>NC_090927.1:1103595083-1103896353 GCF_040938575.1 Ambystoma mexicanum
TTTTAAGTGGTTCACATGGTGTCTTTTGAATGGGGCAGAGGTCAATGTTGATGCTATTCCTACTGTTATTTTAGGTGTGCATTTGTTCTTTTTTAAAGAATGAAAATCGGAGGTTTACTTTCGATGTTGTACTATTAAAGTTATGTGTACATTTTACATTTTCACATTCAATGTTGTCTGTTAAAATATTCTTTACTATTCTATAAATTGAATTCAAATCGAAATGTTTACATGGAATTTAATAGGATTCTTAGTTGTAGTCTGATAATGTGTCTGATTGTGTCATGAATTCCATCACTTTTTGAATCAAAGAAACATGCATATTTTACCACCAACATCCCTGGTTCAATTAATAAGTATCCATTAACATGAATTTCTCACAGGGGTTTGCCAAATTGTAACATACTGCTTTGCACTTGAATTAGTTCAACTTTGATCTGAAGGAAATTCAGCTATCGGTAAGAAATAATCATGTCTGCTTAGAAGAGGACATTCAACTGTGATAAAGCCATTTATATCTCAATGTGCAGCCAGGAGACTCCAAGCTAAAACCACTTAAAATGGAAGCTTAACACTGCTATAATGATTAAGAAAAATTGTACATTTTGAAACACATAAAGCTACAGCCACAGTACATTTATTGGACTTGAGTTTGTGTGTCCTTGATTTCTTTGTGCGTATGTGTGTGTGTATAAATATATATGTATATTTTACTTACATGCAATTTCTCCCCAGCGTGCCAATGCGGAAAAACAAACCAACAATTCAATCGGCTTCAAGTTGTCCACAAAGAGGTAGTAGGATCCGTGATCATCTGGACTCTATGGGACAGATACAAATCCCTTCATTATAGTAACAATTTAAAGTTTCAGATTCATAGTGCAAGGCTGCCAATATGATATAATAAGCACAAGTAGCAGCAGCTCACAAATTGGCAGGACTCTTATATTTAAAGATGACTGTAAAATTTCAGATCAAAACAGGAAGCTTTGTGATTCTGATGTTACATTTGCAAGACATTTGTTTAATGGTTATAACTGGATAGTTATAATTAAGCTGGTCACAGTGAACACTTTCTAAAGCATATAGTATTTGGGGATATTTATTGTGGACTGTGATACGTAATATGCAGCCAACTGATTTCCAGCACCCAAACACAATCCCAATATCAATGTTAGATGAATACACTAAACCTAGAAGAAGAAAAAACTAGGAAAAAGAAATATATCTCTAGTTTGGGCACAGCGTTCAATTGGTGTTACTTAGAAACAGTGATGAGTTTTGCACTATTGTACAGACGAATAACTGATATGGCGAAAACCAAATGTGCTATGTAGATGCATCAAAAGCTCTACTAGGCCGCACCGCAAAGAAAGGTATGAGGATGAAATCGGAGAGGTCAGTGGTGTCACCGCAAACTTGCGTCACACCCGCTCAAGTCCAGGAGCGGAGTCAAAGTATAAAATCAGGAACAAGGAATGTAAGAGTAAGCGCAGTCCCTAAATCTTCAATCACTCTAATGGAGCATAATTATGATTCTGCTTCTTTTTAGTGCTGATGACCATACAGCAATAAAGATTTTTTTTTTTAAAGTGACAATTTCAGTTGGGTCTGAAATTCATTATCATTGAGCAAAGTAAGTAGTGGCATAGACGGATGGGGCCTAAAGGACAAGGCCCACCCTATATTTCCCGGGGCCCAGCCTGTGACATTAAATACAGGGGAGGGGGAAGAGTGTGGAGTGGGAAGCTGCTACGTATACGAATTAACTGCAATACTGATCTCTGAGGAAAGAGTAAGAGCAAGGTCCCTTTCCACCCTGAACCTGGCATTTGACATTCTTTGACATTTTTAAATTTAACGGCCTTCAATTGGGGCAAAGGCCCTCCTTAAGGTGCACACATTGCTGCGTTTTTAAATGAAATTTAGACACTGTGTAGAGTATCTTGCCTGTCCACGATGAGTGTGGAGACGACAGAAACATGGTTGAAGCACTGTTGATGAGTATCCAAATAAAAATGTTTTCTTTCTTTCTCCTCACTAATTAGTTTTGGCTCACACAAAGTGGCATTAAGCCAAAACTGAAAAAAGAAAAAGCAACCCATTAAAGAATTGGGCCTCATTTACGGTGGGTAGGATTTTCAAAACCAAATCCTTCTAAAAAAAGGTTTCCCCCTCTGTGGCAATTCAGAAAGTCCCCCCAATTCCGAAAGAACCACTGACTGAGGTGGTATTTATGGCAGTATTTTAGAAACACAACCCCTCAATGCATTGTTTAAAAAAAATGGTCTCTACCCATTTGTATCTTCAACATGAAGGGGGAAATGATACTGACCAGTATTGATTCACACCTCTACTGTCCATTTTTTAAATGCACAATGGGTCAATTTTGACCCTTTTAAGCATTACATGAGTAAGGTGGTGAGATTAATTAATCTTTTATAACACGCTTATTAACGGGAACCATCTCTAAGGGCGGGAGCAGGATTCAAACCTGTGTTGCTCTGCATTGTTTTGCTTCCAAGACAAACGCGTTGGCTTGAGCTATCCTCCCAGCACTGAGATCGGGGTATCAGATATGCCTACATTCTCACCCTCTTACAATGGCCGAGTGAACTGTATTGAGGAGAAGTGCCCTTCTGTTGCCTCTTTGGAATTTTTACCCCCACCTATGAGGTGGCGGTAGAAATAGGGTGAAGTCCACCTGGAATACCACATGTGAACTGGTTAATGATAAATATGGCAATATTTGGTAAATGCACCCGGATCTACCATTACCACCCAATTTTAAATGAGTCCCTTAACATCGCCACTGTGATGTCATAGTGAATCGAAAAAAGAGGGGGGAAATGCAAAAGGAACAAATGCGATGGGATATCAAAAAGATTGAAAGGGAAAAGTGGAATGGCATAGTAATGTTGTAGTCATTTAGAAACATCTGTTTGGGCTCTTGCTTTGGGTACTGAAAACAATGTGGTGGCCGTCAATCACTCCTAGAAACATCCAGGAGTTGTCAAAATGTCTTGAAAACCTCATATCACAACTGTGCTAGAAACATCCAGTGGCAATTAACCGAAAATGTTAAGGTGATGAAGAATAGTCAGAGAGAACAAAGTATCCAGCAGAAGTAACATTATGTTAAGATATATTGTTTTTATTTATAATGGATATTATTTCCTCTGCAGGTCCTTTACAATTACATTCTCCTAGCAAAACTCAAAGATTAATGGAGGGACCTTGAAAATATTTGCAGTAAAAAGATCTATGAGAAGTGGTGGCCACTGAATAATGGATGCTGAGGTTCAGCCACTTTCATTACTCACCGGCGATGTAGATCGCTCCAGGTCTCATGTGGTATGCAGTCCCAGATAAAGGCCTGGATGACCTCTGATACTGCAGGCACCAGGTGACACTGGGGAACATTTGCCCACAGGAAGCCATGAGGGTTACTATTTAGATGCCATCAATGCTTTCACCATGAGAATTTTCACAGTGAGCCAAAAGCCAAGTAGTTATCTCAAAAGGCACAACACTAGAGCAAAGACAATATTGCGTCGATGTCTACACAGTGGGAAAGAAAATCTTAAGGGCTCTCAAAACAGGATGTCTTATTATTCAGCAATATTGTCTCTCAGAATTCTCAAAAAAGGTTAATCTGGGATCTTTCCAGGCCACTCACAGTCCAAGTTTGTAGTGTTGTGACGAATCCTTAGATGTCGTCACTTCTCCTCGAAGGGGAGCCCCTTTCCATGAGGCCAGGGAGGTGAGGGTTCTACCGGGTAGTCCCTCTGAGGGTGGTACAAAGCGGAAGGATCTCATGGGGAGAGACACCCCCTCTGGGGACAAGAACGACTATCTACGGAGAGCGCAGTATAAGCACCTTCAAACTACCCCTCATAATCCTACACCCACTGTGCCCTACAAGACCATACCCAATCGCCCCATGTACATGTGTAGGGCCATAGTTGTGACAACCATTGGGATGAAGAAGAGCAGGAAACTACCTAAGAAAGACCTGCTCAACAAGTACTGAGACGAGGAAGAGGTGCAAAGCAATGAAGAATGCCCTGCGGATCAAAGGTGAACTCTGTTGTCAATACGAGCATAGTATGAACACATTTGACATAAAAAGGGAGAAAGGATTTAGTATGAGGACAGTCTTCCCTGGAGGAGCCAGTAATCAAGCCATCCTTGGAGGAACTGCGAGCGTGGGAACCATTTGGCACAGAGAACAGAAGAGGCTGGTGACTCGAACACTGGAAAGAAGGCAGCGGCGTCCCTACCCGGTCCGACATGGATGCACCGACGGGAAAGCTGGCAAAGCAGAGGTCCAGGTGTGCAAGGAAGCTCGACTGTGTGGTTGAGTGAAGACACACATCCTGTGAAGAGGCTGTGGAGCCATCTGAGCATACCGGAGAGCGAGAGAAGACGCGGGAAGGCTGAAATAGAGGACAGAAGAGCCTGAGTCCAAACAGAGGACGCTGGTAAGAACCCTACAGGTACAAGGGTTGCTGGAACAGTTGGTGGGGCTGCAACAGCGTCATGGAGGACTATAGCCCCACAGAGCAGGGGTGAAGAGGGAACCCCTGGGGTAGAAATGAATGTTAAGAATGCTAAAAGAGAAACACAGGTCTGGGACCCACACCAACAAAAGAAGATCCATACACGTCATCTTCTTCATGGCAGTATCTCGTAGGAGAGTGAACCAGGCCTGCTAGAACAAAGTGATAGAGAAGCAAAGGTCTGGGACCCGCACCCACAAAAGAAGATCCATATATGTCATCTTCTCTGTGACAGTACCTGGCAGGAAAGTAAACCGGTCTTCCATATCTGAACAATAGAGAGACAAGGGTCGGGGATCCACACCCACAAGAAAAGAGAAGCAGAAGCCTGCTTTTGGCAGTACTTTGCAGGAGAGTGAACCACGTCAGCCAAAGGCTAGAGTCCGGGACCCTCAAAGTAAAAGCCTGACAGTGTTGAATTGTGGAACTAAAAGTGCAAAGGGACCAGGAGAAGGGAGTAATTCCCCCTGCTGGTGGTGAACTATAAAACCAAGTGGAAAGAGATCAGGGGAAGGGAGTCATTCCCCCTGGTTGTGTTGAACTGTGGAAACTGGATTCCAGGAGAACTGAGTGATTCTCCTGTTAGCCAAGGCCAGGAGAAGGGAGTCATTCCCTTTGGTTGTGTGAAACCAAGATAACTGGAGAAGGACTAATTCTCCAGGTTGCCAAAGCTGCAGGCCAATACGCCAGGGGAAGGGAGACGTTCCTCCTGGAATGAAGATACAGACGTTTTTGATACAGACTGTTACAAGATCGGCAATCCTTTTTTGAAATACGTGGACATGTGGAAGGGAGTCATTCCCCCGCATAAGGAACTTGTAAGACAAATCAAGACCGAGCTCTGATACCTAGTCCAGAAGAAGGGAGTCATTCTCCGGGACCAAGGGCATTGGCACAACCTTTAGTTCAGTTATAAGTGTGAGGGACAGAACTAGGGACTTTGGACACAGGACGGTGGACTTTTAAGTTTTAATGACATTCTGACAACCCCCCTAGTATTTTAGTTGAGGCAGGGAATCCCCTATTAGAGACTAATAAAAGTCTATAGCAAAAACGATGCCACATGCGTGACAATCTCCTCCTTCTGCACCCTTACAGTGTCCACACAGTACTTTCTTGATTTTACTGCTTTCATGACTCCTTCTGGCTTTTGTTTTGGTTGTAAGATCCTCCTTTAAGTTTCTGGTCTTGAATGGCAGTCACCAATTGGAGGACGCCGGATGTGACATCTGGCTCACCTTTTCATAGAAGCCCAGAGTCATAGCCCAACAATGGGTTGCTAGGCTGGTTTCACTGAGCTGTTCAATGGGGTGTTTTATAGAGGTCATGCCACCAACATCTCTCAGGGTTTTGGTCCTTTTACCTAACAACCCAGTTGTCCTCCTCTCCAGTCTTGCCTGGTGCTCACACCCAACAAATGATTTTCTTGCCACACTTTGTTCTCCACACTACTCTACCAATTCTCTTGAACCTTACTGTAAGGAATAATGGGCAAGACTCCGACATAATGGCATGTTTAGTGTTGATTCTAAACTTTTATTTGTCACAAAATAATAATGGGTTGGGAGAAATCCTATGTATCCCTAATATTAAGAGGGTTTTCCCTGCCTCAACAAAACTAAGGAACATCTGTGTTAGGATGTTAAACGAAAGAGCGTCCTCCATCCTGCATCCAAAACCCTAAACTCAGCCTTACCCGCTAAACTCAAAACAATGTGTGCAAGGAGAGTTTTGTAAGCTATACACTTTTTCAAAGTTCCAAACATAAAGGTCCAAGGTGCTAATACAGAAAGGAATTAAAGTTCCACAAGAGAAAGGGCTCTTTCCTTTCCTCATGTTTCTTCTGGATTTTCACTTTCTGTCCGGTACTTCAGGAAAAAAGGTCAAATAATGTTCCACCGTTTCAAACGGCTCTCCCCTTTGTGTCTCTTTCTTTATACAATATTTGACTTCACAGTTTCAAGGCAGACAACTTTTTCCTTGAGTTCCTCCACTTATTATGCTTCCAGGGTTTTAAAGAAAATAACTCTTTCCATTTGTGCCTTCTCCTTTCACCATCCAATATACTAATACAGTACTAGGCCATTCCAGGGGGAAAACATCTTCCCTTCAGTCTCTTTTAACCATACAGTATCTCAATTAACCTGAAAGGTGTATGGTTCTTTCTTTTTCCTTTGACTGTTGTTCTTTTTACCTCCAGTATACTCTCCTCCTAGGGTATTACAACGTTATTACTGAACCTTAAAAGGGGTATGGGTCTTCCCTTAGCATTCCCATGGCATTAGGAAAACGGCAGGAAAGTCTAATCTGGGTGTTTTGCAATTCGCTGTCATGCCCCCCCGTCTTCCGTCCACACTGCTCCTGCGTTCCCCTGTGTTGTGTTGCCTGCTTGTTGCCTCCTGTGTGCCTCCTTCTGTGTGAACCCTCCCCCTTGGATGCCTCCTTTTACCCTCACTCTCCCTTCTTGCCTCCTCGCACCCTCTATGGTGCTCTCAATCTCACCCATCTTCTCAAACTGCTATCCCTCTCACTAGGTCTGGAAGGAAAAGGTTAAAGAGGGATATTCTGGTCTCCAACCCAGGCCACCCTATCACTGATACCCACATCAGTACTTCCTCCAGGCAGACTCTAACCGACATCCTCTTTGTCATTCCCTCTCCAAACCTATGGACCACTCATATTGTCTCTGTTCTCTCTCCCTTCTCCTACTCTCCCATTAATGGTGGCACCCAGTGGGAGGTCCTTGTGGTGCTCTTCCATTCCTCCAAGACCATCATCAATGTCTATCTAAATGGTACCATCATGGGCCAGGGCTCTCAGCCCAATCTCCTCCTTCTTGATAGGCATCACCTGTATCTCATCAATTTCCTCCCTTCTCCTGCCACTCCTAACACCTCTCTGGCCCCTCTGCCACCTCATTCCTCCTCCGCTGCCGCCTCTCTGGCGCCCACCTGCTCCTCCGCTCTGGCCCCTATGCCACCTCTGTGTACTGCCTCTGGATCCCTGCTTCTGTCATTCCTACCTACGCAGGCCTACTCCTCCTTTGAATGCCTAGTCTGCAGGCTCTCCATCTCTCCTGGCCTCTCTCTGACTGTGGCCACCATCTACAGAGCACCTGGCCAAGTCACCCTCTTCCTCTCAGAATGGGCTGACCTATCTTCTACCCTGCTTGCCTCAATCTCCCAACTTCTCCTCCTCTGAGACCTCTACTTCCACCTCAATGCTTTGAATCCCTCCTATGGGCTTTTCCGAAACTCGCTCTCCCTTTCCATTCTAGTGAATGGTCCGACACATTCTGCTGAACACACCTAGGATGTTTGCATCTCCTCAGGCATCCCCCTCTCTAACCCTCTCACCACTCCATTCTCTTGGATTGACCACTTTCTGTTCTCCTCTCACCTGAAACTTCTTGCCCCTCAAGCAAAGCCTAACTCAGCACTGCCACCTTCCTTCTCGGTCAGTTGGCCCATGAAGCGAGTGTCAGTGGACGCCTTTGCCTGCACTTTCTCTGCCCCTCGTACTCCTGTGGCCAGGACCAAGAAGTTGAGGTAGAGGAGGTACCTACCTCTAGCACCAAGAGAGAATCATGGGTGTGGCAGTTCTTTACCACTGTTGATCATGTACCAAAGGCTGAAGCTACCGAAGTAAAATGCACTGAACTCAGTCGTGGACCACCTGGACAGTACTCCCACACGACCACATCCATGCAGCGCTGTGATGCTGGTACTGCATTGGAGGGACGAGCCTCCCTCTCCTTGTCCTGTAGTCCTTTTTCAAATGTGTTCTGTATTATTTTCTGCCCAGGAGTCCATGTGGGACTCCTGGCAGTGCAGCTCTTCCTATTCTTGGTTTGGTATACAGACCCTTGGGATACCCTTATGGCACCCATGGGAGGGGGTACAGCCTTGTGCCCCTAGTGTATGTTTTTGGGCACCTGTGTGTGGCCCACAGAGCAGGGTATGGGCTGGTGGCAGCTCTATGCTGAATTTGACAGGTGCTCTGAGTAGCCTCCATTTTTGGGGATACCCAGGCCCTGCCACTGGAATCAGTTGATTCCGTATAGGAAACAAGATGGCCCCTGTGGCCTCTTGCTTTCTATTGCCTGTTGCCTTGTTTTTCCCAAAGTCCTGGGAAGCCCTGACTCGGTCCCTTCCCCCTGACTGGTGTTGGGTGGAAGTTCCATATATGGTATTGTTGGGCAGTCCAGGCCAGACTGGCTGGAGCCTTCCCAGTGACTATATGTTGTGGGTAGACCCTGTGGGTGGGACCTGGGTGGAGTGGATGACCAATATACACTTCTTGTTATGGCTGTCTAGTTTCTGGAAGGTGACACAAAGACTGAGACAGCCCTGCCCGAAACTAAAATGAATGCAGTGTGTAGTGCTGAATGGCTGGGCACTTGTCCCAATACACATTCCTTGTTGTGGGTGTCTGAGAGGGGGGAGAATTGCCTGAATGCACTGTATGCCTCATTGGCTGCCTGATGTCATGACCCTTGCCCCTGGCCCTCACTGGCAAGTCAGCCTTCCAGTTAGGGCCAGGTCAAAGGCCTTAAAACCTCATCCAAGACTCTCTGAGTCAGTCCTGGCTCATAACCATCATGAAGACCAACATTAGAATGGGGCTATTTACTTGGGACTATTTAACTTGGGGGGGGTTCAGCCAACATGGAGGCAGACACATAGCTCAGTTACAAGGAACTGAGCTATGCGTTCTAGTCTTTTGGGTGTAGCAGTCCTGGCACTACTTTACCTGGACTACTTTGGGTGTGGTAGGCCTGGGACTATTTTACCTGGACTACTTTACCTGAGACTATTTAAACCACACCCAAACAGCAGAACATGCTTTGCGTTATTCTGCTGTGGGCAGGGTAACGCTCACTGTGTCCAGTTCTTTGATGCCAACTTACCTGAAACCAAGGACCTGCAGAGAGAGAAAGAACACTACGAAACTTACCTGGAACAGTATCCTGTCTTCAATCCATCGCCAACTTCAGTTCCACTCACCTGAAGGTACGAACTCCATCATCCGGCACCGTATGAATCCTGGAATACCATAACCTGGAAAGAGGAGAAAGAAAGACAGCATTGGTAAGCGTTTACTCACGTTTCCTTCTGAATGAAGAAAGCCACACAATTCTTACCTGGGTAGTCATCTCCTGGTCAGTATCATTGCTGGAACATTATGGCGCTTGGCGAGGAACATCGCAATCTGCAAGGGGAGAAAAGACACAGGTTAGCAATATAAAAGGCGAAACAGTGCCGCGCATCGCGCATTACTCACCGGTCAGCATCACACACACCGCGCTTTCGCCTACCGGCCTATGCTTATCTTCAAACCACATGACAACTCCAAAATACCTTTGCATACCTAAAAGGAAAGAAGCAAGACATTATTATTCGAACTAAGAGGAACATAATAACTGCATATAAAGACTGTAAAGCAGCAAACATACGGAGTCGCAGCAGGTCTGGATTCCCACAGGGGGCTTGCACCAGTGAAGTGACGTTGTCGCTACTTGCCCCCCACATCTACGCGCCCCTGCCACGAGGAGCAGGACGGAGAATCCACCTTCTACAATATTAAGGTGAGGAGAGGGCCCAAGGGGGAGGAAGGAGTTGAGGCCAAGGGAAGTGAGAAAACAAAGACAATCTGGTATTGAATCCAGCTCTCCTATACTGCAGACCCATCTTTAACCAGAGGCCTTACCAAGGGACCGGGAGAGGGTTTGAGAGTGCAAATCATCCAACCAGGGCTGGGTGGCGTCCCCGTGGATACCAGGTGAGCGCAACACCTGACTGCTGAATGCCCTGAGTGTTTGGTTGCCAGAGTGTGACCCAGCAGAATGAATGAGAGACAGAACAGTATATCCGGGGGCCTCTCACTGCTAGAAATCGTTCAGAAGCTGAAGTTGAAACTGATGCTTAACTTTGAAGCCCACCTGAAGAGGAAGAACTGCTTCTGCTGTGCTTGGCTAATGTGCACCAGCTGATCTTTGCCAAAGCTCCCTGGTAGACAGACCTACGAAAGGCTGCCGACCAGAGAAGGGGGCCGCTGAGGAGAATGAGGAGAAGCACCGGACAGCTGTCCACCGTCGCTGACCGCCGTCGCCGACCGGAGCCGCAGTGGTCCCTTTGCCTAAGAACATTTTGATCCAACGACTCCTTTGTTCATCCTCGTCAACCTCTTTCACCCTGCCATAGAAAGTGAAGGCCGCCACGACCGAGGAGAATCCGCTGGTGGGTTTCCTGCCACTCTAAGACCTCAGAGACCCCGAGGAAGCTACTGAAGTCAGCCGTGGTCCCGTCCTGTTCGCCAACGCAGGCGGGCCGATGCCTGTGCAGGGCCAAAGTTCTTCATTGACTCTTTGCGGCAATCATCATCAAGGTACACCGCACGCACAGCTTGCAGAAAGTTTTTCGACCAATCGTCAACAAGCACTGCAAGAACCGAAGCTGCTACTGTAACGACAGTGTTCACCCTTTTGCCTCGTGGGATCTCGACGATCCGTGGCTCCAGCCTTAAAGGGAGCCACTCAAGAAGGATTTGTCGATGACCCGACGTCGAACTCTGCTATTCCAGGTACATTGGGGTTGTAGAAATATTTAGAAGGAAAAAAGACTCTTGTGAACAATATATGGACTGTGCTTGTATGATATCTTTAGTTACAGGTTGCCCAGGTGGGGGGATCCTCATACAGAACTGTGCCTGGTGGTAGGGGCTCAGCATTCTGCCAATTGTTCTAACCAACTGCTTTCCTCCTATGTCTATTGTTGGTTCTCGTTATTACTTGGTTTGTGTGACATTTAAACTAAGTCCAGTTGATGCACTTTAATGAAATCTAATACTAAATGTGGTACCACGTACAACTGTGTATATATTTGCCCTTGTAGATTAACTGAGCACAAAGTGAGTTATTGTGATTGTGTATATAACCTTGACGCTTAATTATATAAAGACTGTTATCACTTACATAGTGTGTGGACATTCCTTTGTGGGTGCTTGGGGACTACACTGTACTTAAGAACCAGCCCGCATCACCTCCTGAGAGCTAGGCCTTGATTGCTCGCCCATGTTTACCCAATAGAGAATCTTGGCTGGGGTCCTCTGTGCCTCTCCTCTGCCATATAGAGAGCAGGAGTACAGACACCCCCCCTCCAGTCTTTACACTGGTGGCAGCGGTGGGATGCTAATGGTTTTAAGAATCAGTGTGTAACCTTGCCAAAATATCTACACTTTGTTAAATTGAGTTTTAGTTGTGTACAAGATAACTACATGTTATGTTATGTTACTTGGCATTTATATAGCGCCTTATATTTCATTGGTATGACCTCAAAGCGCTGGTAAGTTGAACGCCCTCGGGAACCATAGTTCAAGTTAGTGGAGAGAGATAGTGTTGTATGGCGCGTGGGTGCACCGGATGTGTATACAGCTGGTATAGTTGTTGGATGATAGCTGCATCCTAGTGATAGGTGTAGTGCTGAAGGTATCAGTTGGATGTGTGCAGTCAGGTGGGTGGACACACAGACTGGGTTTTGGCTGTGTTAGGCCTGAGGAATGCCTATGTGAGCAGCTAGGCCGGAATGTGCTCAGCTAGCTGCGTTTTATTAGGGTGATGAGGTGTCTATGGGGTCGTATTTGTAAGTGACCAGCTAGGCCAAATTATCAGGGGTATAGCTGTGTTCTAGTTGAATAATGGTGTATAGTGGAGAGTAAGCATAGTGGTGTGATAGGTGGTTATCTGTAAAAGCGCCTCAGACTTTGGATCAGGCTCGTGGACAGGACGGTGGGGACATACATAGCGACATACGGATATATAGCGACAGGGGTCGATAGAGGTTTATATGGGGACACAGGCATATATGGGGATACAGATATATAGCGACAGGGGTCGATACAGGTATATATGGGGATTACAAGCAATGGAATCTATTGCGAATGGTAAATTGACTCAGATGAGTTTAGAAGCTCTCCAGAGTGCTTGTGAAGCCAGGGACTTTGAGGATAAGTCTATGGCTGAGCTGATAGATGCCCTGGTGGACTACCAGACTGATTGTGAAGCTCTTGAAGGGGGGGATGCAGCCCTTGAGGGCCCTACCCCTGGGGTGTTGTTGAATCTGATACTGGGAATGCCACCACTCCTGCTGCCTCTGTTCCGACCTCCAGCAATGTTTCTTCAGGGAATGCCTTGGAACTTGAGTTATCAAGGATGAAGTTATCCTTTGAATACAAAAAGTTGGAAATGGAAGCTGAGCTTAAGAGGAGTTGGCACAGCAAGCAATCCTTAAAGCCAGGGATCTGGAACTAAAGGACAAGGACCTCAAAATAAAAAAAAAACAAGGACACTGAATGTCAGAAAATCCAGCTCGAGAAAGCTAGAGTGGAGACTTGAGCAAAACCAGTTGAGTGTGTCAGGTCCCCAGTCACCAAGTATATGAAATAAATGGTTGGTGTGTATGCAGAGGGTTCTGATATCCTCCAATGGATTGAAGTGTTTGAGATGGCTTGTGGAATCCATGATGTTGACAAGAGAGATTGGGCTAAGTGTTTGTTAAGGAGAGTGCCTCAGACTGGATATGACTGTATTCTGAAACTGAGTGTGGAAGAAAGGGGTCAGAATGAGTGCGTGAAGTCTGCTTTGATTGCCAAGTTTGGCAAGATGCCTACTCAATACCTCAAAAGGTTCAGAGAATTTAAGAAAAGAGATAATGTGTCTTGGATTGACTGGGTGAGTGCTGCACAAATGAACATGATGGGGTGGATTGATGGTTACAAAGTGAAAACGTTTGTTGAATTATCGCACCTTTTATTTTTTGAGCATTTTTCTGAAGCCTGTTTACCAGAGCTGTGTCAGTATGACTCCAAGTGTGACTCCAAGTGTAAAAATAAGGCACTTGGAGTCCTGGCTACTGGCGACAATCCCACAGAACACCTATATGTTTTTGAGAAGTGTCCTCTTGAATGGTCAGCCTTCTACTGTTTTGAGACACACTGGGGCGAGCATGACAGTGGTGGACAGGACCCTGCTGAAGCCAGAGGACTATGTAGGTGCTCCTCTGAGAACTACCAGGTTAGCTGGGGGGCCTCCCAAATTATCTCCTGTAGCCTTAGTCACACTCATGATTGGAGACAAGACAGCAAAGCTTCCTGTTCTGGTTCAGGACAATGTCCCTGCTAACAGTTTGTTAGGCAATGATCTAGTAGAGTTGGGGTTGATCTCTGATGGTCTACCGATAACTGCTGCTGCCGTCACTAGGTCACAGGTGACACCGGCTCTGACTAAGAGTCAGGTACCCAAGCCAAAGGCGAGGCCTAAGGCAAGGAGGAGGAACAAGAAGGCTACCTCTGTGACGGGAGCTCCTTCTCCTCCTGCTGCCCCTGCAGCACCCATTGGCATTCATGCTCCGGGTGGGTTGGATCCAGTGGTAAACCCAAAATCAACTCCTGAGGGAGAAGAGGCAGAAGACCCTCCTGCAGGAGAGGTGCTCATCCTGGAGGACCACCCCGACCTTCAATGCCTGTTGGCTGAATTGGGACACTCCGGGCGCATGTCTGCAACGGTCAGAGAGAGTGCCACTCTCTCGAGGGTCTGAGGAAACAAGCCCTGTCCCAGGTGCAGTGAGAAGTGCCTAGGACATTCCGGATATATTGGGAGGGTGAGCTCCTTGTTAGTGAGCCCACTAAGCCTGAACCTGGTGCCCTCAAGAGGTTGGTGGTACCCCACGTTTACAGGCCTTTCCTACTGCAGTTGGCGCATGAGATGCCCTTGGCTGGTCATCTTGGGACCAAGAAGACAAAGCAAAGGCTCTCTGCCCATTTCTACTGGCCCCGGATGGGAGTGGAAGTGGAGTCCCACTGCAGGACTTGCCCGACTTGTCAGTTGTCTGGCAAGACTGGAGGCAGTGTCATTGCCCCACTGCAGCCGTTGCCGGTCCCCTTGACCCTCCCACTTCAGGTGGACATCGGTTCATCCAGGTCTTGGTTGATTATGCCACCAGGTACCTTGAGGCTATACCCCTTCGAACTGTTACTGCCAAGGTGGTTACCAGGGCTCTCCTGGGCATTTTCACCCGTGGTGGATTCCCTAAG
Source organism: Ambystoma mexicanum (assembly GCF_040938575.1). Classification (NCBI taxonomy): domain Eukaryota; kingdom Metazoa; phylum Chordata; class Amphibia; order Caudata; family Ambystomatidae; genus Ambystoma; species Ambystoma mexicanum. The sequence continues at coordinate 1,103,609,735 of NC_090927.1, forward strand.
GAAGTTGTCTCTGGCAGAGGATCCAACTCCATGCCGAGTTACATGAAATCCATGTGGAAAGAGTGCAGAGTAACCTACAAGTTCTCCACCTCTTACCATCCCCAGACCAATGGTCTGGCCAAGAGATTTAACCAAACTCTCAAGGGCATGCTAGGTGCTTCGGAAGAGCCCCTAAGGAGGAAATGGGATCTCCTCCTGCCATGCCTGCTGTTCGCTTACCGAGAGGTACCTCAAGAAGGTGCTGGTTTCAGCCCCTTTGAGTTACTCTTTGGCCATCCAGTGAGGGGGCCCCTTGCCTAGATCAGAGAAGGTTTGGAAGCCACCCCTCCAGGTCCTGCCATGCAAGTGGCGAACTATGTGTTAGGCCTCAGACGGAGGATGACACAAATGATGGGTCAGGCGACAGCGAATCTCAAGGCCAGCCAGGAATTGAACAAATACTGGCATGACCTTAAAGCCTTGCAAGTGGATTGGACTCCAGGACAGGAGATCCTTGTGATGGAGCCGACCAAGCCTCGAGCTTTGGCAGATAAATGGACTGGACCCATCAGGATCATCTCCAAGATGGGCAAAGTCAATTATCTGGTTGACATGGGAGTCCCTGGGGTAGCCCCTCAGGTATGCCATGTTAACAGGCTCAAGCCTTTCCATAGGCGAGCCAAAGTCTCATGTCTCTTGCTGGCTTCAGAGCAAGAAGTGGATGAGAGTGAGCCCCTTCCCGATTTGCTGCATAGCAACCCTCAGGAACGCTCAGTGGAGGGAGTGCATCTCTCTCCAGATCGGACGACAGAACAGCAGAGGGCCTGCAGGGCTTTGCTTCGGCAGTATGCCTCTCTGTTCTCACTAACACCAGGCCTTAAACCGTGGGGTAGGCACGAAATTGACTCTGATGACAGTGTGCCTGTCAAAAGCAGGTGCTACCATATGTCAGAGGTCGCCAAGATGTTGGATATGGGCGTTATTGAACCCTCAACCAGTCCCTGGTCCAGTCCAGTTGTCCTTGTCCAGTTGTCCTTGTCCCCAAGGCAAGTTCCCAGGCAGGTACCAAGGATCGGAGGTTCTGTGTGGACTACAGAGGAGTCAATGACGTCACCAAAACTGACGCGCACCCATTGCCCAGGGCTGATGAGCTCGTGGACACCATAGGTGCTGCCAAATTTGTGACCACATTTGACCTTACCTCAGGCTATTGGTAAATAGCTCTGACGGACCATGCCCAGGAAAAGACTGCATTCTCAACATCTGAGCGGCTCTACCAGTTTAGGGTCATGCCTTTTGGTTTGAAAAATGCACCTGCCACTTTCCAACATTTAGTCAATCATGCACTCAGTGGGCTGGAGGCCTTTTGTGTGGCCTACTTAGACAACATCGCTGTCTACAGTTCCACTTGGGAGGAGCATTTGACTCACTTGGATGAAGTGTTGCAGGTCTTGAAAAGGGCTAACCTCAGTATCAAGGCAACCAAGTGCCAGATAGCTCAGGGGAAAGTCACTTATCTTGGTCATGAGGTAGGAGGGGGTCAAATCCAACCTCTCCCCAATAAAGTACAGGATGTACATGACTGGGAGACTCCCACTACTCAAACCCAAGTGAGAGCCTTTCTGGGCCTCACTGGGTATTATCGTAACTTCATGGCGGACTATGGAACCATAGCTGACCCTCTGACAGCTCTGACTTTGCCCAAACAACCAAGGAAGGTTAATTGGACAGAACACTGTCAGTGGGCCTTTATTGGCTTGAGGGAAAGTCTGTGTAGGGCACTTGTGTTGTGTGCGACTGATTACCGCAAATCCTTTATCGTCCAGACGATTGCCTGCAACACCGTAATTGAAGCGGTCGTGTCCAAGTTGGATGACAAAGGGAGGGAACATCCGATCATATTCATCAGTACTCAAGGGTAGAGAACTTAGGTGGGCTACTGTTGAAAAGGAATGTTTCAGTATAGTTTGGAGCCTTAGGCGTTTTAGGCCCTACCTTACAGGGTCTACCTTCAAGGTCCAAACAGACTATAAGCCCCTGAAGTGGCTTATGCAGATAAAGGGTGAAACCAGAAACTGCTCAGGTGGTCCATTAGCCTGCAAGGGGTAGGCTTCACCATAGAGCATAGACCTGGGAAGAGTCACGATAATGCAGATGCCTTTCCAGAAGGTATGTTGACCGTCTGGATGAGAGCGTCAATCTCGTGGGAGATTAGATGCCCTAACCTCAGTCTGGAGGTGGGGGGACAACTGTGATGCTGGAAATGCATTGGAGAGACAGGGCCTCACTGTACTTGTCCTGTAGTCCTTTTTCATATGTGTTCTGAATTGTTTTCTGCCCAGGAGTCCATGTGGGACTCCTGGCAGTGCAGCTCTTCCTATTTTTGGTTTGGTGTACAGACCCTTGGGATACCCTTATGGCACCCATGGGTGGTGGTACAATCCTGTGCCCCTTGTGTATGTTTTTGGGCACCTGTGTGTGGTCCACAGAGCAGGGTATGGGCTGGTGGCAGCTCCATGCTGAATTTGACAGGTGCTCGGAGTATCCTCAATTTTTGGGGATACCCAGGCCCTGCGATTGGAATCAGTTGATTCCTGATAGGAAACAAGATGGCCCTACATATATTCCATCCATTCCATCCACCCCATTCATCCATTCTATCACTTCATCCATTTGATCCGTTCTGTCAATTCTGTCTATTCTATCCAATTTATCCATTCTATGCATTTCATCCATTCCATCCGTTCCATCCATCCATCCATCCATCCATCCATCCGTCCATCCATCCATCCGTCCATTTCATCCATCCGTTTCATCCATCCATCTGTTCCATCTAATTCCATCCACACCATCCATTCCATCTATAAATTCCATATAGATATATTCCATCCATTCCATAAGTTGCATTCATCAATTCCCTATCATTCCACATGCATCCATACCAATAATTCCATCCATTAGTTCTGCATGCGTCCATCCACTCCATCCATTCCATCTATCCCTTCTATCTGTCCGTCTTATTGATCAAATCCATCCTTCCATTCCGTCCATCATCCCTTCCACCTATAGCTTCCATCTATCTGTCTTTTCCATCTATTACATCCATCCATTCCATTCCATCTATTCCATCCATCCATTGATCCATCATTCTATCCATCCATTCCATATATCCATTCCATCCACCCATCCATTCTATCCATCAGTTATATTAATTTCATCTATTCACTCTATTTCATCCATTCTATCAATTCCATATACATATCGTCCATTCATTTCACATGCATCCATTCATTTTACATGTGTCCATTCATTCCATCCTTTTCATCTATTCAATCTGTTAATCCCTCCATCATTCCTTACATCCATCTCTTCCATCCGTACACAACATCCATTCTGTCCATCCATTTCGCTAGGCCATTCCCTCCACCATTCCATCCATCCATCCATCCATCCATCCTATCCTACCCTATCCTATCCTGTGGGTAGGATCAGAGGTCATTGTTCAGAGTTCATAAATGGTTGTCTATAGCCGAATCAGAGAGGGTATTCATTGAAAACATGGTAGAGAGTTCCATTGTGTATTTAATCATTGGGTTGTTGGGAGTTCAGATATATCTTTAAGGTTGTTGTTGGTCTTATGGAAAGAGCCATGTTTATAGTAATTTCCGGAATGTCAAATAGTCTTGGGTGTGTTGGATGTGTGGTGGAAGCGAGTTCCATAGAGTCGGTGCCAATTCTGAGAAAGAGGATCCTCCGATCCTTACGGAGTTAGTTGTTGGGATCACTAAAAGGAGGGCAGAGCTTGATCTTAGGGTACGGGGTGGGAGGTAAGGTTTTACCTTATTTTGCAGGTATAGAGGGCCGGTCTTGTGCACTGCACGATGAGTGATGCACAGGGTCTTGAAAGTGGCCCTTCATCCAACTGGGAGCCACTGAAGGGTTCTGAGAGCTGGAGAGGTGTGGTCTCTTGGACACGGGGTGAGGAACATTTTAGCAGCAGCGTTTTGCACTCTTTGGAGTTTATTAAGGTGGTATGCGGGGACTCCTAGGTAAAGGGAGTTGGCATAGTCCAGTCTCGACATAACAATAGACATAACAGCTGTGAGTCTGTTCGGGAAGGAGAGGAACAGAAAAATGCGCCTGAGAATTTTGAGGGTGGTAGTGACAAGATTTAGAAATGTTATTGATCTGTCGGCAGAGGGTTAGGCCAGAGTCCATAGTGCATCCAAGGTTTTTTACTTGACGGAGGGTGTGGGTAGTCATATAGAAGTTGAATAGGAGAACTGATAGGCATGAGCCATGCGGTACCCCAGTATTAACTCGGTGGGCGCCCGAGACAAAAGGGGAGAGGAGGGTTATTTGTTTCCTGTTGTTGAGGAACGAGGCGATCCATTTGAGAGCGGTTCCACGGATTCCTAGGGAGTGCAGGCGGTCAAGGAGGATTGAGTGGTTAAACGTGTCGAATGCTGCAGACACGTCGAGGAGAATTAGTGCAGCGCATCCTGCAGAGCCTGCAGTGATCTTAAGATCGTGCCAGATTGAGGCCAGAGTGGTTTTGGTTCCATGTCGCGGTCTAAAGCCTGATTGGGCGGGGTCAAGGTTGTTGGATTCGACAAAGGCGTTTAGTTGGGAGTATGCTGTTCGTCGATGAGTTTTGCAAGGAATCTGGTGTTCGAGATGGGACGGTAAGTTTTGGGGTCAAGGGATGTTTTTTTTAATAAAAGGCTCGATATGTGCAATTTTGAAGGCATCGGGAAAGATTCCAGAGCTGAGGGAGTCATTTAGGAAGGTTCTTGCATGCTCTCCAGCGCAGGTGGACGAGAATATTTCTTTTAGGACTGAGGCAGGGCAGGGTTCTAGGGGGGAACCAGAAGGTTTGCGAGCAGATAGAAGGTCAAGAAATTCTGTGGAGTTCTTTGCTGCGGTTTCCACAGTTGAGAATTCAATTGTTGTAGTGGGCTTTTTTGGCTTTCCGGATTTCTGCTTTGTAGTTGTGATGATGCAAGGCAAAAGTGGATCTGCTGAGACTGTTTTTTTCTGCTCGCCATTTACGTTTCAGGAAATTATTTAGTTTTTTGGCATACCTCAGTTCAGGAGTAAACCATTTGGGAAGTGGTCTGAGGCATGAGGAAGAGGGGTGCGAGGGGGTGAGCGGAATTAGTGAGTCATTGAGCCATGAGTCGAAGGAGTCGATGGTTAGAGATCTGTCAGGAGAGGGGTGTTGTGGGGGGGTCTGAGAAGCAGGGCTTCGGCTAGGTCAGGGATGATCTTAAGTTTGTTCCAACATTTGCGGTGAAGGGGGGAGGCGGGTTGGGGGTAGGGGCAGATGTCAGGTTTGATAGGAGCAAGCGGATTATCTTCTATGTCTGATATCTCAATGTCCACCTCCCCTTTCTCCTCACCTGTCTCTTCAGGGAAGAGTTCTCGTCTGGAGGTCTTGTTCTTGGGTCTTTTCTTCTTTGTGAAGAGATACGTCCGTCAGCGGGAAGAAGCCACCCTGATTCCCTGATAAACAGGGAAGCAGCCGGCTCCTGTCCCGCAGGAACCAATACGAGAGGAAAAAAGCAGCCGCTTAAAAAAACCTCTCTACGGATGCAGCTGGAACTGATGCCGTTCAGGAAGCGATGACAAATGTCGTCCGGAATTGCAGGTAAGACGAGCAGGAGCAGCAGATACCCTCGGAGATGAAGGTAAGTTCCTCAATGCCGCTGAGGACCGGAGAAGTCCGGATTGCAGAATAGCTGGTACTGAGCAAGGAGCAGTGCAAAGGACTAGTGGAAAATTAGGAACTGCTGAAGGACTGTAAAGGAAGCACCGACAGGGACCAGGGAAGCGGTCCGGGAGAAAAGAAGGAAGAGGGAGACCCAATACGGTGCGGGAACCGTAAGGACAGGGATATCAAAGGTGGAGAAGGGAGGAGGGGATTGCACGGAGGGAAGAATCCGCGCGAGGAAACAGCGGAAAAAACAAAAGGTACGGAGCAAGGTAAGAAGTAGCACGGCAACAAAGCGAAAGTAAAACAAAGTTGCAACGCACAGAGCCCAGAGAAGGGCGTGGCTAAATACGGAAAAAGAAAACAAGAGAAAAGACTAGACCGTCAAACCAGGAAGTGAAAGAAAAACACGGGACAGTCTAATGGCACCGCCAACGCCAAGCCTTCCATAGCTGTCATGATCTCTGCTTCCAAAAGGTCAGGGTTTTCCCAACTCCCTTGGAAGCAGATCCATAACCCAGGTTCCGAGTGCCAACCAGTCCCAATTGGGACCTTTTGGACCCAGTCCTGGCGCCAGTGGCACCAGGCTCATAAATATGCCCAGTCCCAGCGCTGGAAGCGCCGGGCTCATAATGCTTGGGTGGACTTACCTTCAGCAGACCATGCTGCTTACTTGCCTGCCAGTTGAGCCTCTGATCCTCTTCTGTTTGGAACTACTTTTCCTGTTGGGTAGGGCTGGAGCCACTCCCTAGATTCAGAACACTGGAACTCTTCTGGAAGGCAGGAACTCTTTTCTTACCAGGAACTCTTTTCTTACTTAGGCGTGGCTGTGGAAGGAGACACCTAAGCACTACAGGAGGATATTTAAACCACACCCGGTGGATGAATCTTGCTTTGCGTTATTCTGCAACCTCTGCAGCAGAACGCTCATCGTGTCTTCTGCATCCGGTCCTGGGCCTAAGGAAAAAGGCTTACCATCCTGAATCCAGTCTTCAGCAACACCTATAAAGACAAGAAAGAACAGGTTAGCATTCCGGCATCTGAAAGGCAAAGGCTTACCATCCTGAATCCAGTCTTCAGCAACACCTATAAAGACAAGAAAGAACAGGTTAGCATTCCGGCATCTGAAAGGCAAAGGCTTACCTACTCTTCGTACGCTCCGGAGGCCTTCGGCGCTGCATCCCGCATCTGAAAGACAAAACAAGGTGCGTTTAAAGACATTGGGGAACTTTAATACTCACGTGCCATTACTCCTTTCCACATCTAATCCAGTGGGTATTCCGGCACCCTGCAGCCGCTCCGAACTCGTACCTGCAAAATAAAAAGACAGTTAGAGCGCATAGTGAAGCAGGCAACAAGCGCTTACTTACGTGCTTCCAGGCGCTTCTATTCATCACACGGGCTCCATCTTCAACTCACTTCAGCCCGTCATCCGCCATCGCCCGAACCCTGCAAAACAAGAGACATCATTACTAAAGACTTTAAAGACATTTGAATGACTCGAAACTTACCGTTCGTGCAGTAAACGACGGACAGCAGTCCTCTGAAGTCAAGAGGCCTGCGCTACCTATCCAGTGAAGAAACTGGTTACAGCACCCTGCCCCGAGGCAGATGGAGAGCTCGGCATTCACTTACCTAAGGTGAGAGCGTTAACCTTTGGGGGTCTACAGGAGAGGAGAAGAGGAAAGAGATAGGGACACCCCAATAACCCCAGTTCATTAACCCCATATTTTCTATCTGCAGACATCTTACTCTACACGTCAGGCATACAGTGCACAGAGGTCCAGCCCAAAGAGCCAACCGGGTGCTACACATCACCTTTGAAGATACGGTAGTCGCCCAGTCAAGACCGGCGCCTCTGCGAGAATCAGGTGAGCGTTACAGAACGCAAAGCCTACCGCAAAACTCTCGCCCAGGCGCTATGGAAACCTCGGATACTGACCCCCTAGCCCGGTTACTTGGGGAACTAAGGGCAGAAGTGCATGCAGCTCGTCAGGAAACGAATGCTCTAAGAAGGGAACTAATTATTTCCAAGGAGAGAACAGACAATCTTGCTAGACAAGTGCTACAGTCACAAGCCGGACAGACCCCGTTACCCGCATCAGGGGCAAATCTTCCTTCAACATCCTCTATGAATCCAGTGCAGATCAACCTACCTGGGAATGTACCTCTGGCTCCGCCCGAACGATTTTCTGGTGACCCAAAGAGGTTTGCAGTATTTATCAATCAGTGCCGGTTGCACTTCTTATGCCGGCCAGCATCCTTTCCAACTGATCAAGCAAAAGTAGCTTTTGTACTTTCGTACCTTAGTGGCAATGCGGCAGACTGGTCGATCCCTCTAGTTAATCAAGATGATCCGGTTCTCCATGATTTTCAAGCCTTTCAGCTTAGTATGGAAAAACTGTTCGCAAGACATTCACAGGGGCAGGCCTTGGACAATGAGCTTCTTTCGTTGCGACAGGGTAATCAAGACCTTTTGGCTTATATTGCATCTTTCAATAGACTAATAGTGGAAACTCAATGGCCTGAGGACAAAAGGATTACGCTGTTTTATAGAGGTCTACGTGGAGAGCTCAAAGACGTTTTAGCCCAAGTAGTGAATCCCCCACAATACTGTTCGGATTATATAGACTTGGTCGTTCAAATAGATCACAGGCTGCAGAACAGGAAGGCCGATCGTTCCAAGTTTGATGCTCGAGTATTTTCCAAACCGCCAACTCCTTCCAAAGGAGTAGACTCCGGGGAACCCATGCAAATAGGGGGTCTGAAAGGTCCTCTAACACAAAGGGAGCGGGAAAGGAGGAAACAGTTGCAATTATGCCTATATTGCGGAAACTCAGGGCACTTTCTTCGAGACTGTCCGGTGAAACCTGCCAAGAAGGCAGTAGGAGCTGCAGTTACCAAAGTTACAAACTCTGAGCAGGGAAACGACCTCGCCCGACAAGAATAGAGGTCCTCTTGCCGAGCGTGAAAACCAGTTCCGTGACCTCGCATTTCGTGATACCTATGGTCCTCATTAGCCTTGATAATCCGGATCGATTACATGCAATTGAAGCTTACGTCGACAGCGGTGCCATCGGCAATTATGTGGATCATGAAATGGTTTTGAGGATGAATCTAACTCTTTGTCCCAAGGCTGTAAAGGACGTCATTACTACGGTGGATGGTACGGAGATAGCCTCCGGGCCAGTAACGCATACCACTCAAGAGGTGACGCTAGTAAGTCAAGATGGACACCATGAGAAGATCGTGTTCGATGTGATCAAGGCCCCTCAGTTTCAGATTATTCTAGGAATACCTTGGTTAGAGAAACACAATCCTCTGATCGATTGGCGAGCAAGAACGGTCCAGTTTCCAGAATGTGTCTCTATTTGTCACCCTCCACCTGGTGTTGCACTGGCCGCAATTTCTTCAGAGACTCCCCAGTTACCTCCCGAATACCAAGATGTTTTCCGGAAGGATCAGGCTAACTCTCTACCTCCTCATAGGTCTTATGACTGCCAGATAGACCTGATACCTGGATCTACTCCTCCTTGTAGTAGAATTTATGCCCTCACCGAGCCTGAGAACCTTCACCTTCGACAATACCTGGATCAATACCTGGCAAATGGGTTTATTCGTCCTTCCAAGTCCCCTGCTTCTTCAGCTTTGTTCTTCGTTCCAAAAAAGGAAGGAGACCTTAGAACTTGTATCGATTATCGCTCCCTGAACCAGATCACCGTTAAGAATAGATATCCGTTACCTTTGATCCCTGAACTCCTGGACCAAGTCAGAAAAGCATGCATATATACAAAGCTGGATCTTAGAGGAGCTTACCACTTGGTACGAGTAAAAGAGGGCGATGAATGGAAGACGGGCTTCCGCACCAAGTATGGGCTATTTGAATATCAGGTCATGCCCTTCGGACTTTGCAATGCCCCGGCCGCCTTTCAATATTTTATGAACGATGTCCTCAGAGAGCTCATAGATGTATGTGTTGTTGTTTACATTGACGACATCCTCGTTTATTCTTCATCGGAATCTGAACATCGGAAACACGTGAAAATGGTCCTCGAAAGATTGCGTCAACACAAACTTTTCGCTAAGTTGGAAAAATGTGTTTTCAACGTGACTGAAGTTGAATTCTTGGGATTCATATTATCACCTGGCGGAGTGCGTATGGATTCAAAGAAGGTCGATGCAGTTCTCAAATGGCCATCACCATCCTCCGTAAAAGGTGTGCAAAGCATGTTAGGCTTCGCTAACTTTTACCGCAGGTTTATCCCCGAATTCTCTCGAATAGTCCAGCCCATCACTGCCTTGTTAAAGAAAAACAAACGTTTTGAATGGTCTACCGAGGCGGAACAAGCTTTCCAGGATTTGAAGACTAAATTTATCTCTGCACCAATCTTAAAACACCCTCGCCCCGAACTCCCCTACATCGTGGAAACTGATGCTTCAAGCCTTGCCATGGGGGCAGTTCTATCACAAAAGGACCCGGTAACCAATCAGTTGCATCCCGTGGCATTTTGGTCCCGCAAATTCTCGCCTCCTGAAATCAATTACACGATTACTGACAAGGAACTTCTGGCTATCAAGTCTGCCTTTAAGGCTTGGCGGCATTATCTGCTGGGGGCCCGACACACCGTTACTGTGATTACGGATCACCGAAACCTGCAATATTTGAAGACCGCAAAAGCCCAATCCTCTAGACAACTCCGTTGGGCATTATTCTTTGCCGAGTTTGACTTCATAATTACCTATAGACCTGGTACAAAGAACGGTAAAGCCGATGCCCTTTCTCGGATGGGAGTGGAAGAACACTTGGTCAACCCTAAACCTGTACCAATCATTCCCGAACAAAGAATTCTGGGTGTAATCGCCACAGAATCCATAGAGGAAGTTAAGGATAAAGCCAGGCAACTTGTAACTCCAGCAGACATACAGAATTGGCATCTGCAGGGAAAGGACTTTGCAGTAAAGGACAACTTATTGTATTTCCAAGAACGATTATACCTACCCAGCACAGATTTACAGAAAAAAGTAATCTCTTGTTATCACGACTCTTTAATGGAAGGTCATCCCGGTATAGCCAAGACCTCAGAAAAGATCAAGCGCTACTTCTGGTGGCCGTCTTGGAAAAAAGATATCAGAGACTTTATAATGTCCTGTGGAGTATGCGCCCAAAACAAGAGTCAAAAGGAAAGACCAGCAGGCCTCTTACGCCCTATTGACATCCCACCTCGCCCTTGGCATACGCTTTCTATGGACTTCATCACCGATCTACCTCCATGCTCCGGATACAATACGATTCTAGTAATCGTGGACTTATTCTCCAAGATGGCGCATTTCATTCTGCTCAAAGGCTTGCCAACAGCAGCAACTCTGGCCCGAGAATTTCTCGAAAACATCGTCCGACTGCACGGTTTTCCTTCGGTTCTAATTTCGGATCGAGGTAGTCAATTTATTTCTCATTTTTGGCGAAGTTGCTGTCGGTCGGCTCAAATTGATGTGAGACTTTCGACCAGTCACCACCCTCAGACCGACGGACAAACCGAGAGGACCAATCAAACTCTGGAACAGTATTTACGCTGCATGCTGCAACAAACTGAAAAAACTTGGAAAGATATCCTTTGGATAGCCGAGTATGCCTACAATAACTCTGTCCATTCGGGAACTGGGAAAACCCCGTTTTTTCTTTTGTACGGCAGTCACCCTCGAACCTCGGAGTTGGATCCCCTCCAAGATCTTGAAACACCAGCAGTAGACTACCTGCATTCTACAATCACCCAAGCCTTTAAGGAAGCTGTTTCTCACCTTCAAAGGGCTAAAGAACAATACAAGAAAGGAGCAGATCAACATCGGAAGGAAGCCCCTCACTATCAAGTAGGGGATCAAGTCTGGTTATCCACCAAATATCTATCTCTAAAAGGGCCACGCACATTCAACCCAAGATACCTTGGTCCCTATTCCATCACTACCATAGTAAACCCAGTAGCGGTCAAGTTGGACTTGCCCCCGTACATGAAGATACATCCGGTCTTCCACGTCTCTCTATTAAAACCCGTGCAACCTCAAACCCGACTAACCAAATCTCCAAAACCTATCCTAGTGGATGGAGAACTCGAGTTTGAAGTCAAAAGCATTCTGGACTCCAAGATCTCCAAATCTAAACTATTCTACCTAATTGACTGGAAAGGCTACGGCCCCCAAGAGAGATCCTGGGAACCTGCTGAATATGTCCACGCTCCTCGCCTAATCAAAAGATTTCACCGAACATTTCCTGACAAGCCAAAACCCCCGGAGAAGCCCGGTTTGGGAGGGGCCTTGAGGGGGGGTACTGTCATGATCTCTGCTTCCAAAAGGTCAGGGTTTTCCCAACTCCCTTGGAAGCAGATCCATAACCCAGGTTCCGAGTGCCAACCAGTCCCAATTGGGACCTTTTGGACCCAGTCCTGGCGCCAGTGGCACCAGGCTCATAAATATGCCCAGTCCCAGCGCTGGAAGCGCCGGGCTCATAATTCTTGGGTGGACTTACCTTCAGCAGACCATGCTGCTTACTTGCCTGCCAGTTGAGCCTCTGATCCTCTTCTGTTTGGAACTACTTTTCCTGTTGGGTAGGGCTGGAGCCACTCCCTAGATTCAGAACACTGGAACTCTTCTGGAAGGCAGGAACTCTTTTCTTACCAGGAACTCTTTTCTTACTTAGGCGTGGCTGTGGAAGGAGACACCTAAGCACTACAGGAGGCTATTTAAACCACACCCGGTGGATGAATCTTGCTTTGCGTTATTCTGCAACCTCTGCAGCAGAACGCTCATCGTGTCTTCTGCATCCGGTCCTGGGCCTAAGGAAAAAGGCTTACCATCCTGAATCCAGTCTTCAGCAACACCTATAAAGACAAGAAAGAACAGGTTAGCATTCCGGCATCTGAAAGGCAAAGGCTTACCATCCTGAATCCAGTCTTCAGCAACACCTATAAAGACAAGAAAGAACAGGTTAGCATTCCGGCATCTGAAAGGCAAAGGCTTACCTACTCTTCGTACGCTCCGGAGGCCTTCGGCGCTGCATCCCGCATCTGAAAGACAAAACAAGGTGCGTTTAAAGACATTGGGGAACTTTAATACTCACGTGCCATTACTCCTTTCCACATCTAATCCAGTGGGTATTCCGGCACCCTGCAGCCGCTCCGAACTCGTACCTGCAAAATAAAAAGACAGTTAGAGCGCATAGTGAAGCAGGCAACAAGCGCTTACTTACGTGCTTCCAGGCGCTTCTATTCATCACACGGGCTCCATCTTCAACTCACTTCAGCCCGTCATCCGCCATCGCCGGAACCCTGCAAAACAAGAGACATCATTACTAAAGACTTTAAAGACATTTCAATGACTCGAAACTTACCGTTCGTGCAGTAAACGACGGACAGCAGTCCTCTGAAGTCAAGAGGCCTGCGCTACCTATCCAGTGAAGAAACTGGTTACAGCACCCTGCCCCGAGGCAGATGGAGAGCTCGGCATTCACTTACCTAAGGTGAGAGCGTTAACCTTTGGGGGTCTACAGGAGAGGAGAAGAGGAAAGAGATAGGGACACCCCAATAACCCCAGTTCATTAACCCCATATTTTCTATCTGCAGACATCTTACTCTACACGTCAGGCATACAGTGCACAGAGGTCCAGCCCAAAGAGCCAACCGGGTGCTACACATCACCTTTGAAGATACGGTAGTCGCCCAGTCAAGACCGGCGCCTCTGCGAGAATCAGGTGAGCGTTACAATAGCCGCCAGCGACCACCAAAAGACGGCGGCATGACAGCAGAGGAGAGGATATCCCTTAAGCAGTTGATAATCTGAAATACAAGCTAACCATACTACCTTTTACTGAATATACCTGGAATCCCTCTTTGCCCAAGAAGAGAACAAAATCTAATTAGCTAGCCTGAAAATGTATAAGTGATTCTTATCTCGCAATCAGTAGAATCAAAGTACACAGCTTTCTAGCACTCTTTTTCAGGGACCACCCCAAAGCTCCACTACCCCATCTTACAGGTCATGACTATGAAACCGTACGCATTTAGGAGCCAACTGCAAGCTGCTGGAGACCAAATGACAGGTGTCTTTAGTGAGAAGGTTCAAAGAAAAGTTCAACTCTAAGGCTCACCTAGTGGCTTAGAGTCTTCAGAACTCTGATCAAGATCCTTCCAGTTCTGAGGTACAAATGTCATTGCCAACTGCATTTTCTGAGCTCTGCCTCTGCCAACGGCAAATAAGGGAAAGCATACATCATGTCAAATATCCACTGAATTATTAAAGCAACTTCCACTGCACCCATATTGGCAAACTCTCTGGAAAATAATTTACTAATAAATCTACCTATGTCCCCACATATCAAAAAAGTGATCTACTACTAATGTAGAGACGCGTTCTGCAACTCAGACTCCTTTCTGATGAAAGATTACACTCTTGTAATATGCTCTGCCACCAATTGGAAAACATGTAGACATAGATACAGGGTTTAAGCATCTAGTCTGTGGGACACTTAAAGGCCCAAACACAGCGAGAGTGTTTAATAAGGTTTACATGACCTTCTCACAAGCAACGGTCCAAGGGCAGAACCTTTAAAGCTATTGTAACCTGCATTGCTGTTTCATGTGAAAGAAAAAAAGGGGCTAATTGGTACATGCAAGAATCCCTTTATATTACTATATAACATGCAGGTTAGCATTCTCTACTTGTTAGGAGTAATGCCCTCTCAGCTTCTGGTATTTAGGTTAACATCGGGAGGTAGGGCCTGTGGATAATCTTGAAATCTGACTGGACAGCCATCGCAAAATGGCAGTGAGGAGGTGTGCAAGGGCCAGTTGATTGTACAAATATTCACACTGGCAGTTGGGTGGAAATTGCTTGTGGATACACTCTGCAGGGCTGCTCAGCTTGGAAGATGGCATTATGAACAATCTGAAGGCTAGGAGTGTTGGAATGGCATTCTAATTTGACAATCTGTGGGCTTTTGTCAGGAGTCTGGCAGGCAGGCACAGGGCAAAAGCTATACCTCACTGCACTGTAGATCAGGGGAGATGCACAAGGTAGTTCTAGCATATAACATAATCAGGGTACATACCAAGCTGATCTCAGTTGTAACAGGTATTCACAGGAACTTCACGGGCAAGAGCAGGCTATAAGCAAAGAGACCCAGCAAAAGCAAGCAAATATACTGAGCAACATGGACTGATCAGAATAAAGGGTGAACTGGGTTTAGGGAAAGCCATTGGGAATGGTACAAGCAGATTACTCTTAACAACTGTAATACAGTAGCGTCATAAGTAAGGCATGCTGAAGAGACTGTTGTACTCAGTCTAAGGGTAAAACGGGAGACCATTTAGGGAGACAGGTAAGACTCGAATGGACTAGGAGAAGGCAACAACAGTCTTTCCCTTACCTGATCTGAACAGAACAACCCAGGGGTCACACTGTAAACAGATACGTAGTGGAGGCACAACAGTGGACCAAGGTGTAATACAGGCAGAAAGCAGCGTTGAAAGAAATAACCAGGTAGAGGACAGGTAGAGAAACAAAGTACAAAGCAGAAACTAGAATATCAGGACACAGAAGGCAAAGGGCTCAGACAAAACAGGTAACTGCCAACACAGAGAATACGAGGAGTTCAGGAAACTCAGTGTACTTAAGAACAGGCACTAGAACTATGGACTGAAGTCTGATAATTATGCAGGCAAGAAACAAACATGAAAACTTAATACTGGAGGTAGCTACTAACTGAGCAATTTTGTGGCATAGAATAACAGGAATGAATGACAGTAAAGCAACATAATGGGATTGCAGAGAGAAAGAGAGAAAAGCTTAGGCAGAAACAGGACAAGTCTGTGAAGCAGAATTGCTTACAGAAAACAGAGTTTGCAAACGGGCAGAAAAGAGATTAGTATAGAACTGGACGTCTTCAACATCAAAACAGGACACAGGTAGTAGGCAGGTTTCAGAAGTGAAAAGCTGGAAATCAAGGAAAGGTTCAAAAACAGGCAGGCCGCAAAGGCAGACTGGAAAAGGATCTGTAAAGCAGCAACAACAACCAGGATTCAGAAGCCAAACTCAGGATATTCAACTCAGAAAGGTTCCAAAACTGGTCACAGGAGCACAAAACACAAACTCCCAGTGGAAGCAGTTGACTGAACAACTGCTTCTGTAGAAAGTGAGCTTATAAAGAACCTACAAGCCCACAGCCCACCCGGGTGGCGCTGATTGCAGTCTCAGGCATCTGTGTTCAATCAAGCCCAGTCTTGGCTTCAGTAGCCTGCAGCAGTGGATTGTAATTAAGGTCTCCCTAGCTTTGGGCAGCCTAGCCTGCAGTAGCTTGGAACAGGTCAATGCAACCAGGGCCTCCTCAGCACTTAGTAGCTTGCTGCCAACAAAGGTGTACTTCGTATTTCTGCAACAGCTCTCTTCAACTTGGACAGCATACATATACCAGAATGCATCTGCTGCTTTAACCCAAAACCCAAAACCCAAAATGGGACAGGAAAATAGATTGGTTCAAAACTGCAGCGATAGTTTATGGGTTTTAACTTTGCAACTATGCCATAAACATAGTCTCTGAATGTGCGCATGTAGCGTTGCTGGGTGGCAGGTGGGTTTGATCCCGACACCAATAAGAACCGGTATAGCTCACAGATTGTTTTATATAGTTCACTGATTTTTCCAAATGCTGAATTCCAAGGCTGCCTACAGCACAGAGTACACTGCAGACAATTACTTGTGACAATCCGTAGAGGTTATTTAGGTTAAAATGTATACTTTAACATATACTATATACCAGAGGTCTACTACCTGCATCTCTCCAAATGTTTTGGATCATGACTCTCACAATCTTTTCCATATGCTATTACGGATCGTGGAGATGAAGTCTAAAACATTGGGCAGGGCAAAGGTGATAGTCTCCTGGTAATATTATCAAGAGCAACAGTGGTTCTATCTTTATAGACCCTACCCTCCGTCTGCCGTACTAGAAGTTATAGGCTGTAAACCTTGTCACAAGGGGATTTAACTATGTCTTCAGGGCCTGAAACTCTAGGTACGGCCATCAGGAGGGGACAATAAAGCCTAATTAGCACATTGGAATGCTGGCAGTTCCATTGCAGACAATACACTGGCAGAGGGCAATTATGGCAATTATGGCTGGTTTAAATCCCTTCTACCAACATTCCCATGATTCTCCTTTATCTTTTCCAGTTTCAAACAGAACATTCTACCCATGCTACCCTACCATTTAAGGGGAGCAGGGGTTGCTGGGGGGACCCCCGCTTCCCTTAAATGGTATAATGGGTCCAGGAGTTGCAGGGGTGTCCCCCGCATCCTTTACATGGTTTGCAGCGGCAAAACCACTGCCTTTTTGCCGCAATATTTTACATCCACGGCTATTTCTGCCGCAATTTTAACACATGGAACTATCTTAAGGCCCTGTCCGCTGCCTAGCCGGGTCTGGGGGTCCTCTCCTACCCCCCACCCCCACATGCATATGGAGGCTGAGGAGAACTCCACATGTTCCAGACACAATGAATTAATGGAGCATCTAACATTTCTCAGGCTAGTTCCCTCAACTAACTTCATCGATCCTCCTCCTTCACACCTGAGATTATCCCACCTCTCACTCCATCTCACCTGGAGTCCCATCAATTTTAGCTGTGCAAGTTGCTGCATGCGTTTTCATCTTGTGCTGCCAAAAATCGAACTTAGCTGTGCCCAGTGGCTGCATGTTTCACCTTATGAAGCTGGTGGCTAGGACTGTGCTTACTGGGCACTAGTAGTCTGGGTCGGACTGTCCTATAGGACAATGCCTGATCCAAAAACGCAAAATGCTAGGGTGTGGCAGGTTTTTGGTCAAAGCGGGCCACTTTTTTGACCTATGTGGGCCAGTTTGATAAGTTACTTCACCATGCAGCTAGTAGTTTTTAACCAGTGTTACTGAATAAATATTCTTTAAAATGCACAATTTGCATCACATTTTATTAAAAACCTCACCCTTGGGTGCTGCTCAAACAGCCGTCACAAAAGGAATGAATTGCTATATGCAACTATGGGCTACTTTTTTATTGGTGCCCGAGACAATTTTATGTCCCAGTCCGACCCGGATTTCTCCAAAATCCGGGATGAACCCACAAACAATACAAGCTACCACGGCAGTCGTAGCACACTGGCGCATACACTATATAGAACAGTGTGCCGGCTGTTTTAGCAAGGATCAAGAGAAAGGCACCGCCTTACTTCCAAGACAAAAATGCATAAAAAGTGTAGAAGCAAGCAGAATGGTGCTTCCCAGGGTCTGTCTGATGCTCCGACTCCTGCATTTCTTCTCCACTCTGGATGACAGGCTTCTTGCTTCTCCTCTCCTACTCAATACACCTCAGCCCTCTGTGAGGTTGTAAGAGTCAGCTACAAGTGTGGCATGCTGATTGGCAAATACTTTTAGTAATAATAAAAACAGGGCTTGGAGGAAATCCTGACTAGCCAAATCTCTCTCTCCAGGACTGAAATCTCTGCACTGGCTCCCAGTGGCTGCGAGGACTATGTTCAAAACCCTCTGCATTGTCCACAAGGCCTTCTGGAGCCTGGGGCCGCAATACCTTCAACTCCCTCTTCCTAAATATCTTCCCTCTCGAGCGCTTCGCTCATCCGCCTCTAACTCCCTCAGGGTCAGTCGCTTCTCCAAGCAACGAGTTGGTGGTAGATCTCTCTCCTCGGCAGGGGCCTCCCCCTGAAACTTGAGGAAAACCATCCCTGGTTCCGGAAGCACCTCAAGACCTTCCTCTTTGCTTCTGCTTTCTCTCCCCCGCTCCTTTGCTGAGTTCTTGACAGTAACTGCACTGGTCACCTGGTCACCCTTTCCATCCCGGACCCTGGCCCCGCCAGATGCCCATCTGCACCGCCTCCCTGGTAACCCCTGCAGGACTGTTTTTCTGTATCCCTGCAGTCCTCCTATCAGCCTATCTCTGCACTTACCTTGCACTTGCCACCTGCTGGCCGTTTTTATTATTTATTCTATGATCCCATGCACTGCACTTTTCCCCTCTCCTTTACCCCTCGCACTTTCCCTTACCCCCTGCCCATGCACTTGCGCGTTCTGAATTATACCTGGCCTAGTAAGATCGTTGTCTGTTTTCCCTTGTTCCCCCTCCCTTGCCTTGTCGCGCCTTGAAACACTTGTGTATAGGCGCGTTATAAATACCATATCATATCATATACCTCTAAGAGGGGGGTTCCCTGCCTCAACAAAACTAGCTAATGAAACTGTCTGTGTCACAATGTCCAAAGTAAAGTTGGCTGTTGTGTGTCCAAATCCTAACCTATCCCTCACAAACTAAACTCAACATAATGTGAAAACGGAAGTGTCTCTTTTGCTGCCAACTTGCAAAACAGTTACAAAACGAAGTTCCAAGAAATGGTGTATAAAAGCAAGCAGAAGTTCCACAAGACTCAAGAGGTTGATTCCCTTTCCTCTGAGACTTTCCACTTTACCCAAGATTGTCTCTGAGTTTTAAATGGTCAGTATAAGTCTTTATGTTTACTTAACAGGCCTGGTTCCCAGGCCCTGCAACAAGGAAGAATGGCCGGGACACTTTTTCCAAGCCGTCTTGAAGGTCCCAAACCTTTTGTGAGCAGACCCGAATCCCAGGTACTGCAACTAGGAGAAATAGCCTGGTTTTCTCTCACAAGCCGTGCTGAGGGTCCCTAACTGTTTTCTCTGTACCTCCTCCTTGGTCCACTCTCCTGCCTAGTAGGGTACTCAACGTTCTTGTTCAAATGGTGTTCTCTCTCTGACTTCACTTCCACCCACAGTCTTTGTTTACTCACTTGTCAAGGTCTCTGAGTGTCACTTGGACATGTTAGCTTTGTATTCTTCATCACTGTTTGAGGTGTATGATCCCACCATGGGTCCCAGACCCCTTTCACTTGACTGTTCTCATAGGTGTCTCTCTCTTCAACTAACAGCCTTGGTTTACTCTCCTGCCAAGGTCTAAGCGTACCACATGTAAATGTAAAGTTCATTTCATCTTTGTCAATGTTTGAGGTGCGTTTTCCCAGCATGGATCCCAGATCCCCTTCACTTAGTTACTCTCTCAGTTCTCTTTGTCTGATCTTTCCTTAAACCACAGCCTTGGTTTACTCCCCTGCCAAGGTCTGTGAATATCATCTGGATATGGAAGGTTTGTACTCCCTTTTATTACTGGTCGAGGTATGCCTTCTTGATATGGGTCCCAGACCCCCTTCACCTGGTTACTCTGCCCCAGTGATTATTGTTTCTGTTCTCCGTTTCGGGCCTCAAGTGCTCTCTGGGTCTCCCCAACCCTGGGACCAGCCACCCTTGTACCTGTGGCGCCTTGGCCGTCATCATCTGGTTTTCTCCGTGTCTCCCAGGAGCTTCAGTGGCTTCTTTGGTTTCCCAGGATCTTCCCTGGTCTTCCGCACGTCTCCTCTGCAGTATAGTGGAGGTTTTCTTGCACTTGAGCCGCCTCGGTCACCGGTGGGTAACTTTCCTCTTCTCCAGTCTGCCTTCTGCATTCTGGGCATTTCGTGAGTGCGCCTCTCCCTCGGACACTGTCTGCTTCTCTGCCTGGCTGTTGTGTGCATGCCGGGTATTCTCTCTGCTCTGGCCAAGCCGACAACGAAGACGCCATCCTTCTCTTCTCTCGCTGCCTTTGAATGACAGCTGACCAATAAGATCACTGGAAAGGTAGACGCTCTCTGATCCCGACCTTGGGTGTGGTGTTCTGCAGGAGGATCACATGAGGGGGGAAACAGGTCAGGAGGAATGGGAAACCCCCTTATTTAACTTCCCCCGAAAACCACAATATTTTAATGGCTTACTTCAAAACGACAAAAATAGTATCTGTGGTAGGTGGTAGTGAGCCTAAACTTCTCCATTATCGGGTGCAAGTTTAGCCTAAGAAGGTCTGAAAGGTGGCTACTCCACTGAATCCCCATATATTTGAATCCCGTCATCGATACCTGGTACGGGCAGGCCTGCAGAATTGCTCTATCCCCAACCTTTGTTAACGCATCCTTAACTCATGCACGAGTTAAGCTGTTGGCCTGCACCACGCAAGCAGTATCAGAGCGCCCCAGAGTCACTTGCACACTGTGAACTTTCCGGGTATTTTGAAAGCCTCCGATCCTTTCTGCGGTTGCAGTGGCTCCCAGCGACCCAGTGAACACTTTCTCTGGTTCCGCCTTCTGCTGCATCACTTGTTGCTTGAGCCTTCCTGGCTCCTGAGAGTTCCTGGTGGGGGGTCCTCGGCAGTGGGACACCGACGGGTGGGACATGGTATCCCCCTTCAATTAACACCTTTTCCCCATCCTCTCACGTTGGACATTGCAAAACACTTCCCCCCCTTTTCCAACACGAATACTTTCGCACAGTACAACGGACTAACACAAGAGCCGTTTACCTGACATGTCCCAATACTGGGGTCAGGCAGAGTCAGGCCGTTGATCACAATCACACACGCACCTGACAGCCCTTTCCATTGCCCACAGGGTTAAAAGGTGGAGCCAGAGAGTACAGTACGAGAAAGGCGAATACAGTAGACAGCATATCGAGAGGGCTACACCACAGCAGTTTAAGAGAAGGTGGAAGGCGGTGGGAAGTGAGAGGGTGGCGAGGAGAGAAGTGACCTTGTCCTTTTTGTCCCTGGCCTGCAGAACCTTCATGGAAGAGAAAGCAAGACTGCAAACAATAGCACAAGTGTCTTGCTTCAGATGTCAACTGTACATGGGGCAAACCTATGCAGATAAGGCGCATGAGAGGAGACTCCCGCACCTGTGGTACTGGCCTTGACTCCACAGAAGCTGAAAGCCATGTGGTTCATCGCAGCCGGTGAGTCAAGGGGAGAATCGATAAGCACCGGGCTGTGTTGAGTGAGAATCGTAGATTGGCTAAAGTTTGAAACAGAGCTAATGAACTTTGATGCACTGTTAAAATTGTGAAGGGGAGACCAACTGCAGGAAGAAAGTGTCACCACGTGGGTTCCAATCAAAGAGACTCTGGTCGAGCCCTATATTGATAAACTACAAAAACCAGAAGGCCATAGGAGGGCCGACAACGGAAGCAAAGTGGTCATACGTGAGGGTCGAGCAAAAGCCCTGTACAATCGAAAGACTTTGATCCGAAGGTTGGTTGCAGAAAAGGGAAGTGAATCCCGCAGTGAGAGACAATCTGGGAAGTGAATCCCAGAAAGAGGCTGAGTCTAGAGTCCCAAGGCACAGTGTGTTTTGGAACCGTTAAAAAGACATAGCGATTTGTGGATAAAAATTGAGAAAGGTCAGCCCAGAAGAGGGGGACCTAGGGGTGAGACCAGCGCTACGGCGAACCATACAAAGGAGAGCAACAAACCAAGAGGTTGAACAGAAGGGGCAGGACGGTAGAGACCCCCCCTCCCGGCCAGAGATTGTGATTTCCAAAAGGCTGTGTTGATTGCACATGACAGCACAGCTGGAAGGGAGAGTTTTCTGAGTGCTACAAGGTTACCAGCTACCTTCCCGGGTGAACGGCAGAGTTGGGGAGGCGCAGAAGCGGTAGTGGTAACAACCTTGACTCCTACATCAAAGGCGCGAAAGACAAAGAATCTTAACATGACAGGTGAGTTAAGGGAAACAAAGAAAGCCTGGTCTGTGTTTAATTGAAATGCTTGCGACCGTATCCGAGGGATGAAGGATACGCAAGCGCCGATAAGCTGCGAGAGAAAGGGAATCCATTGTCAAGAACTGTGAATGCGAAATACAAAGTAGTATGGTGGTCCCGCGAAGTGAGATTGCCCAGTCGAAAAGGCTCTTTCAAATGTTTCAATGCTGCAGACGCAGCTGAAAGTGAGATAAAAAAAAGTAACCACAAAAAAAGCATGAAAGACTTCATCTAGGAGCAATTGATATGAAAGCAAGTCACACGGAGAAAGTACATTTTCCAAGAGACATTGGAACTGAAGGAAAATATGTAAAGTGGAAGTAAAGAAAGAAAGGAGGGTCGAAGTGGTCATGTGGGGGTGAGAGCAAAAATCCTCCCAGTTTCGAAAGTCTTTGACAGCAAAATACGAAACGAGATTTGAGCCCAATTGAGGGGAACCTATAGTGTGGAATGTAAAGAAGGCTTGGGGAAGGGAACCCCACCAGGGAGAAAAGATTTGAGCCCAATTGAGGGGAACCTATGGTGAACTGCGAACAAATACTACACTTCGAAACTTTTTGTTGAAACTGTGTAGAAGCTTGAAGGGTGTCCTGGATTTGGGTGATGGGAACCCAAGAGGTTAAACCCATGAACTTGTGACTCAGACTTGAATGGCCAAGAAGGCTCTGGAGGGCAGAGCCAGCCACTTAACTGTGTTCGCAAGCCAACGTTTGTTCATCCATCAAGTGTTCCAATTAACCCTGTGCTATACAACGTAGGGACGAGAATGATTACTGATTGATATTGCCATTCTGACATTTTGTTTCATCACGGATTTTTCCTTTTTTAGATATATATCCCTATGTCATATTAGTTTGTATTAGAGTGAGGGCAGGTATTAGGTTTTTGTTAGTATAGCCCTTTATTGTTTGACTTAGACTGACAAGGGCTGTTTCTTTATTATCTGATGGTCGAGATTACTCCCATTTTAGTTACAGGGCCAGACAGGAGTTTTTCCAACTCCCTTGAATATAAGAAAGGTTTTGAAACGTGCAACTCTTGTGTCAGTGTCTACCATGCCTCCCTTACAGGTATTACAGGAGAGGTTTGGTCTCCAGGGCTGCAAATGTTTCAGATATATGCAGTTAGCACATGCAGTAAGATCGCAGTTCACAGACCTGCAGGAGATACCGCAGAGCTCCCCCTTAGAGGCTAATCTACTCATGAATGGAACCTCAACTTTATATCAAGTGATGTTGGCTTTTGGGTCCCAGGAGTTATCCCATCTGAAGGGCAGATGGGAGAGGGATGTGGGAGCATTGGACCCCGAGGAGTGGGTGGAGGCATTGTTTCCCCTAGGGAAATCGGCATGTCAGCCAGGTTGCGCCTTGCGCAATATAAGATTCTGCATCGGGTTTACTGCTCCCGCACAATGTTGTACGAATGGGGGAGGTTCGAAAATGATGAATGTGTGCGGTGCGGGAGACCCGGAGGCATGTTCTTCCATATATAGTGGGAGTGTACACAGGTGCAGGTCTTCTGGGGAAAGTGTATAGACAGGCTGATGGCAGTATTGTGATCTGAGGACCCCAGAGACCCGAAATGTGTGCTTTTGGGGATATGGGGGGAGGTGGGGTTCACTAAATATGAGAAACCGTTCCTGTCTGCTGCCCTGGGGCAAATCAAAAAAGTAATTGCGCCACTTTGGAGGGCACCGGAATGGCCCCTGACTTGCTGGTGGGCAGCAGAGGTGGACATGTGTATGGCTCTGGAAGGACGGGTGTATAGCGCTCTGGGTTGTCCGGGAAAATTTGTGAAAGTTTGGGGCAAATCGGAAGGGAGGGTTCGTATGATGTCCATTCATCGCCGTTTTTATTTTTCGTGCCATTTTTTGCAGCAGATTTTTTACTGCAAAACATCCCATTGAAAAATATGGGGGGTGGGTAGAGGGATATTCGGTTTCTGGGTGTTTTTGGGACTAGATTTCAAATCAGTGATAAGGGGTATTTTGGGGGTTAACCCCCAAAAAAAAAATTCAATGAGTTTTTGCAGCAAAAAATCTGCAGCAAAAAATGCCACGAAAAAAAACTTGCAATGGAATGACATGGAACCGGAGGGGTAAGGTGGTTAGTCGTAGGGGGGAGAAGCTGGGCAGGAATGACAGCTGGCCCCTTTGGGTTCAAAGTAATAAGCTTGGTCATATTATTTCTTTCTCAGATAACATAATGCTGTGTTGAGTAATGTGTTTACATTGGTTATGTTGAATCAAAATCAATCAAATGTTACCTTAAAAAAAGGATGGGTTAACAATAATATTGAATACTGAACTGTTAATAAGCAGCGAGAGTGGCCTATTAAGAAACCAAGTAACTGTGAAATTGGGCATGTGAGTTTATGGAACGTCCAACAACCTGGAGAGGCAATATTGTTAAAAGCAAATGCCTACAACTATTATCCAAGCCAAGAGCGTCTTAAAGATAAGCAATATAAGACCAACAGATATTCCCAAAGACGAAAGTGGAATAATAGAATACCTCAGGGTTCTGAAGTCTGTTATTCATGCTTGCTGAACTATTTCAAAACAGCTAATATAAACACACATTGCCAAAGCCAAGAAAGAAGCAGAACAAATCTGTATTCTTGTCAATATTTGATTACTGGTGCAATGGGGAAACAAACGTGGCAAAGAGGCTGCCCTTCTGAAGAAGGTTATTCAGAGGAAGAGAAGCATAATTTGCAGAGGAATCTTGAAGAGCATAAAAATGAATCTTGTTTCCCTGAAAGGTTGATAAAGTTTTAATGTGCTAAACCAAAGAACATTGTGCAGTTGTTGCAAAGTTGTTCAAGTTAAAGCTGACCACTGAAACATGTTCTATGTTTGAAGAGCTGTTTGGGCAGGGGAGTACACCCGGATGGCAAACCTTTTTTTAGGCGTGTCATGAGAATAGACCAGTTGGTAGTTCACAAAGCTTTGAACTGTGGTGCTGAAGGAAACATTGTATAATCCTGCTATGGAGGAGTTACATTTCTTGAAGACATTCAGGTGTGGTAAAAATCATCCTGACAAAGACAATTTTTGTTACCTTGTGGAGAAGATTATTTTGAAGTTTATTCTGACGCAAAGAAGAGAAGTAACATTCTATTTTTAACTGTTGGAACTTTCTAGTGTCCGGTGGAAGTTGCAAGGAACTGTGTTAGAACTGTGTTACCAGGACTTTCTTACCTTTTTTTTCAACTGTGGAACAAGAACCCTGGTTGAATCTGGGGAAAGGGAATTCACCCAGAGCATAAACCAGGACTGTGGTAATACTGCAGGTTCAATTATGATGTTGTATTGTTTGTTGAATAGCCATGCAGTTCCTTCTTGATTTGTTGAATGCATAAGTGTGAGTGACATATATCCTTTGTTAGAGTGTTTCTGTCAGTTACTTTGGGCAGGGAGATCCTTGTTAGGGTAAGGACCGTGAGGCGTTCATCCAACCCCTGTGATTTAATAAAATGGCAAATTTAGAAAACTCTTTACAAAGTCGTCTGCCTCACTTATCTGACCCCTTGCAGTATGCAGTTCTTGTCAGTGATCTTCATTATTTTTGGCCTCTTCCTTGACCAAGTAGTTCTTGGCTGAGACATACTCTAGAAACAAATGGGGACACTGGGTAGTATGGAATTGGAGGGGTTTTTCAAGGAAAGTGGGAGGGTCAGAAATACTGCATTCTCCAGGGGTAGTCACTACTCTCAATGGGGTCCATGAGATCATCCTTCGAGTACAACCAAAGGGGGTCCTTTGGGTAGCAGTCTCACATCTCTAGCCTCATGGAAAGAGGGCTCCCCCATCTGAAGCCGTGCCAATACCTCGAGATTAGTCACACCTCTTATTGCAATCTTGTTCCATATTTTCATTCAGGTTCTGCTGGGGCTCGTTTGTCTTTTCTTTGACCTATGTCAATCTCATAGATGTATTTGTTGTTCCATGTCATTGAGCCTTCATCTTGCTCTTTCTGAGTTCACGTACCCTTCCTACTTAAGCATGCCCCTTCGTTCAACAACTACTAGCACCTCACCACTGTCTCTGTGCCACCTCAGCCACTAAGACAAGATTAGCTTGTGGAATGCAGATCCACAACCCCATCTGTTCTTGGTGGTAATAACAGGGCCAGCTTAGGGGGGGATCCTATGAGCCATTTAATCAGCAAAGACACATAGAAACTAGTGGGAAGGAAGACACCAGACGACATGAAAAAGTTGTGACTTGGTACGCCCAGCTTGATACTAACTGAAGCAGTGAAGCCCTTTTTGACCTACTGATGTGACCAGCTCCTGCTTGCTTGGTGTGAGTTTGAGAAAAATTGCTGGGCCTAAGGGTAATTAATCAGCAACTGCATCCTCAAGCAGGCCAGACTGAAACTTTGCGACCCAAACTTAAAATTATGTATTAACATGTACTGCTCGCCCATGGACATGTATGGGCTCTCATTGGTGCCCTTTAAAAAGGTTGTCCTATTTATTGGTTTGTGGTGCATGGCCTCCATAACGATACAGTAAAACGGTTAACTCAACTTTTTGTCCACTTCTTTTGATTATTAATTCTGGAAATGTGTAGTAGCTTAAATTGTAATTAGCACATTTGCAGAATAGTCCTGTCTTGGACAATATGGTGTGTATTACCTTTTGAGGTTGGCTTGAATAAAAAAAAAAGTGGAGCACGACTGTGTAGCGCTGCAAAATGTATAAAACCATGTATGAGCTGTATGCTGACCTGAATAATGAAATTATGGTAAATATTTATTTGTACTTGTGCGAATAAGACTGAGGTCTTATTTTTTCCTGCTACATCTATTACCCTCCAACACCTCCCTGTGACCTTTCTTTTCCCCTGCTTCTCTTGCTTTCACTCCATCTGCTCATAAATGGGACATACTCTTTCTTCCTGCTCTCTTTTCTTTCACTATATTTCTAATAATGTCCGTTCCTGTCACTGTTAACGGTATAACATTCATACAGCTTTTTCATTCTTTCCTTGCTGTTAAGTTGCTCATTCCTTTTCTGATATCTTGACTTTTTGCTGCTCAGCCCTTTACACTGGATTTTCATCTTACCAACTTGCACCTCTAGTTTGCATCTATAATCCTGCTATCCATCTCCTCTTTGGTCTGTATCCTCACACTTGTTGCTGCTTCTGTACTGTCTGCCTTCATTTCTACTCTAGTATTCTCTTTAATTTTCTTTGTATTGTCTTCAAGTGCAGTCCTGGCATTGGCTCCCCTTTATCTCTCTTCTCATGTATCGATTTATAGTCCTTCTCTAGCTCTAGGTTCCCAATCTCAATCTCTTCTTCTTGTTCCTAATCGCCATTGTGCTCAGTATCGCTTTTGCACAGGAATGCTTTACCATCATCTTTTAGGTTTTCTCCTTCTCTTTCAATGTTTTGCTACTGTCTAAAAACATATCTTCTTTCTTCTTCATCATAAATGTATGCA
Organism: Ambystoma mexicanum; assembly: GCF_040938575.1. NCBI lineage: Eukaryota > Metazoa > Chordata > Amphibia > Caudata > Ambystomatidae > Ambystoma > Ambystoma mexicanum. Next base: position 1,103,637,543 of record NC_090927.1, read on the forward strand.
TTGTTTATTGTTAATGTTCGAATTCCTTATGTTCGATGCCTAACTACTGTGACAGTGCGCACCAGAGGGACCCCTTTTGACCCCGGGTGGGAGTTTTAAAAGGGCATGTAGAGCGGACCTACCCCTCGGATGCGTTGTGAGGGACCTTAGTCGCTGCCACCATGTTGATGTAATGTTGTCCGATGGGTACATCGGTCTCTGTCCCCGTGCCTAGTACACACTGTCCCGTGGTCATGTCTTTCTTTCTAACATTCCACATGGTTCCAGAGAACCATGGGAAGCAGAGTGGCCTAGTATCTTGATGTTAGTCCCAGAAAGTACAGCTGCCAACATGCACCTCGCTCCTTAGAACACTGTAATGGTTAGTGAAACCTGGGAGCAGTGCCTTCCAGAGACCAAAAGAAAGGACCAAGGACTTTGGGTCCCAACATGAGCTACACCAATTATGCTATAACAGGAAGCAGGAGAAAAGAAAACTCAAATGGGAAAGGGCTACAAGTACCACAAATCACAAGTGTCCAACGGCCAAACAGTGGCCCAGCCCCAAAAGAAAGAAATGGTTGCCCTCATGTTTTGGGACTTTTGCTACCCATTAAGGAGCCAAAAGGGAGACCCAAGACTTGCCGAAGGGTCCTCAAATCTGCTGAAAGGGAACAATGGAACAGCAGCGGCAGCGCTTGTACCAGCAGGGAGATACACAGAGGAAGATAAAAGCAGTGAACACTCCCCAAAAAACTCTATGGATAGTAGCTTGGCTGAAACAGAAGGAGAACAGAAAGAAACAGATGCAAGGAACTGTTTATCTGGGTGGAAGAAAATGGAGGCTGAAAGTGGGGCTAGACGAAAGGATCTTAGGAAGTGTCTCAGAAAAAGTTCCAGCCCACAAAAGCAGGAGATATGATGGATTTGGTTTAAACACAGCAACTATTAGCCCAGGAAGAAAGCTGACCCGAGTACCCAATGGGAGCCAAGAAAGTTTTGAGACAGGAAAGGGAGGACGATGAAAACCCAGGAAAGTCAGTGTTCAGAGAGTTGTTTGGGTGAGGCTGGAGGCAGTGCAGGAAGGCCAGGAGACCATTGAGGAATGTCAGGCAGGTGGAGGAGTTGGAGGAGTTTACTTGCATGTTTGAAGAGAGAAAAACAAAGGTTCTGGGAATGAGAGAGTGACAGTAATTGTGTGTGTGAATGACAAACTAATTTTGGAGGGAGAGTAGGAGGGTGGTTGAGAGTAGGTGTAATAGAGAGAGTGAGAGAAGGAGTAAGAGGATGGGAGAAGAGCAAGAAGAAGTGATAGGGGATTAAGAGAAGGGGGAACAGTGAGAAGTAGTGTGAGGAGGAGAGTAAAAAGAGGGTAGCGCAGTAAGGAGGAGTGATACTAGTAGTTAAAGAGGTGGGAAGTAGGACAATTAGGAAAGGTAGGATAAGTAGCAACAGGATATTGGAGTGGGAAAAGAAGTAGGAAGAAGGGTGTGTGAAGAATGGAGAAGTGGATGGAGGTAGGACAGGATTGAGTGAAAAAGACTGATTAACCACAAGAGGGACAATCCATGTTAGCCCACTTAGGAATTCCCAGAGGGAGTGAGAAAGAAAGCCAGTGACCTAAAGGCCTCCATAAGGATAAGGACAAATTAGACAGTATGGCAACCCTGTCTGTAGAGGGGGGGTAGGGAGTAGCAAACGCCCAGCTGGTGATAAATGGACCTGGATTAGGAAGGCGGGAGACCAGCAAAGACGAGGGACAAATTAGGGGAGCATCCCTAGACGTAGTGCCCCACACTTGTGTGTACATAACAATACATAACTACAAACTACTGTCTTGAGCTCAGCTAATTATTGACCACTTGTCACACTATGTATAAAGCTTTGGAGAAAATGCTATATAACTTCAAATAACATTTAAAAAAAATAATAAATGTGAAGCCAGTGCTGCAACAAACATGTCCATTCGTGCAGTGCTCCTGCTGCAAAACATTACACAATATCACTGTAAGTTCTTTAACTCATCTTTGCTGTATTTGAATTGGTTATACCAGTATCCCCAGTATCTATGGCAGAGTTTTACCATTTAAGCTGCAAACAATTTTCAAGTGTGTCTGCAAACTTCTTGATAGGATGCTTTGGGAACCCTGCTAGAGCAAGTTAATTACTAGCTCATTTTCTTTTAGAAGGATGTTTTCGTTACATTCAGACTGAAGCAGGAATATATAGCCCACAGTGGTCAAAATAGATGGATCCATAAGGAGGATGTTTTGTGTTTAATGGATGCACTGGCTAGGATCAAGATGTAAGCCAGCTGTACCTTCCATGCAAAAAATCCAACTTGAGGTCCTTTGAGGAAATGCAAATCAGCAGAAGCTCCTCATGCCATTAGAACTCAAGAAGAACAAATAACTTACCCCTGGTAATGTTCTTTCTACTGGATGTTCCTCCCACAGATTCCTCATCTTTGATATATTCATATCCTGCTTTGCTGTCTCGGAAATATTTTCGACAGCAGAGTGCGCTGTGCGTCATCGAGTCGATGCCCCTTGGCGGTTATCATTTCTGCTTCCAGACACGATGTTGATGTTAGCATAAATAGCACTTACTATATGCTATATAATGTTCCACAACTTTGTGTTGTTGAACCAAAGGACATTAAAATTGTGGCTTTCCCAAAAAAATCGGAAACGGATTGTATCTGTATACATCTGGCCTCCAAATCAGTTACAAATCTAATGTGCTCGGCTGTACAAGAGCTTAGAGTTCTTGGCTTTGACCTTAAGCTTTGTGGTAATCGATCACCAGAACAGGAAGAAAAACACTATGACAAAAAGATGTCCATCGAAAACTTGATTTTTAATCGAAGATCAATCCATGGATGAGTTAAACTCTAAACCTACAAGATTCTCTCCAACAATCTTGCGAGGACCAAATGCCCTTTGCATGAGGATAAAAAGGTTGAATAGATAATAAGATAGAAACACAGACAACAAATGAGGTATCAATTGTGACGAAAATCAACACAGAAAAATCATGGGGATGGTTATCGGAGACATTAGCACTACAAGGGAAAAACTAGACCGAATGCACTAATCCCCCAAACAGTTTTAGGATTGCTTCTTGGAATACGCGAGGCTTCCGACATTTATTTGAACATATAAATGGTGAGTTGTTAACTGCAGATATCATCTGCATTCAGGAATGCTGGTTGCAAGAAACCCCCAATATGAATGGAGCCACATGCCTATTGAATAAGGCATATAAAGGCCAAAAGGGGAGACCTTCGGCAGGTTTATTAACCATCATAAAAAATAGCCTTAATGGAAAAATAGTGCAGAGCATTACACCATCACCGCTCATTCAAATAACAATAATCCAAGAAGACAAACCGGGGATGACAGAAAAAAATAGTATTTAACCTGAATTGGAACATTAAAGCCAAAGATGGCGACTCCTTTCTGATTTAGTCACCAAACACATCGATGAAATGAGAGCGGAATATCAAAGACCAACTTTTTTTTATATGTGGTGATCTTAATATAGAGTGCTCCAAAAATCGAACGTCTGATAGCTTTCTAAAACAAAAGACCCAAAAAGAATCTCGAACACGGAACTGGGTGAGTGAGATGAAAACTCGAGATCTCCTTCAGGTAAATGGAAATGTGAGCTGGGATCTAGAAGGTGCTCCAACTTGGGCATCTTACAACTCAACTGCAACATTGGATTACTTTTTTGTGGATTGTGAAACCTTTAAAACAATAACCTTACTAAAGATACTACCAACAACAAAAACTGACCACAGCATTCTCCTTCTTATTTGCATTGATGCAACCAAACAATGCTATGGTAAAATGAAAAACAAAAACATTTGGACATACAATGTCAAAGTAAACAATGGTCTAAATAGATCGAGACGGTCAACAAAAATGATACCAATTCTTACAAAATGAATAAAGAATTGGCAGGAGTCAACCGGAACAAGTGTTGAATATGAAACATGTCTAACTGCTTTCAGAGAAACAAAGGGGGATAATATGAAGGCTAAAATAACGAGGCTGCAGCAATTAAACCCGGAGTTGGCAGAAATAAAACGCCAACTGGCAAAAGACCTGAAGTTGCTAAATACACAGATGGATCAAAGTAAGATAACTAAAAGGAAAATACTAAGAAAAGTTATCGGAACTGGGCAAAGTCAAACAGAGCCCAAATATACCAAAAAGACTCAGAGCAAATGCTGATGGCAATTTACAACAAAAACGCCAAGTTTCTCTGGTCACTGTTAAACCAAAATCTGAGACTTCAGGGAGCCGAGCAGATTAATCCCATTCATGAAGCACAATGGGTGCAATATTTCCAGGAAATTTATGGGCAGTCAAATACTAATGCCAACATACCACAAGGAAGTTCAACCAAGAAAGCGTGGGATATAGAATTCAAGAAGACTGAAATTCTGACATTAATTATCAAAGCCAGTACATCTCGGGCCCCAGGCCCTGACGGCCTGACCAATGCAATATTAAAACAATCCCCAGAAGTATTGGCGGACATGTGCGATGAGCTATTCACAAGAATCATCAATGGCAGACAGATACCTGAATCATGGACAAAAGCGATAACAATCCCAATATTAAAAAAAGAGGATAGAGCAAGACCTGACAACTATCGCCCGATATCACTACTGGACACAGTAGGAAACATTTTTGCAGGTATTCTACTGAAAAGGCTAAAAGAATGGATAGTAACAACTGGAAATTATGATTACAGGCAAGCAGGATTCATAGAAAGAGTAGACTGTGGCCTAAATCTGCTGATACTCAACCTGCTAAAAATGAAAATCCTACATGAAAATCAAAAGTTGTTCTTAGCTTGTATAGACATGGCTGCCGCCTTCGATAGAGTAGACCGTCAGATCCTGTGAGCCAAAATGGAGCAAAAGGGTTGCCCGATAGATCTGGTGGCAGCAATTAAAGCGCTTTACACTGGCACTTCTATCCAAGTGCGGCTAGACCAGAAGAGCAACTTAAGCCAGGTAATAACAAAAATGGGACTGAAACAAGGGTGCCCCTTGGCGTCTGTGCTCTACAATTTTTATATCCTGATCATAAAAGACTGGCTTGAGCCTCTAAGATCTGAAGAGGCTGCAATAGGTCACCTACTTTATGCAGATGACTTTATCGTTCTGGATATGACCGCCCTTGGTCTGCAGAGATAGGTAGATGCGCCTGAAAAATATGTTGAAGAAAACAAACAAAAAATAAACTCTGAAAAATCAGAAATTTTAATACTCAAAAAAACACAAGTAAAAGTACAAAAACCTTTCAAATGGTGTGTAGGCAACAAGCCCATTCCAATAATAAAAAGCACTAAGTATTTGGGAGCGATAATTAGTGCAGACTGGGGTGACAAGCCATGGATAGAGCATCTGCAACGCAAAAGGGACCAGCTAACAGCACAGGCGCTAATACTAAAAAGGAGATTTTGCTAATTTTTGACACAACCCATAATGGCCTTTTACAACGCAAAGGTAATTCCAACAATAACCTATGCAGGAGACACAGCATTGAGAATGCCTTGGGAAACCTGGGACAAGCTCGAAGCCAGATTCTGGAGGAGAGTTCTTAGTATACCAAACTGCGTACCGATGAGCGTGATACGTCACAAATTGGGTCTACACTTGATGCAGGTACATGTGGTTTGGAAAGCCTTATCTACATATAGGAAAGTAGAATCAGCAGATTGCCCTTCGCAATATCATATTATGAAAGCGAAAAATAAGAGATTGCCATTCTGGCCATTAACTGCATGGAGAAAAAGGTGCAGTGAGATTCGGCAAAATATAAACGTAATGGCAGACACTCTTTGTAATAATCTAATCCGGGTAAAAAGATTACTTTTGTCTGTAGATTGGGCGCAAACGGAAAGTGCTTGTTTCTCGTCCAAATCCCACACTCTCAACGAAAATAACCATTTTGCCAAAAACTATAAAACTATGCCAGGATATTTGAGAAAGAGCGCGAACCACAAACATAGGGATTTTATTCTATGATTCAGGCTCAATATCCTAAGAACGAAAATTAACCTAATGAAATATGGTCTAGCAAGCGACAACATATGTCGGCTGTGCAAGTAGAACGAAGAATCATTGCAGCACTTAATCCTGTTCTGCACAGAATTAAAAATAGAAAGAGTAAAATTGCTACACACGACGCTAACCCCGTCTTGTGATCTAGACTCTGACTTGTGGTGGACAGCTGTCTATGGTGACCCGATTCAGAAGACAACTAAAGCACTGGGCATATTTCTGGAAATTATGTTAAAGAGACTGTCAAATGGAACACAAATACCAAAGGAATGAACATTAAAAAAACTGATGAAGGAAGCTTTCCTTTTTTGTTAGTTATTTTGGGGTTGTATACATATTGCCAAACCTATAGTTTATTGGATAAAAATGCTGCGATGGAAATGTTATTTGGACTTTGCAACTGCGAATAGACATGAAAACATCAGGAGCTTGGTTTGGCTATGTAATGAGGTGCGAAATTTTAAAGCAAATGTTTGTATTTATTTACACTGAATGCTTAATAAAAAAAAAATGAAAAAATAGCACTTACTGCACGTGTTGCCTCTGTCCTTAGGTTTTTCCTCTTTCTGCACAGCCGAATTGTGGATTATATAACCCACATGGGCGTTGAAAGAGAGAGGTGTATTCAAAAATTCACACAGTCATAGGCGTAAGGTTGGGAGGTTAATGAGGAATCTGTGAGAGGAAGGTCCAGTAGAACGAACATTACCAGCGGTCAACAATTTGTTCTTCTAATGGATTGTGTCCTCCCACGGATTCAGTTTTTGGAAATGGAGGTGGGAAAAGTGGATTTTTGTTGCTATTGATTGACATTGTGCAGAACTGCTCTTCCAAACTGAGCGTCCTGACACGAAAGAGTTTCTAAGCAATAATGCTTCGAGTAAGTATGTAGTGAAGACAAGGTAGCAGCATTACAAATGTCCTGCACTGCAACACCTCTTTGAATAGCCGAAGTGGTAGCCACTTTTATGGTAGAATGGGCCCTTGGGTTTTCAGGAACCTCCTTTCCTGCAATGGAGTAGCACTCTGAAGCATTGGAGGATCCAACAGGATAAAGTTTGTTTGACCATGTCTTGGCTTAGCTTGTGGCCTGTATAACCAATACATAGCTGGTCCTCTTGCCTGACATTTTCCATCCTAGACATGTAGAAGTTAGGAGGCCTCTTTGGGTCTAGCCTATGTAGCCTCTCTTCATCCTTAGATGGGCGAGGAGGCGGATGGATAGAAAGCCAATAGCGTTATTTTCTGTGTCAGATGGAATTCAGAGACCACCTTGGGAAGGAAGGAGGGGGTGTGAACCCTCAAGATTACATTCTCCTTGTAGAATATTGTAAAAGGAGGTTTACACGAGAGGGCTTGTAGTTCACTCTATGGGCAGAAGTCATGACTACCAAAAAGATTGTTCTCAAGGTTAATAACCTGAGTGGACAAGAATTAAGAGGTTTAATTGGAGCTCCCATTAAGAAGGTTAGTACCATGTTTAAATGCCAGGACGGGACCAGAAAGGGGACTGGCGGTGGAAAAGTATTTGTCAATCCCTTGAGGAATTGAATGACAATCGGTATCTTAAGGTAAGAGCCTTGCTCCGGCGTGCATTTAAAGATGCATAATGCCGCCAGGTAACCCTCAATGGTAGCCACCTGCAGCCCCTGATGGGCTAGATGCAGCAAAAAAGCAAGCACTGCAGATGTATTGCAAGTAAAAGGATCAATATCTTTAGCTCTACAGCAGCTGCAAAACCTGTTTCAACGGCAGAAGTACAGTGCTTTTGTTGCTGGCCTTAGGGCTTAAAGCAACACCTCCCTCACATCTTCTGGGAGGTCCCAATCTTTGTATCTTAACCTCTCTGAACCAGGCGTGAAGGTTCAGAGTTCTGATTTCTGGGTGAAGAAGACGCGTCCCTCTTGTGAGAGCAGGTCCACTCTCTGGGGAATATGGAATGGAGGGCAGATGGACATTTCTAGAAGTTCGGGGTACCATGTCCTCGTCGACCAGTTCAAAGCAATTAGAACCATGGACTTCCGGAACTTCTTCAACCTCCTGATGACATGAGCAATGACAGGGACTGGTGGGAACGCATACAGGAGTGGAAATTCCCAGTCCACTATAAACGCGTCCCCAAGAGCTGCTCTCTGAGGAAATTCCCTAGAGCAGAACAGGTTGCATTTCCCTGGAGCGGAACATGTCGCATTTCCTGTTGATTCTGGACATTGTGAGAAACCTGAAGGTGTCTCCCAGACCAGTTCTCAGGTTTCTGTCATGCAGGTGGCCAGGACACGGCCATCGCTATTCGATCCAGTTCCTGGGGGTGGACCAGTGAGGGAGAATCACCTGGATGGGGGGTCTTCGGGGAGTGGAAGTGGGACACCGACGGGTGAGACACGGTATCCCCCTTCTTCTAATACCTTTTTCCCATCCTGCCATATAGGAAGCTCAGAAACTCTACCTCCCCCTTTTCTGACACAAACACTTTTGCACATCACGAAAAAGACGATGGGCAAACACCAAAGCCGTTTACCTCACATGCCCCAAAACAGGGGTCAGGCAAGGTCAGGCAATTGACCAGGATTACACACATCTGACTGCCCTTTACCTTCACCACAGGGATAAAAGGTAGAGCACTAGAGCACAATACAAGCAAGGCAGACCACATGACGAGACAGCTATCCAGGCACAGGCAGTTCAAGAGGAGGAGAAAGGCAGTGAGAAACTAAAGGCTGACAAGGAGAGAAGCGACCTTGCCCTTTCCAACACAGACCCGCGAGACCTCCATGAAGGAATCGTAAAACCGCAAATAATAACTCAAGTCTGTTGCAGCAGATGTCATCAGTACATGGAGCGTGCCTACGCTGATTAGTAGGACCGAGGGAGATGCCTGCTACCGTGGTACCGGCCTTGACTCCAGATACGAGGAAAGCCAAGCAGTTCATCACAGCCAGTGAGTCAAGGGGAGAACAGATAAGAAACCGGACAGTGTTGAATGAAAGTCGCAAAGTGGCACACTGAGGAAGGTTCAAAGAACTGTAAATTATAGGAACTATACATTGTTAAGGGAAGACCAGCTGCAGAGGGGATTAGCACCACATGGGTGCTCACTCAAGAGACTCTGGTTAATCCTGTGTTGATTGAAACTACTGATACCAGAATGCGGTAGGAGAGCCGCCAAGAAAGGTCAAAGTGATCATACAGTGGTCTAGCAAAATCCCTGTACATTTGAAAGTCTTTAACCGACAAACCTTTGAGAACGCAAGGGAAGTGAATCCTGCATCAAGAGAAAGCAAAAAGAAATGTAAAGTGGTAAGAGTAAACCCGACGGAGGGTCGCCATTAAAGAGCGGCGAAGTCTACAGTCCCAAGAAATAGTGCGTTGACAAAGATGAACCCGGCAGAGGGATATCCATGGGAAACTGTTTAAAAAGACATTAAGATCTGTGAATGCTAAGGAGAAAATGCTTTTGCAAAAGCCAGAGTGAACCCGACAGAGGGAGGCAAACAGTCGAGAAGGGAAGAGGGGACCCAGGGGTGAAAGCATCACCCAACGTACATTTGAAAGGAACTTTTTGCTTGTTATTTCGGAGCTATCAGGTCCTCGAAAGCAAGAGACATTTTGTTGAAGACACTTAACCACCAAATGTCCTGATAACCAAAGCTGGAACTGTTGTCCCGTGCTGAGAAAGCTCGAGCCTGTGCTGTGCTCAGAAGGCCCACCTTGCCCTGTGCTCAAAACGTGTGGAAGGGAGACCCCAGGCTACCACATTCTGACTCATCATTTATGAACGCTTCTTTCTTTCTTGTGAATCCTTTCCCACAATCTTTGGGTATTTAGTTGGAAAAGTTTTTTTTTTTTAGTATAGGCCCGTTTATTTTGACAAGACGCTACTAGGACTGCCTTATTTTGATTTGATTGTTGTAGCTTGCTCCCATCTTAGATTTAGGTTTAGATTAGGGGTTTGTCCACCCTACCTATACAGTTTAATAAAAACCCTTGAACTGTGATTACTTGTGTCTGTCAATTCTTGATACCATGCCTTCCTTACAACATGGACAGATCCACTTGAGGGGTTACACAAAGGTCGAATATCTTTAGAAAGGTATCTTGAGCTAACTCCCGCTTGTGGGAGACTGCTCTGCTTGCTCTGAGCATCCACTGCCATGCTCTCTCTTCTCCGGCTAGGGGAACAGCTAACAGAGAAATCCTTGCACAGTGGTATGGACCCTACACCACCTCTCTTGTTGAGGTAGTGCATGGACACTGTGCTGTCCATCATTATCAGAACATTCTTCTCCTGTATGGACGGCAAAAAGTTATCAGTCTGATTGCCCTGCGCTCTAAAAGGGTTATGTGTAGTATGGATTCTGATGGGGACCCAAGTCTGCTGATCGCAAGATCGCTCATGTGAGCTCCCCGGCCTATGAGGGAATAATTTTTGACTACTGTTATCTATGGCCAGGGTTACCAAAACGATTCTCCTTTTGTCACATTCTCCTCGCAGGCCCACCACAGGAGATCCTGTGAGACCGTGTTCGGGACCGGAAGAAGGTCCGTCATTTTGCCCGAGAATTGTGACCATTGGGAATCTGAGGGCCCACTGGAGAGACCTCCCTCTTAGGCAGGCTTTTGGCACCAGAAAAACTCAGGATTCCATGAGGTCCACAGAAAGTTGAATGCCGGTAGATCTTGAGCATTCTGAAATTTCATAACCATCTGCAAGATATGTTGAGCCCCCAACTCGGGAGGCAAAGCCTTCCCCAAGGAAGAGTTCAGGACTGCTCCAGGGAATTGCAGCTTTTGGGAAGGTGAAGAGTGAAGAACAAGTTACTTACCCCTGGTAACGTTCTTTCGACTGTATGTTCCTCCCACGTATTCCTCATCTTTGACATATGTTGGCCAACTTCAACTGCTTTGAAAAAAAATGTCGGCAGAGGGTGGTGTGCGTCGACTCGATGTCCCTCGAAGACCTCCGTCTTGAGGATGATGTCACTGAAGGCATATTTAGCAGGCACAGGGCCCATTGGCTTCAGTTCAGTTTTTTCTCCCTGACAGCAGAAATATCTGCAAAAGCACGGGACTGACCGTACTCGGCGTTGAAGGAACGGAAGCTGTAATAGCATGGGAAATTCTACTGTGGGGTAGGCTGGGAGGGAGATGGGGAATACGTTGGATGAACATCCAGTCAAAAGAACGTTACCAGGGGTAAGTAACTTGTTCTTCGAATGGATTGTGTCCTCCCACTTATTCCTCATCTTTCATAGACTCCAAAAGCAGTATTTGATTTGGAGGAAGGAGTAGAATATAATTTTAATTTCAATTGTTTTCATGCACCGAGTGCAGGGCTGCTTTACCAAAGCTACCATTCTTACTGACGGAAGATTCCAGGCAGTAATGCTTTGTAAACGTGACGATAGTAGACCAGGTTGCCGCTTCACAAATATTTTTATTTTATGTATTTAGAATATACTTGTAACCAAAAAGGTTTTTGTATATACAACAAAGAATAAAACACAAAACATGATTTAACATTAAAAGTACATATAGTAACAATACATAGAGCACAATTTGTGATTACATCTATATTACAAAGTCATCGCTGATACTGTACAATGTGATCACAAGTCAGATAAAATTACTTAAGAATGATTTGATCGCGGATGAGATTAAAATAAATTGGTAATAAATAAGAAGTCAATTGGATACAATTTTAAAAATCTCAGCGCATTTCCAATAAAATGTTACCATATGGTGAATCAAATTATGGTCACATCCACTCATGAACAATTCCCACAATGCAATAAGGTTGTTACAATTAAAATGATTACTATAGGATTTTACACAACTATATCATAAGCATTGTAAACTTTCACACTCAATAAATGTTCTATAGTTTCTAATGCTTCAGAACCACATAAGCGACAGTAGCGTGCGTCACGGCAAAGACTTGTGCGGGCACCTAGAGTGATCAAAGCTGCACTAATGTTAAATTTCAAAAGCATGTACTGCCTGCCTACTGCACTGTTAGGGTAGGCTACAAGATAGGTTGGTTTAATCAGGCGGGTACTAATATATTCACAAAATGACTTCCTGCTGTGCTTTGTTTGCAGGTAGCTAAGATTTTCGTTTTTACTCATTATTGTCAGATTTTTTTTCAGGCGAGATTTAATCACAAATTGCACTCCTTCAGGTGATAGGTTACTGCACCCCACCTGCCATTTTGAGTGGAAACAACAGGGTTCCTAAGGCTCCCATTTTCTTGTAGTTGTCTATAGCAACAAAAGCATTTATGAAGCTTATGATCATTGTGCCGTTGTTCAACTTCTGTAGTTTGTCATAAAACATTACAGTTTTCATTATGAAATCTTGGCGGATACTGTTGAATTAGAATTCAAGATAGAGATGTTCGATTGACAGTGTTTGTGACATGCGTAACAGTCTGCGTAGCATCAGGCTTTCAAAACGTTAATTCTATTTCAAATCGATGCCCCCATATCTCTATTCCGTAACATACAATTGGGCGAATTTTGGTGGAGTATAGGAGCAAAATGGTTGTTACAGAAACTCCTCCTTGTCGCCCTATAATTTGGGAAATTGCTTTGACTGCTATGTTGCATTTCATTTTCGCCTCCGTCCAATGCTTAGCCCATTTCAGGGAATGTTCCACATGCAACCCTGAGTATTTGTAAGAGGGAACACTTTCTAATTCGATGCCATTCAGTTTGCATGTAAAATTCTTCTGCTTTTCAGGATAAGGGGAAAATGTCATGGTTTTACTTTTCTCTATACTGATTTTAAGGCCATTAGTGGCAGCATATACTCCTAGTGCAGAGATCAAATTTTGGAGTCCTTTTGGCGTATGGTTGAGTAGAAGCAAGTCGTCTGCGTATGCTAACCAACAAGTACTATGTCGACCCATTTTCACTGGGCATACTTGTAAAAGAGTGAAAGCAGTCTCAAGATTTGCTAAATACAGATTAAATAGAGTGGCAGCCACGATGCATCCCTGCTTTACCGCGCAGTGGGTCAGCATAGAAGTAGAAAGTCTACCCTCTGCATCCAATCTTATTTTGACAGAGGTATTAGAAAACAGTACCATTACCATCCGGAGTAGGCCTGGGAGGGGGGGGGGGGTGTTCCATTGGGATAGTTTATGCCATAGTTTGTTCCATATTACAGAGTCAAATGCAGCCGAGAAGTCGACGAATGCACAGTAGACTGTGGTATCTCTGCGTTTCTAGGCATATTCAAATATTTTCTATTGGTACACCCCTTTGCAGGGCTGTAGAGGTAGCCATGCACCTGGTGGAATGGGCCCTTAAACCTTCTGGAGGCTCTTTCCCTGGCAACGTGTAACATTCTGAAATGGACAGAGTGATCCATCTGGATAAGGTCTGCTAAGAGACAGCCTGACTCAGTTTGTGGCTTGCATATCCAATGAAAAGTTGGTCATCAATATGAAGTTTTGACAGTCTAGATATATAAAAGCTTAAAGCTCTACGAGGATCCAACCTATGTAGTTTCTCCTCATCCTTGCTAGGGCGAGGGGGGGATAGAAACAAGGCAGAACAATGTGCTGTCCTATGTGGAAATCAGAAATGATTTTGGGTAAAAATGAGGGTATGACCCTTAGAACAAACCTATCCTTGTGGAAGATAGTAAAGGGTGGCTTGGACAAAAGTGCCTGTAACTCGCTCACTCTAAGGGCTGATGCTAGAGCTACCAATAGAATGGTTTTAAAGGTTAACAACCTTAAAGGACATGAATGTAAAGGTTCAAAAGGTGCACACATTAGGAATTTTAGAACCATATTAAGGTCCCAAACTGGAACCTGGAAAGGAGATGGGTGTTGAAGGGGGCACATTGGTGAGCCCCTTTAGAAATGGTGTCACCAGTGGAATTTTGAAGTAGGAACATTCCTCTGACGAGCGCTTAAAGATGGACAGCGCCACCAGGTAGCCTTTAATAGTACCAATCTGGAGCCCCAGATTGGCCAAAGATAGCAGAATAGAAAAAACATCCGGTGTTTTAAACATAAAAGGTTCTACATTATTTTCTCTGCACCAGTTGCAGAATTTATTCCAACGGCAACGGTCCAAAGACTTTGTTGCTCGCCTTCTGGCCGAAAGCAAAATTTCCATTACGTCATCCGGGAGGTCCCAATCATCGTATCTCAACCTTTCAGAAATCAAGCATGAAGGTTGAGTGTCTTGACCTCTGAATGGGGCACACAACCCTCCTCTCGCGAGAGAAGGTCCTCTCTTTGTGGAAGACAAATTGGAGGGCAGATGGACATGTCCAGAAGGTCTGGGCACCACGTCCTCCTGGCCCAATCTGGGGCAATTAGGATTATGTGTTTCCCCAACTTTCTCAACCTCCTGATCACTTGATTTTGACGGGGATCGGAGGACAGGTGTACAGGAGTAGAAATCCCCAGTCCACCACAAATGCGTCTCCTAGAGCTCCTCTTGGAGGAAATTCCCTGGAGCAGTACAGTTCGTACTTCCGGTTGACACCGGTCACAAACCGATCTACTCGAGGGGTTCCCCAAAGAGTGAAGATCTCTTGAAGGACTTCCTGAGCTAGTTCCCACTCGTGGGAGACTGTGCTCTGCCTGGTAAGAGTGTCTGCCGCCGTGTTCTCCTCTCCGGCTATGTGAACTGCCAACAGTGAGATTCCTTTTTGAATTGCCCAGTACCAGAGCTGCATTGCCTCTCTGCACAGTGGTAGTGACCCTAAGCCTCCTCTCTTGTTCAGGTAGCACACGGCCACTGTGTCTGTCATTATCAGGACATTATTTCCCTGTACAGAGGGCAGGAAGGCTTTCAGCTCCAAAAAAGTGATATGTTGTTTGGACTCCGATGGAGAACAATGACCGCTGACTGTCAGATTTTTACCGTGGGCTCCCCACATTGTGAGTAAGGCATCCGTTACTACAAGAGACTGTGCGACCCTGCTTGTAACCTGAAGTAGTTCTGACATCTTCGCTGAGAACTGGGACCATGGAGTAGTTCTTAGAGCCCATTGAAGGGATACCATTCTCAGGCTGGCCTCTGGCACTAGAACAATGCAGGATGCCATGAGGCCGAGCAACCTCAAAAAGTAAAAAACAGCGGGAGACACTGGGCATTTAGAAACTTGGTGATCATCTGAAGAATGTCTTGAGCCCTCACCTTGGGTGGCAGGCTCTTTCCCAAGGATGTATCCAGAACAGCTCAGATGAATTGGAGTTTCTGAGAAGGTGTCATATGGGACTTCTTGTAATTGAGGGAGAAGCCCAGTCTGTGAAGGGAGTGGCAGGTGACGTAGAGATGATCCAGGACTTGTTCGGGAGAACGTGCCCTGATCAGCCAATCGTCCAAGTAGGGGTAGACGTGAACCCCCCTGTCCTGAGACTCGCTGCCACCAAGCCATCTGTTTGGTGAAAACCCTTGGGGCGAAGGTCAGCCCGAATGGCAGAACTTGAAATTGATAATGAGAACCGCCAACTGCGAACCTTTGGTATTTTCTGGGCTTGAGATGATTTGATTGGCACATTAAAATAAGTATCCTGAAGGTCCAATGACACCAACCAACCCCAGAGTTGGAGGGCCTGAAGGATCTGAGAAAGTATGACCATCTTGAACTCGTCCTTCCTGAGGAACTTGTTCAAGTATCTCAAGTCCAAGATACGTCTCAGTCTTCAGTCCTTTTTGGGTATTAGAAAATAAGGGGAATACCATCCCTTGTTCCTCTCCGCTACAGGCACTGGTTCTATAGCGCCTTTCTCTAGCAGGGTTAAAATCTCCTGCACAAGGAGCGGATCTGGAATCCTCAAAGAGTGGTTCCCTGGTGGATTGTTCTGAGGTCTCTGTATAAAAGGAACCATGGGCTATGGTTTCCAAGGCCCAAGCATCTGAAGTAATGTCTCGCCACTCTTCTAGATGCTGTGACAGTCTGCCCCCCAATGGTGAACTGTGACTCAAGACCTCAGAGAGGTTTTGAGGCTGCTGATGTAGCAGCAGATGGTAAAGAAGCTGCTGCTTGAGCTGGCTTTGCACCCCTTCCTTATCCACCACGAGGAAATATTTATAGGCCCCTTTGACTGGCCATTCCTCTCACCCTTCCAACTGGGGAGTAGTAGCAAAAAGATCTACTCCTTCAAGGTTGTCCACTAGGTCAAAAAGGCTGAGGTTGCCTAATAGCGGCACCTAAAGATTTGGCTGCCGATTTCAAGGTCTGCAACTTCTCAAGACTCTCGTCAGCCTTGTTGCCAAAAAGGTGAGACCCGTCAAAGGGCATGTTGAGAAGTCTGGCTTGCACATCCAGTGAAAAACCTAACTTCCGCAACCACAAACACCTGCGCATAATAGTGCTGGTAGCCATGGCTCTGCTGATGCCATCAACAGATTCTAAACCTGACTGAGGAGACTCGCACATGGCTTCTTCACCGTCTCTAACTATGGCTAAGAACCTGTCTCTTTCATCCCCTTTGAGAATATGCTCTGCCGCCATGGAAATGCAGTCCCATAGAGTGAACAAACTTTGCGAGGGCACATGTGGAGTTGGCAGATTTGAGTACCAGACTCCATGCAGAAAATACCTTCCTTGCCCATCCATCTACTCGTTTGTTGTCCCTATCTGCAGGGATGGTAGGGTACGCCGCTTGCACCCCCAGACGCTCTCGAGTGGGGTGTTTCAACAGGAAGTTGGGGTCACTACTGGAAGGGCAGTACTTCTTGGTCAAGTTCTTATTAACAGCCGGATTGGTCTCCAGTGTCTCCCAATTCATCGCCACCCTTTTCTGCAAGGCAATATGAAATGGTAATATGGGATCTGGCTGCGGACCTTGTCTAAGATGTCTGTTGAGTCATCTTGTTTGAATGGAAATGGAGGCCTACTCCACCCCATGAAATCCACTACCTTTGACATAAGTTGCCTGTAGGACACATCTTCATGCTCCCCAGCCTCTGGTCTCCCAAACTCCAACTCAGGTGAAGTATCCACCCCACTTGCAGTCTGTAGGTTATGGTAGAGGTCTCTTAACCTTGACTCCTCTGCAATAAAACTCTCAGGTACATTAGGCGTAACCTATTGGAGGCCAAATCGAGCCTCTTCATCTGACTGCTCATTCTCTTCATACATGGAAGAAGGAGACTTAAAATAGTATTTTCTCTGTAGTGACAAATAGGTTTTTCAGCTACGGGAGCTTTGGCAAACAATGGGTTTAACACTGGAAGAGTTGTCAAAACCTTCTTCATTGGCGCCATAGTTTTTACTGGTGCGCTCTGCATCGATGGCACAGCTGGCAATGATGGTGCAGCTGGCGTCGATGCCTTCAGCGTCAATGTCGAAGTTGAGGGTTTGGCTGGCGTTGAAGGCGCAGCCGGCATCAAAGGTGTTGATGGCATCATCGACCTCGACTTATGTTTCTTGCTCGACTGACCCTTCACTGAGACTTCATCCGATCAAGGACTCGAGGGCTCTCGATGCGGATCGGGCATTCATTTTAGGCTTGAGGGCACGCAGGATTTAGGCCGAGCCCTTTCCTTCCCAGCTTCCTTCTAAGGCGCGGTAGGAGCCTAGCTTGCAGGCTTTTGTTTTTCACAAATGTTGAGCATCTCTGCTCTGGAGGCCTCCTACTCAGCAGGAGTGGATTTTTTGGTTGGGCAAGAAACCCTCTCAGGACAAAGAGGAGTTGTGGGAGCCACTCCTCAATCTCAACCGTTTGGCCTTCTTCCTCCGAGGAGAGTCGCCTCTCAACTCGTCGGTCGAAGGTTTCTTGTTCGGGGTAGGGGATTTAGGGATTCAGCCTATCATCAACTTCCCCTTTCATTCCCTTAAGGCTTTTCCAGTCATGGACTGGCATTTGGAGCAGTCCGAGATGTTATTGTCCGCTCCAAGGCACCACAAGCAAATACGATGGGGATCGATTAAAGACATTTTCGACCTGCAATTGCAACACTTTTTCACCCCAGTCTTCGGGGCTGTCGGTGTCAAGGAAGAAGACATCTCGATTTTCTCTCTCGATAGTAACAAAGTTAGTCATGAAAGTGATGAAGAAGCGTGCCGCATTTCTTCGAAGCTAAAGCTGTCGCGGAAAAACAGAACTGAAGCCATTGAGCACTGCACGTGCTATATATGCCTTAGATGACATCATCCTCGAGACAGAGGCCAGCGAGGGACATCGAGTCAACGCCATCAACGCACAGCGGCATGGGCCGGAAAAAATAATTCTGTAGCAGCTGAAGCTGGACAACATATGTCAAAGATGAGTCCTACGTGAGAGCACACAATCCTTTCAAAGCCCAGTTAGTGGAGAGATTGGCAGATGCTGTTGAGATGTTGCAGTCTGTTTGGCGCAACAGGCTCTGATCAGCCAATCGTTTAGGTAGGGAAAGATGTGAATCCCACCTTAGATTCGCTGCTACCATCGCCATCAACTTGGTGAAGTGTGAATGCATCATGAAGTAAGTCACAGACAACAGATTCAAATGTATACTCAAATGGTTTATTTAACTTAAAGGTCAGGATGGAGTAAGGCCTAACTTGCCCTATGTTAAGTTGGGATTTCCATACCTAGAGAAAGTTTGAATCAAAAGTCTGTCTGTGTCCAAAACCTATACTTGCCCTCACAACTAACTGTATATAATGTGTAGGGATGTCAGCACCAAAATGAATAGTGGTTAAAATAAAGTTCAGAGCTTCTTCCAGCTCTTGGCTAGTACTCAGCCTCCCCTTCCCCAAGTTCAACACAGTTCACAAAGTCTTGGGGTTCCCTTCCCCAAGTTCAAATCTTCCAGCTTTCAAAACCAATATCAGTTCAAATCTTCCAGCTTTTCCAAAATAACACAGTTCTTTGGGACACTTCCCATATCCTTTGTCATTCATGTTTTTACTGGTTCACAGTGTTTTTACTGGTTCTGGTCCCTCTTCCCCTTCTCACACCGAGGCTGAAAGACCTGGCTCCCTGCACTCTCTGAGCCTGATGCTGCTGCACAGCAATCCCTGCCTTCACCACCAGCACTAATTATATTGCCGTTGTGACCCGCGATTGAAAGGAAAAGAAAAGATGTTTTTTGCAATATTGTGCATTTATTTTTAAAATGCACACTTTCATCTGGGCATTTAATTTCCATCCCGCGCATTGCCCATCTTCCACCCTTGGGTGGCCTGCACGCTGCTAAGTGCGTGTGACCCTTTGTGGGCCATTTGTTTTTGCCTGGACTTGTGGGCACTCATCGATGGCCGACATGTGCTGTGCCGCACCGAAGGACCTCTGATTTCCTTCATTTCATCTGACTTGCTGCTGATTGGGTGATGCCTTTACTAAGGGGCCTATCAGTGATCAGCAGGCTTTAGTCGGCCCCCTTTTCTTAAGGCCCCTGTCTTCTCCCTGTCCGCTGCCGGTACACTGCTTGGGAATTCCCCCGACGCCTGCACAAGAGCATTCATGATGCTGCTACTTCAAACCTCAAAGGAACCCAGATTACCATGACATTCACACCTCCTTAACTATGGGTTAGTTCCCTCCTTCTGGGCACACTCCTACCCTCCTCTTGACTTCACTTCCTTCTCAGCTTGTCTCCCACGCTCACTGTCTGTTTACATTGCATTTTCACCCATTGCTAGCAGTCTGAATCTAGCTTTAAATCAAATATAACTGTGTTTTTGCATTTAGCTTTGAATCAAATCTAGCTGTGTTTTTTGCGTTTAGCGCCAAATCAAATCTAGCTGTGTTTTTGCATTTAGCTTTAATCAAATATAGCTGCGTTTTGCAAATTTGCTGTGCCCTTGCTTGTACTGCATGCTTTTCCTGTAACCTGCTGGCCCAGTGACTGCACCATTCTACTGTTCCTCCCCCTTCCTCCCCCCCTCTTTACCTCACCCATGGTGCTTTCTGTTTCTCCTATCTTCTCAAACTGTTTCTCCATCGACTATCCTTCCCTTCTCACTAAGTCTGGTAGGAAGAAGTTCCGAAAGGATATCTTAGCCTCTGACCCTTGCCTCCCTATCGCTGACACTTACTCCAGCGCTTCCTCCAGATAGACCCTCACCAACATCCTCTTTGTCGTTCCAGATCTATGGACTCTTCATATGATCACTGTGCTTTGTCCTTTCTCCTCCTCTCCCTTTAATGGTGGCACCCGCTGGGAAGCCCTCCAGGCCCCCTTCGACTCCTCCAAGGTCATCATTAATGTCTACCTAAATGGCACTGTCATGATCCAAGGCCCTCAGGCCAATCTCCTCCTCTTTGACAGGCGTCTCCCTCGCCTCATCAATTTCCATTCATCTCCTGCTGTCCCCTCTCTGGCTTCCTTGCCTGCCCCCTCTACCTCCCAGCTACCTTGCCCTCTCTTCCCTCCTCTTCTGCACCCCCTTGGGCTCCTTCTCCACCTCTGATTTGTACCCCACCCCGGAAGTCCTTTAAGGCTGGGAACCTTTTTCATCTTGCCACTCTCAACTCTCGCTCTGCCATCACACACTCCTCTGACAACTGCTGCCTCCTCAACGATTTCGAACTCGATGTCCTCGGTCTCACTGAGACATGGTTCACGGCCAGCTCTGTCATGAGCTTTGACACTCTCCTCCCTGATGGCTACAAGATCCTCTCCTCACCCACATCCACCCGGTCCAGAGGGGGTGTAGCCCTGATCTTCCCCGAGTGGATTACTGCCTCTATCATTCCCACTCAGACCTACTCCTCTTTCGAATGCCTTGTCTGCAGGCTTTCTCTCTCTCCTGGCCACTCTCTTACCGTGGCTACTATCTATTGGCCTCCTGGTCAGATCACTTCATTCCTCTCTGAGTGGGCGGGCATCTCCTCCTCCCTCCTGTCCTCCAACACTCATTCTTCCTGACCCAACATCCATCTAGATGCTCCCTGCTCCTCCTCTGTACTCTCTCTACCTTTCTATCCTCCCCTCTGGCCCGACTCACTCTGCAGGGCACATGCTTGATGTTTTGATCTCCCCTGACCTCCCCCTCTCCATCCCTCGGACCACTCCTCTCTCCAGGAGCAATCACTGCCTCCTTTCTTCCCATCTCTCACTCTCTAGCTCCCAGGCCAAGCCAACCACAACACTGCCACCTACCTTCTAAAACATCCGGCCCATGAAGCGTGTGTCAGTTGAGGCGTTTAGTGCCACCTTCTCTCCCCCCTCCCCCCTATGCATCTGGCTGACTCACATCCTGACACAGCCCTTTCCATGCTCTACTCTGACATCTCCAATTCTCTTGATGCTCTTGCCCCTCTCATGAGGATCCATTTGAAGCCCAAAGCCAAGTGCAATTCTTGGTACGACTCTAACCGAGCTACCCTTAAACGTAAGTGTAGGGTGACTGAGAGGATATGGAGGGCTTCCTGTTCATCCTCTGACAAACTGGCCTGCCGCCTGCTCCCAAGGCAATACTGACTCCTTGTCAATTCTACAAAAAGAGCCCACATCCAAGCCTGTGTCTCTGCAGCATCTAACAACCTCGGCCGAACTCTTCAAAATCTGCAAGGAGCTGGCCAACCCTGCTGCAGTCTCTACCTCTCCTGTCGCCTCCCAGGCCCTCTGCACGGCCCTTGCCTCTCACGTCATCTCAAAAACCCAGGACATTCTGGCCACCCTCTCGTCCCCTCACCCTCTTCCCCCTTCTCTGTCTGCTAACTCTGGCCCTCCAGCAGCCGCCCCCACCCTCTTTCTCTTCCTTTCCTCTTTTCTCCCCTGACAAGGTTTCTAGACAAGTCCGATCTATGAAAGTCTCATCAAAACAGGTTCTTCCCTGTTCTTCCAAAACCATCAAGGACCACATTGACACCCTTGCTCCTGCCCCGGCCGATATCTACAACATCTCCTTTGCCTCAGGAGCCTTCCCCTCCCCTCTGAATCACTCTCTTGTGCACCCTCTTCTCAACAAACCCACAGCTGACCCTTCTTGCCTGGCTAACGATCGCCTGATCTCCATCACTCCATTCCTGGGCAAACTACTGGAAAAGCCGACCATCTCACCGCTTGTCTCCATGACCATCAGTCGGGCTTTAGAGCTGCCAGAAGCACGGAAACTGCTCTCCTGAACACCCATGAAGACCTGCTCTCCAACGTTGACTCCAACATCCTGTCTCTCCTCATCCTACTAGATCTCTCTTCTGCCTTCGACAAGGTCAACCATGCCATCCTGCTCAACTGTCTCAGTGACAACTTGGGTATCACCAATCAGGCTCTGGCCTGGCTGACTTCTTTCCTCTCTGATTGACCCTCCCAGGTCCAACTTGGGTCCTTCCTTTCCTCTCTCTCTCTCTCTCTCTCTACATGTGGTGTTCCCCAGGGGTCTAACCTCTCACCCTGGCTTTTCAACTAATACCTGGTAACTCTCGCCCATCGCATTGCCGCACTCTGCTCCAATTTTCAGTGCTATGCAGATGACGCTCAACTAATTTTCAGGCTTCCCTCAGCCACCTCGTCTCCTTCTCTCATCTCGGATTGTCTGTCTGCTATTCAGGATTGGTGTGCCGCCAATGATCTCTGCCTTAATGCCAGCAAGACTGAGATTCACCTCATCGGCACACCTTCACCCACCTTTCCTGTCACTCTCTGGCCGGCCTCCCTCCCACCTGCGAGGCTAAGAACCTCAGGGTCATCTTCGACTCCACACTTTCCTTTTTCTGCCCACATCTCTGATGTCTCTAAAAAGTCAAACTTCCAACTGCACCGCCTCAGAGGTATTCTGCCTTTCCTCTCCTTCCCCCAGAAGCTCACTGTCTCTCGAGTCCTGGTTCTCTCTAGGTTGGACTAATCCAACAGCTTCTCTCTAAATCTACCTGCTTCTACTCTCCGCCTTTTGCAACACATCCAGAACAGGACTGCAAGACTTGTACTTGGCCTCAAGCCCTGGGATCCTATCTCTTCCCCCATGAAATCTCTTCATTGGCTCCCAGTGGCTGCAATAATTAAATTCAAAACCCTTTGCATTGTCCACAAGGCTTTCTGGGGCCTTGGTACAAAATACCTTCAACTCTCCCAACGTAAATACCTTCCCTCTCAAGCTCTTCGCTCCTCCACCTCCAACTCTCTCAGGGTCAGTCGTTTCTCAAAGAAACAAACTGGGGGTAGATCTCTGTCTTCGGCTGGGGACTCCCACAACATCCTCCCTGCCACTCTGAAACTTGAGGAAAACCATCTCCAGTTCCGGAAGCACCTCAAGATCTTCCTCTTTGCTTCTGCCTTCTCTCCTCCTCTCCTCTGCTGATCTGATATGCTTCAGCATCGTGCACCTGGTACCCTCTGATTTCGGGCCCAGGCACTTGCCTACTCTGCCACACACCCGCACTGCCTCCTGGCAACCCTTGCACTTGGGTCTGTATCTGTAACCCTACAGTCCCCCCTTTTTCTGCACAAATTAGACACCCCCTGTCTCTGCCTTAAACCTAGCACTTGCCACTTGCTGGCTGCACTGACACTTGTTGTTGTTTATTTTATTCTTGCTCAGCACTTTCCACTTTTTCCCTTCCTCCCTGCACTGACGCATTCTCAATGTCACTGGGCCTAGTAAGATCGCTGTTTTTGTTCTCCCTTGTTCCCATCCCTTGCCTCCACGCACTCTGAAACACTTGTGTATGAGCGCAATACAAATAAAATATATCACATAGAATGTTCTGTTTCTCCAGTTCAAAATCCCTTAAGCAACTGTTGCAAAACATATGCTTCTTTATATTTACTTTCTTTTGCTCTTTCCAAGAAGGGGGCACTCGGTCTAGGCACAGTTGTCGGACCACACAGTTCACCCATTACAGGTCACGTAACTGATACCCCTATACACTTTGTTACACTTTCTGTGTTCCTCTGGATCTTGAAAACACAGGTCTCCTCTTAACCTGTAACGCTTGACCGTGGCTTGTTGGCCACAATACACTTTGTTAATTTATCTTCTCATTTCATACCCTCCTTGGTAGTCTTTTGGCTTTGCCAACACTTGTGTCTCACATAATTAATTTCGAGGTGTCTGCTATTCGCACCATCTTGCTTCCACTTCATTCATAAGTGCCCTTAACTTGCTTTTTTTCTGTGTGACATTCAATTGTGCGTGCAATGTCTTTCAGTTTGTTCGGTATTCAAAATTACTGTTTCAACTTTCAAACTTATTTACAACAACCTTCAACTTGTTCAGTACTCAAAGGCACTTGGCCTTTCAAAGTGCACATAATAACTTTGTTTGTTTGGCATTCACACATACCTGTTTCCAGTCCCGAAGCGACCCGGCACAAGGGTTTCCCTTTTCCACTCATTGGTTGTATGCTGCAGCTACCTCGTGTTTCTCCGATCTGCTTCCCTGCTTCTAATTGCTCCACTCCTCTCTCGCGGTAGCTACAGCAAGCAGTGCTCGCTCTCCTGGAGTCCTGCAGCAAATAGCTCAGCTCTCTCCTGGTGGCAGCTACAGAGAGCACTACTCAGTCTTTTAGAGTCCAGTGGCGATCGGGAGGCTCTGGTACCCCACAGCTCCTGCTGCATGCACCCGAAAGGCAGGGCAGCAGGGTTTCTAGACCCCGTCAAGGCCTTGGCCTCAGTGTCTTCAGTGCGTTCCTCTCCAGCCCGCTTCGACTCTCCAGCTCACTTCCTTCTCTCCAGGTCGTCTCACTCTCTGTGCTGGGCAGCAAGCACTTTTATACACCTGGGGATTGTTAAGGGACCACAGATCCTTGAATTCAATTGCCTGAACATGGTGAAACCGATTAGCTGGACATGTTCCAAATGAAATCCTCCATAGCCCTCTCCTTCATCTCAGTACCAGAGTGGTGTTTAGGGAGGTTTGACTAAAAGGAAGTGTGCATCACTCTGTGTTGTCTCCTCCTCGTCCCGATATTACAGTGATGTTTCTGTGGGACATTTTGGGGGACAGGAAGGGAAAAAGACTGACAGTAAATAGAGGGTTAATGTTGACAAGGGAATGGGGATACCATGGGCCTCATTACAAAGTCGGCGGATTGCTGCAGACCCCGAAACACTTTTTCCTGTGCCTAACTTTCCTGTGCCACCGGGACATTCCAGTCCCAGGTGGCGCAGGAAGTCCGGTGTCGGATTTGGTAAGTCCCCTGGAATGGGGACTCAGTAATAGTGCCGGTGCTTCCAACAGTGCTGGTGCTTCTGTGACAACTCTGCCCCCAGGGGCCGTTGCGCCCGGCAGGGTCAGACCTTCTGGTGCAACGGCCCCTGCAGGCAGACTCGGAGTGTGGCGGCCCAGAAACAAGCGTGCCGGTGGTAAACTTACTGGCACCATTGTTTCCAGACCACCACACTCATAATGCGGCCCCCATATCTCACCTAAGGATGTCATCTCCCCACTCACCAAGTTCCCTCCACCCAGGTGATCCTCCCTTGTATATGCACCCCCAGGGTGGGGATCAAAAGCAATGGCCTGTTCCTGGCCACCTGAGAGGAGGATCCAGGGGAAAAAGGAGTGAGGATGCCCGCAGGTTCCTCACATAAGACACTCAGGGTGGAGGTCAGCCCGAAAGGCAGTACTCTAAACTGAAAGTGAGAACTGCCAAAGGCAAACCTCAGGTACTTCCTGTGCTTGGGATGTTATAGGCACATGACAGTAAGCATCCTGAAGATCGAGTGACACCAACCAATCCTGGAGCTGTAGGGTCTGGAGAATCTGCAAAAGAGTGTCCATCTTCAATCTGTCCTTCCTGAAGAACTTGTTCAAGCTTTTCGGGTCCAAGATGGGTAGCAGTCCTCCGTCTTTCTTTGGAACCAGAACATTGGTGGAGTAACCACCCTGGTTTTGTAGAAGGAGGGGATCTGGTTCCCAAAGAGATTGTTTACTTGGGGGAGAAACTGGAGATCTTTTTAGAAATGGGAGACAGCACTCTTGAGCCAGTGTCTGAAGGGCCCATGCATTTGAAGTAATGCAATGCCATTCTTGCAGATGCCGGGTCAATCTGTCTCGCAATGGAGTTCTGTGCACATAGTGCTCAGAGAGGTATTGGGGCTGTGGCAGATGGCAATGAGGAGGTGGCCCCCTGGGCAGTCTTTCCTCCACGACCCCCGGGAGCGAGTGTGAATCTCCTTTGTCCTCTCGGGTTAACTTGGCATCTTCCTCTTTGGCCAAAAAAGGAGTAATACTGAAAGGAAGGCCCTCTCCAAGCCTGCAGAGGCAGGTCTTGATGTTGCGGCTGACGCATGGCTGCCCCAAAAGATTTAGCAGCAGCTTTTGAAGCTTGCAGCTGCTCTAAGTTGTCATCTGTTTTGTTCCAGAAAGGTTGGACCCATCAAAGGGCATGTTCAGTAGCCTTGATTGGACATTACGGGCAAACCCAGACTTGCATAACCATGCAAATCTCCTGATTACCCCACAATAGCCCATACACAGACCAACACAGTCTGATGCATAATGCCTGGTTTTGAGGGACTGACAGGAAGCCTCCTTGCCATCATTGATGATCTTATTAAAACCATCCCTCATCTCACCCTCAAGAATAGGTTCTGCTGCCTGGGAAACTACATTCCATAGAGTATATTTATTTTTTCCGAAGCACAAGACACATGAATGGCTTTTAGTGCCATGCTTCCCGCAGACAATAGCCAATTGGCTAGTGCATCGCATTCCGGTGGGATGGTCGGATAAGTTGCAGCTCTTGAGGTGGAAGCAGCTGCCTGTACCAGCAAAATCTCTGAAATAGGGTGTCTAGAAAGAAAGTAAGGGTCAACTGATGAAGGACTACTTTTTCACCAACTTCTTGTTCACAGAAGCAGCGGTGTCAGGATTTTGCCACTTTTCTAAAACTAGTATTTATAGAAAGGTAGCACAGGTTCCTTAGGAGGCCCTCTATCCCGGACGTCTACAAGGTCAACCTTTGTTATGTCCTTTGCAGGACACCCCCAACCCAAATATTCTATCAGCCTGTTCATAGCTGTTCTATATGCCTTATTAGAGTGAGCATTTACATCAGGCGTGTCAACGTCCATCTACGGGAGGTTTCTAGACCAATGTCACCTTTAAGGCAAGCAGGTAGATCCTATAGACAAGATAGGGATCAGTTCCTCTGGAACATTAGGTGTACAACGCATTCATACCCAAAGGGTATGGCGTCGTCATCTTCTTCGTGTTCCTCAAAGATAGACTGAAAGTACTTGAACAATTCTCTTTTAGGCTGCGGTTTAAAACTCAGAATTGGGTCTGAAGTTGACCTTGAAGGGCCCTTCAACGTCAACATCTTCGACAAAGCTGTCCCTGAAGCCTTTAGCTTTGATGAAGTCTCTGTGGTCAAAACCGTCAACGCTACTCAAGACAACATCTCTGAGGTCTTCTGACTCAGGCTTTTGGGCGCGTGGGTCAAAGGCTTTGATGATTCCCTGCTGCTCTTGGAAGATATGGTGGGATTGTTAGCCTTCTTCGGCTTTTTTGAGGGACCACAAGGGGCCTGCCTTCAAAAACACGTCTATAATTTTTTGACTGAGCTTTTCCCATTTGGCCGTCGGGGCGGTCTTATCAGGAAAACATATCTGATCGGAATCGCTCCCAGATCTTGACTGTTTGGAACGTTTCTTAGGTCTTTCTGGAGACTTGTCTCTGGTAGATCGCCTACCTTCAGAAGATTTTCTCTTCGAAGGAGTAGAAGATGGGAACTTAGAAACAGACCAGCGTACAGTGAGGAAGAAAAAATTGGGTAGGTCCCGAAATTTTTGTTTTAGGGGAATTGAAGCAGTATAGGGACCATTTATATAGAATTTAGAACAAACAAAACTGCTAAATTACCCCTCTCCTAGTCTTTAGAAAGAGTCAGAAGAAACAACAAACCACTGGATAGATTATCTGTTTGGCATAATTACCTGGACAGATAAATTAGATAATCATTTAAAAAAACATTTTAATCTGCATTCATTTCAGTACAAAATCGTGCTGTCCAAAGGCATCACAAACATTTAAGAAGAATTTTATAAAAACAATTTAAGAAAAACAGTCCAAAATTATCGCATTTTTATACCAATGTTAACTTGTGTTGGTGGGTGACATTCAATATTTATCACATTGACAACAAAATTTATAACCAAACAATGAATAATGGCAGGGGAAAATCTTGATGTACAGCGTTAGCTGAGAATACGTTTGAAAAAAGACAACTTAGTTTGGATGTCTGTGGGATGTCTACAGTCGTCATCACCTTCCCTGGTGTTCCGATGTTTTTATTATAGCCCTCTGCAGGTCAGTGGGCAACGCAGAAAATTTATTCTTCAGGCAACTGAAATTTGTAATAAAAGATGCACTTTAACATAAAATGGTGGCCTTATCTTACAACAGGTCCCGCGTAACCTTTTTTGAAGAACTTTCGAGTAATTACTAACCTGGATAAGCAATGAAAACAGGAAATTCATCTATGCACAAAATGCAATCACCAACAAGGAAGTGACATCCAATGCTTTAAGTGGGCCGGGGCCTGCCGGGGCCGGGCCCCGGCAGTCTCCATAAAGTGGGGCTGAGCCGGGGCCCAGCCGGGGCCCCCGTTACACACAACATTGGCTGGATGCATTATCCCGCCGCGGCCGCAGCCGCGACGGGAGATGCGCCAGTCAGTATGTCGGCCAAGCTGACAGAAGTGCCAGCCAGCCACAGCGACGCTGAGGCTGGCGGCACTTCTGTCAGTTAGTGTAACTCCCTCTGATGACCCCTCATCAGGGTCATCAGAGGAAGTTACTGTCCCTTTGTTTTCCCTCCCCAGGTCACTGACCCCCGCGGGCTCCGTGATCTAATATGCAGATTAAATCACGGAGCCCGCGGGTTCGCAGAGAGTGAAAGACGCCTCGGGCTCAGTGATCTATGTGCTCTGAGCAGATAAATCACAGAGCCCGAGGTGC
Organism: Ambystoma mexicanum; assembly: GCF_040938575.1. Classification (NCBI taxonomy): domain Eukaryota; kingdom Metazoa; phylum Chordata; class Amphibia; order Caudata; family Ambystomatidae; genus Ambystoma; species Ambystoma mexicanum. Next base: position 1,103,666,415 of record NC_090927.1, read on the forward strand.
CTTTCTCCGTCGGCAAAGCTTTATAAAAGATGCCTTGAACTGTGTACGTTTCAAGCCATCTTTTATAAAGGTAGAAATATTTCTATGTTTATAAAAGACGGCTTGAAACGTGCACAATTCAAGGCATCTTTTATAAAGCTTTGTCGACGGACAAAGCCACCTTGCGGTTTGTTTTGTCCGTCATCAACGCTTTATAAAAGATGCCTTGACTTGTTTACGTGTCAAGCCATCTTTTAGAAACATAGAAACATGTTACAAATATCTATGTTTATAAAAGGTGGCTTGAAAAGTACACAAACCATAGTAAGGTAAGCACACAAGTGTGCGTAACTTACTATGGTTTGTGCACTTTTCAAGCCACCTTTTATAAACATAGAAATATGTAACATTGCTATGTTTATAAAATATGGCTTGAAAAGTACACACACCATAGTAGTACGCATACAAACATATAAATGCTCACATACATTTATATATTTGTTTGCGCACCTTACTAGGATTTGTGCACTTTTAGGCCACGCCCACAATGAAAGCCACGCCCCCAAACAAGGGCCCCCCCTCAATTTCTTACCCCACTTAAAGCACTGGTGACATCCTGGTGTAAAATGACAAATGCTCTAGTCTAACCACTTTATGATTAAACAAGGTCAGTAGAACAAACTTTCGTAGAAGAAAAATCTCTACACTAAATGAAAATTGCCATTCAGTTTTTTAAATATGTATTTATCAACCTAAAACAACCCTATGAATTCTCTTCATCTTTTAGTTTCCAACAATTATTTGACACACCGGGGATTGAGATTGAACTTTTTCTGTCAACTCACCAATAACTACACTCCGTCCTGAAGAGGGCTATAATAAAAACAGTGGAACACCAGGGAAGGTGTTGACGACATATGTTCAGCCGAAACATATGTAGACATCTCACAGACATCCAAACTAAGTTGTCTTTTTTCAAACGAACTCTCAGCTAACGCTGTACATCAGGATTTTCCCCTGTCATTATTCATTGTTTGGTTATACATTTTGTTGTCAATGTGATAAATTATGAATGTCACCCACCAACACAAGTTAACATTGGTATAAAAATGTGATAATTTTGGACTGTTTTTCTTAAATTGTTTTTTATAAAATTCTTCTTAAATGTTTGTGATGCCTTTGGACAACACACACAGCACGATTTTGTACTGAAAGGAATGCAGATTAAAATGTTTTTTAAATGATTATCTGTTTGGCATAATTACCTGGACAGATAAATTAGATAATCTATCCAGTGGTTTGTTGTTTCTTCTGACTCTTTCTAAAGGTAAACTAGGAGAGGGGTAATTTAGCAGTTTTGTTTGTTTTAAACAGCGTACAGTGAGTTTTGACCTTCCCTCTTTTAAGGACTTACTTGTCATCGACTGGCATCGATGAACCAGAGACACATTCTATGCGGCTCTGAGATCGACATCTTTGATCATATCTCTTGAAGCCTGCTTTCAGCATAGACATGACTGAAAAATGCAATGATATTCAATAAGAAATATGAAGTAGAATCGGTAAAGGGAGTTCAACCGATCTGAAAGCATGCTGTGCATGCAGAAAAAGAAGTCAGGCAATGAGCACAGGGCGTGCTATTTATACTACCATTAACGTCATGTCTGGATGCCGGAATGTTAACCGTCGAGGGACATCGACTTGATGCTGCACAGCGCCCTCTGTTGTTGAAAAATGTTTCAGAGACTGCAAATCAGAATATGGATAAATCAAAGCTGAGGAATATATGGGAGGACACAATCCATTAGAAAAAGCCAATTCATCCTTATTATTGAGTGTGATCAAATCCCCATGTCAAAATAGTAGGACAGAAGGCTAAACATTAAAGACAGTAAGTTGGTGCCTAAGAACCAAGCTGGATATGACAGCATCTGATTTCTACTAAAGGAAGCGGTTTTGAGAATACTTAGCTATTCATACTTGCTTTCTTTAGCGTTGAATCACAAGCGGGAGTCAAAGAAAGTTGACTAGAAGCCAGATAGCTTTCTTCTCAAAAGTTTGATCCTGAAATGTAAGGCCTTAATTCCCCCAGTGTTTTTCAGACACATATCAGTTTTTCAGTATTCAATGTCAGTTGGAACATAAAAAGAAAAAATAAGTTAAAGTTTACGTTTGTTGTGTTTTACGAACACACATTCACTATTCACTTCTCACTTGCATTGCCTTTGCTGACAACGTACTTGCAGACCTGGATTTAAACTGCTATTCAAACAAAGAAGACTAATCAAAAGGTGGGTCCTGCTCAGCATCTTATTTGCGCATGCATTCACGCATTTAAACATTTTTAAACCTCCATTCCTTAGGGTCTGGCAGGGTACGAGGCGCCAGGCTCCAACACGGAGTGAAGGTTGCCAGTGCAGAAGCAGTAACACTTGTAAGGGTCCGGTGGGACATGGAGCATCAGGATCCACCACAGGGGCTGGCCTCTGTGCCTTTACAGGAAGGACTGGAGGAAAACGTAGGATGCACAACAGCAGGACTGGGGAACCTGACACTGAAGCAAATGCTGCGTAGCAATGCACCCCACTTCCTGCAGAGAGCAGACCGGGTGTGCTAGGGCACCACTCAACAACTCCCATGCAGACTGTTATAAAAATAATAATAATTAAAAGATGAAAGCCAGCCCAGTGTAGGGAACAAACACAAACGGAAACAGCTGAGAGGATAGAATGATTTGTCACATACCAACAGACATGTTCTTATCAATAGTGCTTGATTTGAATGAAAAAAGCATTAATTTCTTCAGGATGTGTCTGACACTGTCTCATAACACAAACACAAACATTATTGGATGAATGCTGAAAAGGAAGTAAACAGAAAGCCAAACTTTTGTATTCATACACCAATCAGAAGAGCCCAAATAAAAATCCATAGTTCATCTGACATAGTTGGCTTTAGCAACCCTTTTCAGACAAAATTAAAAATTACCTGCAAAAAGTACCCGTACTTTGCACAGGTTCTGTAGACAAACATAATGACACTCGTCAATTGTTAAAATTCACTGATCCTGTAGGTGGCTGCTCTGAGTCGCTAATCACTTGATGTGCTATGCACTCTGCAGGAAACTGCAGTAATAATGGGCGTGTGTGGCTGACATACCCCGGAGCAGACGTGGGGGCAAGGGTTTGCGTGCTGCAGCATACTGGGACCTTCTGTGCTCACGCCGCACCGGTCGCCTCACTCCAGCGTTGTGCAGACCATTGTGGTGCAAATATCTCAGAAACGGTGCATCCTAAGGCCTCGAAACGTGATTTTCTAGGTCCCATTTGAGTTATGTTCCTCGCTTCGAAATGGTTAAAATGAGCTTTGTCCAGTCCCTCTGTGACCACATTGATATTTCTCTGATTCCAGGCAACCATCTCATGGATGAAGGAGCTGAAATCCAGGGACAGGCCATGTCCAAATGTCATGTACCCAGTAATGTCCGGAGGCCAACTATGCAAAGTTTGGTGCAGATTGGTAGAACCGTGTGGAATTGTATAAGGAATAATCTAACAGATGTTCTGCTTTATATATATATAGAGAGATTCAAGGAAAACAACTTTAGTTGCAGGGACGTTAAGGTGAGCAATACATTGTAACAAAACCCTTGAAATTCAAGGAAAAAACTTTAGTTGCAGGGATGTTAAGGTGAGAACTTAATGCAACAAAACCCTCTGAAATTCAGGTAAAGCTAAAACTGCGGGCCCCCTGTTGCGCATCCTATGACCACAATGATGACATCACAGATCGCATCACTGATAACATCACTTGCTCCCAAGACAAACACATTGCCCCTGGGCTATCCTTCTTGACACAGCAAGTTGGGCCATTTGGTGTGCCATTCAATTATGGCACTCCCTTTGGCACATGTCTTAAGTCTTTTTTTTCTGTACAACATTTTTTGACATTTTGAATAAATACAAAATATATAGACATACAAAAATAGATTTGGTAATCTATTGGAATATAAATCTACAAATGTATGAATCAATCATGCGTCATATGTCTTTTTGATTGCAGTTTGTGGCAGCATGGCTATGTGGCTACAATAGTTTTTTTGTAATTGAGCACACATGGAAGGTTACACACAGTGACAAAATCAGGCACCCAGTGCCTGGGGAACTCTTGCGTTTAAGGGAAAGTACCAGCTAGGCAATGCGATCCCTCCATTACTCAGCGCTCCATCATCTATCTTGGGGTGCCTCCATTCCTGTCCATGTGAATAGACAAGTGCACCCCAGAGGAAGATGTCCCTTGTGAGAAGTGGGGGAAGGTTTTTAGGTGAATCGTAGAAAAGCAGCCTCAGAGCACAATCTACTTGATTGTGTTAGCCATGAGGGCCTGTCTGTGATTATTGAGGGCCAACTGAGGAGCCACTGATGGGAAGGGATTTTGCAATGAGTGTACATCAGCTGTGCGGGCCCTGGCATGGATACTGAGATAGCAAAAACAAAGAGGTGATGGCTGGAAGGTTTAGAATGAATCCTAACCACTGGCATTGCTCTGGGCAACCCTCCAGACCACCGTTCTTCGCCTGCCAAGCCATTACAGAAGGGGAAAGACCATATGCAAATCAGGCTTGGCCCCACCCCAAAAGGGGCAGTCCAGTCCGAACTGCTAGGTCACATCCCTTCTGCACGAGACCACAAGCATCCCCAAACATGTTTCACCCTTGTTGGGGCTCATCAGTGAGGAGTAGCTTGGGTCTCTAGGCCCAGCAGGCACGGGACCCACGTCTGGGCATACCCGTCCCACTCGGGGTGACAAAGCAAAAACAAAGAGGTGATGGCTGGAAGGTTTAGAATGAATCCTAACCACTGGCATTGCTCTGGGCAACCCTCCAGACCACCGTTCTTCGCCTGCCAAGCCATTACAGAAGGGGAAAGACCATATGCAAATCAGGCTTGGCCCCACCCCAAAAGGGGCAGTCCAGTCCGAACTGCTAGGTCACATCCCTTCTGCACGAGACCACAAGCATCCCCAAACATGTTTCACCCTTGTTGGGGCTCATCAGTGAGGAGTAGCTTGGGTCTCTAGGCCCAGCAGGCACGGGACCCACGTCTGGGCATACCCGTCCCACTCGGGGTGACAAAGCAAAAACAAAGAGGTGATGGCTGGAAGGTTTAGAATGAATCCTAACCACTGGCATTGCTCTGGGCAACCCTCCAGACCACCGTTCTTCGCCTGCCAAGCCATTACAGAAGGGGAAAGACCATATGCAAATCAGGCTTGGCCCCACCCCAAAAGGGGCAGTCCAGTCCGAACTGCTAGGTCACATCCCTTCTGCACGAGACCACAAGCATCCCCAAACATGTTTCACCCTTGTTGGGGCTCATCAGTGAGGAGTAGCTTGGGTCTCTAGGCCCAGCAGGCACGGGACCCACGTCTGGGCATACCCGTCCCACTCGGGGTGACAAAGCAAAAACAAAGAGGTGATGGCTGGAAGGTTTAGAATGAATCCTAACCACTGGCATTGCTCTGGGCAACCCTCCAGACCACCGTTCTTCGCCTGCCAAGCCATTACAGAAGGGGAAAGACCATATGCAAATCAGGCTTGGGCCCACCCCAAAAGGGGCAGTCCAGTCCGAACTGCTAGGTCACATCCCTTCTGCACGAGACCACAAGCCTCCCCAAACATGTTTCACCCTTGTTGGGGCTCATCAGTGAGGAGTAGCTTGGGTCTCTAGGCCCAGCAGGCACGGGACCCACATCTGGGCATACCCGTCCCACTCGGGGTGACAAAGCAAAAACAAAGAGGTGATGGCTGGAAGGTTTAGAATGAATCCTAACCACTGGCATTGCCCAACAAGGCTGAAACATGTCTGGGGATGCTTGTGGTCTTGTGCAAAAGGGATGTGACCTAGCAGTTCGGGCTGGACTACCCCTTTGGGGGTGGGACCAAGCCTGATTTGCATATGGTTTTTCCCCTTTTGTAATGGCTTGGCAGGTGAAGAACGATGGTCTGGAGGGTTGCCCAGAGCAATGCCAGAGGTCAAGATTTATTCTAAACCTTCCAGCCATCAATTCTTTTGTTTTGCTATGGATACTGAGATGGTGCATCTACACAACAAAAGAGTAAGACAACTAGAAATAACGCATGCACTCTGCATGAACACGCTGCTTGTGGGTGAGCAAACGTGCCTGCACCATTTCCAGAGTAGACACTGGAGACATCAGAAACCATGATAGTGCTGACTGATACAAATATGCTAGACAAACCTTTTAAGACCTCCGACCTAGGGAACCGGGGCAAAGGCTGAATTAAATAATTTAAACGCGTACAACACACAAGATTACATGATAGCAAGTGGCAGACATCAGGCGAGGAGTTGGAACCAATAGCAGTGCACCAATCATGAACAGTCTCTCTAATGGGGAAATTGGTGCAACAATTACAGCCTTATTTGGCAATTTACTACTAAAGCCTAACTATAAAAAGATTCCAAAGCCTCCTATCTTTGAGGGTGTTAGGAGGACGTTGCAAAGTGTCAGTTCTGATGCAGAGACAGGAGATGGTACAAAGGCGTGTGGGAGCCCCTCTACTGAGAACGAACATGGGTCAAGTACCCTGTTCTGTGGAATTTCTTCCACGCAGGAGGGTCTACAACCACGTTTTAGCTCACTGAAACCCTTGACCGAGGAGAAATATCCATTTGCATACGAGTCTTTGGCCCACCCCCAGGGGCAGTCTAGCACCGAAATGCTAGACAATTATCCTCTGAAGAAGAGTACTATCAGCAACCCCAGACACGTGTTTCAGCCTAGTCAGGTCTCATCGGTGAGGTAAAGCTGAGCCTCTCTAATACACAGTGAGCAAGGGGTCCACGTCTGGATTACCCTGGGTGATTTAGGGTACACTTACACTCACCTCACACAAATAGGTTGCGCAGCACTGACTGGCCGACTCTGGACTTCTCCCTGATATCCCTGTCAACACAGTAGAATCTCGTGATTGTGTGTGTCGACCTCCACATAGTAGCCCTGCCAATGTCCAGCAGGCAACCCCAGAGAGAAACTCCGCTGTAGCAGCGATGGCTCTGGTGGAGTGGGCTCTCGGCCGGCCTGGACGTGGTCTGTTGGCCAGACGGTGACAGTGCTTGATGCAGCTAGAGAGCCACCTGGATTTGGAGACTTCTGATAGAGTCTTCTCATGATTCACAGGACCAAAATTAACAAAGAGTTGAGACGTCTTCAAGAAAGCCTTTGTGCGTGTCACATAGAACTTTAAGACACGAACAACGCCCAGCGTATCCAGCGACCTCTCAGCGGGCGAGGAAGGAGTCGAAAAGAAGACTGGAAGCACCAAAGGTTTGTTAGGGTGAATTCAGAGGGACCTTTGGGATACAGAATGGATGTTTTCTCAGCACCACCTTTGTAGCATTGAAGGATAGGTATGGGTGTGTGCAGGATAAGGCCTGGATCTCCAGGACCCGCCTGCCGACGTGATGGCCACCAGGAAGGTGGTCTTCAATGTGAGAAGCTTCATGCAAAGGTTCGAAACAAGGCCCAAAGAGCCTTGTAAGCACCACAATGAGTTCCCAAGCCAGAGCAGGAGCTTTGTGAGGTGGAAACGTTCTAAAGAGGCCCATTAGGAACTCCTTGACTAGTCTGTGCGACCACGACAACGCTCTGCCCGGCGACTGTGTGTATCAGGAAATGGCAGCCAAATGTACCTTGATGGATGCATGAGCCAGACCGACTTGGCCAGCGATAGTAGGTATGGTAGAAGTTGTGGAGCTGTAACCTAGAGAGGAACTATCCCTCGGGCTCGGCACCCTATCGTGAATCGCTTCCATTTGTGGCTGTAATACTGGTATTACCCAAATTGTTTGTTTACAATTGTTCGAATGAACAATTGACCGATTTTAAAGGGTCATAACTGACCTTTTCACAATTGACTGTGCATATATATATATATATATATATATATATATATATATATATATATATATATATATATAGGGTTTTGGGGGTTTTTGCATCGGCTGGGGGGTTGCAGGGGGTTTCCCCCCGCATTATGTTACAATTGGCCTTCACAATTCGGTCAATTGTGAAAAGGTTAAAGGTCAATTGTAATTCGAGCTATTGTAAAACGAACAATTTGTATACAACCGTAATACTGGAGCTTAGAAGATGCCCTCGCCTATGTCAGGACCTTCCTGCAGTCCAGAGGCATGTCATAGTGTCCAAATTCTAGAGCTGCAGAAGCCATGCCACAAGGTTCAGTGACGTTGGATCGTGATGCAAGATGGATCCCCCTTCCCTTGACAGGAGGTCTGGAAGAGGAGGCAACCTGACAGCTTGTGCTATCGCCATGCAGAGCAGTTCCATGTACCAGATTTGCCGTGGCGACGAGGATGATCTTACTGCGGTAGCGTTTGAGAGTATTGATCACACGTGACAGCAGTTGCATTGGGGGGGGGAACACGTAAAGGAAGAGGCCTTCCCATGTGAAATAGAATGCGTCTCCCATGCTCCCCAGCTGGGCAAATCTGCTGGCGAAAAAACTGGCATTTGTAATTTGCTGCTGTCGCAAACAGGCCAATCTGGGTTATGCCCCACATGCTGAATGTGATGTCTGAGCTTGCTGTTGTTTCCATTTGTGGCAGGATCGCAGCTCCCTGCTAAGCAAGTCTGCAATCATCATGCTCTTGATGCCAGCCAGGTGGAAAGGTATGAAAAACATGCCCTGAAGAATGGCCCAATGCCACAGGGCTTGTGCTTCCATGGAGAGAGCCAGAGAGCGGGTTCTGCCTTGCTTCCAGAAATAGAACATTGTGGTCCTATTGTCTGTGAAAATCCTCACCACTTACCCTTGCAGAAGCGGCAGGAAGGATTTTAGAGCCCAGAACACAGCCTGTAGCTCTAGGACGTTGATGTGCAGGGCCTTCTCCTCCAGACGCCAGAGCACCCTGGCATGAGACTAGCCGGTGTGGCCCCCCCATCCGTCCAGGAAGGCGTCCGTGGTGACTGTCGCTTGAAACGGCAAGGCTTGAAACAGGGCCCCTTGGGTGAGGTGCCTGCGCATCCCCACCAACTAATGGATTGTGTGAATTCCTTGTTGAGGGCAATCCTGTCTGTCCACTTGCCTGGGACCTGGAGTCACCTGGCATCCAGGAATTCTTGTAGCAGCCTCATCTGGAGCCTGCAGAACAGAATCAGGGGGAATGCAGGACGACATCATCACTAATAGTGACTTGATGCTGCAGACCCCTGTGACCTTTGTCACCATCAGCCGACGGACCTTGCCCAATATGGATGCCACCCTCTCTTCTGAGGGGAATGCCAGGGATGCCACTGCGTTGAGCTGAACACCCAGAAACAGTGCGTCTTGTGATGGCACCACACAGGATTTTTGAACAGTGATGGAAAACCCAGAACTGTTTGGAGGTGAATTACCTTTGGTGTGCTGCAATGCCAGCTCTGAGTAGGGGATCCGACAAACTAGTCATCTAGGTATGGGTAGACATGGATGCCTTTGAGGCAAAGATGGGCTGAAACCGGTGGCAGGCACTTCGTGAACACCCTAAGCGCTGATTTTAGCCCAAAGGAAAGTGCCTCGAATGGCTAATGATGCTGCAAGATCACAAAGCGTAGTTACTTTCTGTGATTTGGGTGTATGGGAATGTGAAAATTGGCATCCTCCGGGTCTAGTGTCGCCATAAAGTCACTTTTTACCAGCTGGTCGAGTACCTGTTGTAATGTGACCACCCTGAACTTCGGAGACAGTAGGTGCCAAATGTCGAGGATTGGGCATCATCCTCCGGACTTCTTTTGGACTAGAAAGTATCTGGAGTATACTCCAACGTCTTGGCAGTGTAGGGGGGGGCGGGTTCTATCGCCCCTTTTTTAACATTGCCTGCACTTCCTGCGGCAGTTGTCCCATGTGCAGCTCCCTCTTTGCCACTAGAGGAATGATATGATATGGCATTATAGCGCACCTATACACGTGTTTCACCTGTGTTCGAATTCCAGGGTTTGCCCATGGCGCACTATGTCTAGCACCCACTCGTCGGTGGTGATGTTTTCCCACTCCTTGAATTGTGTTAAGCGTCCCTCCCCGGGGTACGAAAGTGTGGGTCTGGGCTCTGTGCCTGGTCAGGCTTGCTTGGGCGTTTGCGCCTTTGCTTGTGGACGACGCAGGCATTGTGCTCCCCTGCCAAAAGTCTGCGACCAGCTTCTGTATGACTCTTGTGACGAAGAGCGGATGGGCTGGAGATAGGAGGTCAATGGGTAGCCTTTAGATGGTCTGAACTTTCATCTGGAAGAACGAATGGACGATGTTCGCCATTGTTCGAGGGTCCCCAGGGACCTAGCAGTTTCTGTGTCTTTCTTTATTGCCTGTAATATATCGTCCACTGCCTTGCCAAAAAGGTTCTCCCCATCGAAGGGCATATCGACGACCTCCAACTGAATGTCTGGCCTGAAGTTTGTGGCCTTGAGCCATCCTTGTCTTATCAGCACCACTCCATTACCCATTTTCCGGAAGCCTGAGTCGAACACATCCAGGGCCACTGTGATGGCATGATCGGATGCTACCTCCCCATCCAGAAATAGAACTAGTGCCTCCGCCTTCTTGTCATCGGGGAGAAAATCAAGGGTTGGGACCAGCTTATACCATAGCTCTCCATCATAGCAGGCCAGTATTTCCAGGGCATTTTCAGCTTTAACTGTGGAGGCAGCTGTATATATAATGCGCTTGCTCATGGCGTCAAGCTTCTTGCCTTCTTGGTCTCGGGGAACCAGAGACTTAGAGGATGGATTTGCTGACCTCTTGCTTGCTGCATGGATTTGCTGACCTCTTGCTTGCTGCAGCTGAGACCACAGAGTATGGGGACGGCTGGGAACTTAAACACTTGGGTACCGAGTTTGGAATCCTGTACTTCTTCTCCAGCCTATAATGTCTAGGTGGAGCTGAGTTCAGGGCCTTCATAAGGGCAAGGCCCTCCTCCCACACGTCGTCCAAGAGTGGAATTGACGTTACCATCTTTCTGGATGAGTCTCTTCTCTCATACAAGAATCCCTCCTTCTCCTCCTTGGGTACCAAATTAAACAAGGTGGAAGCCCTTGCTAACATGGAGTGGAGTAACCCACTTTGTCTGGAGGGGACGCCCTTGGGGTGTCGTTTGCGTTTAGCGGTGTGTCATCGGCTGTTATGAAGTCATCAAATTCCACCTAACAGGCTGGTAGCAACTGAGTTTATCCCTCATATAATCAGGAGCAAGACTGTTCAAGCATTTGAAAATCAAACATGCCACTATGAACTTTATTCTATCCTCTACGGCCAGCCAGTGAAGTGATAGATGAGCTGGTGAAACATGAGCGAATCAGCCTAATCGGCAGACCATTCTGACGGCCACATTCTGGGCGCTTTGGGATGGCTGCCAAGAGGCTGTTACAATAATCCAGATGCGCATTTACAATGGTCCCCACCACAATAGCATGATCTTCGCCTGGTATAAAAGGCAACACTTAGCGTAGAAGACGCAAGGAATAAAAATGAGCCTGCATTTTGGCGCTAACCTTGCCCTCGCTTCCGAGGTTATCTTGCCAAATGCAGCCCAGATTGTTTACCCTAGAAACAAGTTCAGCGCTGAAAACATTAGGGGAAAAAGAACCTTTTTCTGCATGAAGGAGATGACTTGGCCCAAACAACACCAGCTCAGTTTTAACTGGATTAAGCTGAAGCTGATTTTCCGCAATCCACCTGCTGACATTGTCAAGACACTGGGCCTCATCACGAGTTGGGTAGTAACTCTTAAATGCAGTGGTAAAGCTATAACCGCTGCATTTAAGGGCTAGCCCTATTATGAGTTGGGCGGTAAGTTTGAGTCCACTTACCAGCCGTTTTTGGTGCTATTACCATCAGTGCAATTACTGCCTGCAGTAATAGCGCCCCCTAACACCATTGGATCCATGGGGAATGGGCAATAACCACCCACCCACTTCTCGTGAACCAGCGCTAATAGTGCCAGACTGAGTAGCGGTAATGCTATTGGCGCTGGCCGTATCCCGGCGGTATTACCACCGAGATACCGCCAGACTCGTGATGAGGCCCACTGTCTTACCTTAAGAAAAATGTCTTTGATATTCCCAATTGCAATGAAAATGTGAGTGTCGTCAGCGTAAGAGTGATATTTCACTCCGTAACTCCTCATAATTCCCATCAGTGGTTGTAAATACAGATTAAAAAGTAGGTGACAGTGGTGACTCTTGTTGTACTCTACAGCCCATTGCAATAGGGTCTGAAGTATGTCCCCCTAGTATAACCTGTTGATGGCGATCAGCCAGGAAAGATACAAACCACTTAATTGCATGATCGGAGACATTGCCAACAGACCTCAGACGATTCAGCAGGGTATGGTGATTGACCGTATCAAAGGCTGCAGAAAGGTCCAGAATCACTAAAAGTGATGATTTTCCCTCATCTGCGGCCCCTGACAAGTCATCTTGTACAGCCAGCGAAGCTGTATGCCTTCCAAACTTTGGACGGAAACCAGATTGAAAGGGATCCAACAGTTACTCCCCTTCAAAAAAAAATCCTGTAGCTGGTGAGTAGCAACCTTCTCCAGGACCTCCCCAGGCCATGAAAGTCCAGCAATAGGTCGAAAATTCTGGAGACGGGCTGGGGCCAAATTTGACTTTAACAGCGGAGTAATATTTGCCTTCTTCAGCCGTTGAGGCACTATTCCCTGATTCAATTACTTATAAAAAGAGTCATAAATGGCGTAATCTCTTCAGCCATACGCTGTGCTGCACAGGCAGGCATTGGACACAAAAGATCATTTGTAGGGCAGTAATAAATGTTTGAACATATTCCTCCGTCACTGGGTGGAAATCAAAAAGGGCAGTCCATCTCCCTGATGATCTGCACAGAGTCTACTACAGCCCCTGATCCAGAAGTACACAATGTTTTCGACCAGAGATTTGCTAAAATGGACTTAATAGCGTAAAGGTTTTCCTTAAAAAAACATCGGGACAGCCATTCTACTGCTGGTGAAGCTGGTGTCGGTCCTGCACTTTCTTGCGACTGGCACATTCCAAAACACCGTGGGCACACACTGCATGGCATCTCCCAGCCCACATTTTCAAATGTGCTAAGTCAGGTGCGGGAAGCAACCCTGCGCCATGTTTCGCAGCATATCACGCTACCCACTACTCCAGCACAGATGAATGCCACAAAGGCACGATTTTACGCCTTTGCACACATGCCCAATCTCGTCGCAGCCCTGGACTGTACCCATGTGTAGTTGGTGGCACCACAGGTATTGGAGGTCTACCGCAATCTGAAGCACTACCGCTCCCTCAATGTCCAGGTCACCTGTGCTCCAGGCCTCACCATCACACACTGCTGTGCCCGCTTCCAGGTTTCACCCATGATGCCATGGTCCTACGGAATAGCACGCTGCCGGGATACATGGACAGGCACAGAGGCCAATGGACCTGAAGATTGGGGGAGTACAAGTTCCATAAGACTAAACTTGAAGCACAATTGGCATGCAATGTGAGTGGGTGGGGTTGGCCACACATATTTATTGCATGACTGCATGCCCTGTTAAGGCCCTGTACATGCAGGATCTGCCCACAGAGCCCACACATGACAGCCCACAACACAGAGGACTAGGACATGAGTCATGATGCTGCATGAAATGTGCAATTAATATATCACCAACAGGCCAACGGCACACACTGGACTTTAGGAACCACAATGCAACATCACACATCCCAAGACATCTATGGTCAGCAAACTGGGGGGCTGGCCCCTCTAGGGGTATCCAAAGAATGTCCAGGGGGTGCCCCCAGAGTCAGCCAAAAAGGAGGCAGATGACAGTAGGCAACATAACAAAGGCCCAGGGTGAATAGCCTTGGCCCCTCCAGACATCCCTTGGGCCATCAAAGGTGGGGGTGAAACAATAGGTGAAGGGCCCACAAACACCATTAGAGCTCTTCGGGGGAGGGGGCAGTATGTATATGCCTATAGACCACTGCCATACATGAAATGACATGCTGCTTAACTGCACCTGGGGAACCTGACACTGGCAGATGTCATGGCATGTACTCAGCTAACCATGGATGTAAATCCATCATGGAATCGACACAGACGACCTGCACATTTAACCCATTCACCCATCAGGGAATTTGCATGGGAGCAATGTACAGGCCCAAACCACCCACCATGGCATACTGTCCTGTCAATCACAGACCCTGGAAGCAATTAATGTTGGCTATGAGCTGTGTGCAAGGTGTACCATGACAGACAAAACACCCGCCCTGGTTAGTTGACTCCACATGCAAGGACTGGAATGTGAAATCAGGCTGTGTGAGCAAACATGGGACATGCATGCACAGACTATCAGCAAGCTGTGAATTACAGGCAACGCAGCCACAGATCTCTGTGAATGACACCTATGTCCTTTGCCCTTGCAGGTGACTCTGGATACCCCCGGCTTCTCTGGCTTATGACTCCACCAAGAAATTCCCAGATGCCACAGGAAGTCGCATACAACCGGGCACTCGTCCGGACTAGGGTGTGTGTCGAGCACACCTTTGGCCTTTTGAATGCTTGTTCCCACTGCTTACACTGTTCTGGAGGTGCCCTCATGTACAGGCCTGATAAGGTGGGACAGATTGACCCAGCCTGTGCAATGTTGCACAACATTTGCATCAGGCAGAACATTCCCCTACCCCCGGATGAGGACATACCACCCCTGATGAGGATGACTCAGTACCTGTGGGTGCTGTGCTGGCATGCACTCAGTGCGTAGAGGCCAGGGACGGACATCTGGGTCGCCAGGATATCAATGACAATTCTTTTTTAGCACCATCGTATTGCACTTGCCTTACACCTTAGAAAATTGTCACTTTGTTCATTAAACACTTGCACATAATAAGGAATGTCCTACCATTTGCTTCAAGTGGAACCAGGTTTTATGTAGAAAGGTAAATCGACCTTCCCCATGACACCATCCCCTCTCAAAAAATCGGTCCTCAGAAACCCCTCCCCTACATTACCCTCAAAACGCCCTCCGCAACCTCCCTCCCCAATAATCCACCCCAATACCCCTCTCCAGATTCCCTCTCAAGACATCCTTGCAGTGTCCAACAGTTACTCTCTGCCCCTTGGGTACATGGGCCGTCTCCTGCTCCTTGGCAGTGAGGTTGCACTGTGAGCAAGCACCTTGGGGTGCTGGGTATGGAGCTCTCTGTGGGGGTCACAGAGGCAGGGGGCTCTGACCCCTGGGTGAACTGCAGGGTGAGCTAGAGCTAGACCCTGCACTCTCTGTCACATTGAGGTCATGGTGGCGGTGGCATGGCTGAGTGACCGGGACATCCTGCGGAAACACCCCTGCAGGCAGTCACGCATGGCCTGCATTTCCTGAAGCTGCTGGCCCGCAAGTGCTTCTATGGATGCCTGCCACCACTCTATGACATCCAGCTTCGACCCATACAGCCAGCATATTGGTCACAGGCAGAGGTGGTGAGCTGTGTGGTGGCTCTGTGCTGAAGTATGGTGATACACAGGCCGCTTCATGCTCATCCTCCTCCCCCTCATCCTCATCAGTGGTATGAACATGGGCCCTGTCCCGATGGACCTTTGGCTGCACTGCACTGCACTTGATGGTGATGAGGGTGTGCTGCAACCCCGAGGACTGCGAGCCAGTGCTGGGATAGCATCAGTATGAGCCATGACAGGTGCTGGCTGTGGCATGGCAGTGGTGGCTTCAGTGACAGCCGTGCCACCGGTCTCGCTGGTGGTGGGGCCACTGTGCGGTGACATCCTCCAGAATTGCTGGTGTTTCCACTGCAGTGTTGGGTGGTGGTGGATGAGGAGGTGGTGGCATTTTTGCCCTGCTCGGCTGCTTGAACCCACTGGCAAGGGGTCTGGCCTTTGCAGGGGTGGAGGCGGATGATGTGCCTGCAGTGAAGGGTCCTACCTCATCACGGTCTGTGGACTGTGCACCTGTTGGGAATAGAATGACATGCTGTCAGTCATCTTGCAGACTTGTCTGCAGGCTTACAAGGCACTCATGCAGCATTATATGTGTTCCGGGGATTAACTTTTTGCATGATTGGCATGGGTGCTATAGGGCCATTGAGCGTTAGTACTTCTATTTGGTGGTATTTTGCCTGCTGAGGGTATACACAGTGCATGCATGTGCAGACTGTATGTTGGCCTGCCAAGGTGGCATGTAGTTGTGTGTGTGATGGGGCATCACTTGGCGACATGGGCTTTCATGGCACACATGGGTGCTTATCATGTGTCCATTATTTGGCATACACATTTCACCTACAGTGCATATACATGGCTACGTTTTGCCACCTCGCCTGGCACGTGTGTCCTCACTGCATTTGCTGCGATTGCCATGTTGTGACCATTCCCTTGCCCATGTTGTACATCTCTGCTGGGGGGATGAATGCTTATGGTCACAGCATTCACATGTACATGGGGTCAGATGGACTTATCTGCATCGCCGTGGGGCCCTGCTCCGGCCTCCGCGCTGCCAATCCCCTTGATGCCCTCTATGTGAAGGATGGATGGAGCTCGCCGCCTCCTCCCAAGGCATGAGTTTCAGGGGTTCCACTGTGCCACCTCACAACACTCTCCCTCCTGTGTCGGGCTATGAGGCTGCGCACCCTCGCCTTCAAATCGTCCCACCACTTGTGGCAGTCCTGGGCAGTGCGGGGAACAGTGCCCACTGATGCCAGCCTTGACATGATGTCGGCCCACATGGTCGTCGTCTTCTGTGCAGAGGTCTTGCATCGTCTGCACTCAAAATGCTCCTCTGCTGCTCCAAGACTGCATCAGCGAGTGCAGTCATCTCTTTCTCTGTGAAGTTGGGCTTCTGCAGCTGCAGTTCTGGGAGGCATGCCTTTGTTTTCTTGTGCCAGGATGCTGCCACAGGTATGGGTACTGGATGGCAGCAGAAAATGGGGGATTTCAAATGGATAGATTTTTTAAAGATGGCCACCCTGGCGCTTACCATTCCGACGGTAACGTTATTGCCGCTGCCACTATTACCGGCTACGGTAATACCAGCAACGTTGATACAGACAGTGGTCATACTGGCCGATATGCTGCTGGTATCAATGATACTGCTGTTTATTTGGCAGTATTTCCAGCAAATGCATATTGCTGCCAGTAACTCCGCTGGACGATATTGCTGTTACTGACGGGGTGGAGCACGCGCGCTCAAGGTCTTAATACGCTGGTCCTTCCACCGGTCATCCCACCGGTAACAGTAAAACCGCCAAACCGGTATTACCGCCGTTTTACCAGTCATACTCGTAATGACCCCCAAAGTACCATGTTTTCAGCTTCCCCTATCACAAAGTCCCTACTACTAGAATGCCAGGTTACAAAAGAAAGGTGATACATTAATTTGCAATTGCCTTACTCATAAAAGAAAATCCTGGGATAATTCTGAGAGACTGGAAATCATCAAAACAACAAAACATGGAGGAGGCTTTAGATGTACTAGAAAGACTAGTATCAATGGAAAGATCAAATTCAAATCTAGAGGTCAGGAGAAGAGGTTCAACAAAATGTTAAGCAACTGCGTGGAACTTGGTGCACCATAAAAAGAAGTATACTGATTCCTTGGAGTTGTTAGCATTGCTTTTTGCTTCGTAACAAGCCGGAAGAGAGTTTTATGGCGACGTTGCTTGAAAACCGTCATGAAGGCCATTTATATAAACAACTCGATTTGTTTCTGGCGATAATGTTCGACAAAATACATTTTTACATTATTTATTTATTTCTATTTAGTGTACAGGTAAACTTTTTAGCAAGAAGAAATTACAATATATATAATAAATAAATTTATCTTGGGGGCGTTGGGTCACCATTTCCGTGCAAAACATTCATAAACCTGCATTCAATAACTAGTATATAAAACACAACTGTTATTATAGAAATGGAGAACATTCAAATCAACATTTCATGTAAAAGTGTAATTTTTTTTAATTAAAATGTTTTATTTGTTTCAGCATACACAAAATAAACCTTTAACATTATTACATCTTCCATACATAAAATCCTTAATTCCCACATTTCCAAATAACTATCACTTTTTACTAACTTATCGTAGGGCAACTTCTAGCATCTTCATTACGGCAATTACCCATTTCGTTTGATCTCCCATCAACATCCAATTCCAACAATCCTTCCGAGAAAGGGTAGCACCCAACATTTTGAATTCACCCAAAAAAAAACTTATTTCACAAAGACCCACACAATGCATCACTAGATGCTCTGGCGTTTCAAAAGACCTCTCAGATGTACAGAAACGACACAGAGCATTTTCAACCCCAGGGGTTTTCCTCAAACAAAATTTCTCGGGTATGCAAAATGTTTAGCCTACATCTAAGTAGAAGGTCTATATATTTCGAAGAAGGGAATTTCAAAAGAAATCTAGGGAGGACGTTTACCTTCCCACTCTCCAAAGTTAGAATTTGCTGAGATTTCAAGGTAAGAGGAATAGTCTACCGTGGTGATCCAGTCCCTAGTGATTAATTTTTTAGCCATGTCAGGGTTCTGTATTAACATTTCCACTGCAATGCCTTTTTCCTGTAGGAATGCCTCAATCTTCCCCTTCCAGAGCATCAGAGGTCCCTCTAATAGGGTTTTATTGAAGGCCAAGATTTGAAACGGCCCTTTCACTTCCTCCAGTGCACACTTTCTGTAAAGGGAAATAGATTTCCAGGTTGCCATGGACTCTAGAGATTGAAGCCTGAGTTCCCACCTAATCGCACAAGGGGAAAGAGAAGGCGGCAATTTCAGGACAGATCTCCAAAAGAGGGCCTCCAATTTTTCCCACAGTTTCCAAGAAAGACGGAGGGTAGACTCTGCTCCATAAATTAAAATCCATGCCACCTTCTGCTTATAGAAAGACAGGATTGGCTCCATTGTAAAACGGCCGTATCTGCATTGGAATACACAACCTTGGTTAATCAAGGATGTTAATCGCAACTGTAGGTAGTCTAGATGGGCCGCATCGTTGCTATTTTTATTTAGTGTGACTCCCAAATAGACTATAGATTCCACCCTTTCGAGCAGGGCTCTGTCCACCCTCCATATGAAGCTCTCTATTTTTTTTCATTCCCACACTTTTCATTGGGAGGATTTTGGATTTTTTTGCATTTAACTTCCTCCCATTTTGCTGAAGTCAAATTTGGGTTAAATCCAAAAAAAACAAGTCATCCGCAAACAGAACCCATGGCACCTCCACGCCATTTAATTTCGGAGGGAAGGCACGGATCCTCATCTGAGAAGATGCCATATCCGCTATATATAAACAAGATAGCAGTGGCGCTAGAGAGCATCCCTGCTTCAACCCTCGAAAAGTGAAGATTTCATCAGAGAGGTGGCCTCTAGAAGACAGCCTAATTCTTACTGAAGTGTCAGTGTATAAAGCTTTTATTGCCTCTACCAGGTCCCACGGGCAGCCCCATATATACGCAATTTCGACCGTAGGCGGCCTCTAACAACTCCGTCAAAAGCCTGTTCAAGGTCCATAAAGGCCATGAACAGGGTGGATCCATCACCTAAAACCCTATCCTTTAGGAGATTAATAATGAAGAGATCGTAGTTTAGTGATGTGCCCATGCCCTTGACGAAGCCGGTTTGTCTAGGGTCCAATATTCCCTTCCTCTCCGCCCAGTTCCCTAGATCCCTCAACAAGACCAAAGTAAAAAACTTTCAGATGGAATCTAAAAGGGCGATGGGGCGATAATTTTTGGGATCAGCCCGATCTCCCCTTTTGAAGATTGCGCTTTTCTCCATGAGGGGGGTATTTTCAAAGTGTGATATATTTTTCATTTCACGACTGTTAAATCTATTTTGGTAAAGGCTTAATGGTATAGAATTTCACGAGGACAGCAATAAACATTTCCAGCATAATCAATTACACAAATGTATAAACAATTACCTTAAGATCGGATTTCTGTTGAGTGAAAGCGTATGAATATGGCTTGTGGAAAATATACAAGGTCCTAAAAAGATGAAAGAAACATTATATTTATTAAATCATGAAGTCCAATATGTTAAACAATTACAATTGATAAAATCACGTACATATGCTTGATCCGTAAACTCTTACCATGTATACGTCTTGCTTAAACAACAGATAGCTGGGCTTTACCACTAGATGTCCAGAACAATTAGGCAGCCTAAATGTAAGTTATCTAGCAACTGTCAGGACTTCAGTCTAGAAGAAACCATGGTGACCAAAGTGGCTCTATTGATACTTGACCCTTCGACTTTCAGACCATTATAGGCAAACATTCTTCTTACAATTACGAGAATGACTGGCAACGGGAAACAGGAGTGTCTCCTGGTCATGGGTAGGGAATTGCGTTTTCATTAAGAGCACAGGGGATAGGACTATACCTAACCTGATTATTGACACTTGGTGTTCAGCAGCTAGGTACCCTGCCCACTTGTCTTCCAACTGCGGCTCCCATTACAGGGCTGAGTTATGCTGCTAGGTTTTTCTTCACCTTTTCACTTTTGGTTTCCCCTCTCTCGGATGCGTCTACATCCTCTGCTGGGCAAAGGTTTGAGCAACCACTCCTAGATGTATATGTGGCCTTGAACATCCTGGGACCTTGGTTACGTGCTCCTTCTTGCACACATTCCCCCTTCTGCCTGGTGGTATTCTTTGCCAGCCCCTTTCCCCCAGTGTGCCTGGCAATGCAATGTGGCTGAGGTCCTATCCAAAGTGGGTGGCACCTTGCAAGGCAAGGGGGCAGTGCAGTAGCGTGTCCAGGGCGTGGGCTCGGTGGCACGGTAGTGGAGACAAATAGTAAATGAATGCGTACAGTCGTACATGTGTGTGTGTGTTCATGCCACCCCTGCATAAGTCAGCGCCCCACTTGGGCCACCAAAGTCAAAAGAGTCTGGGCACGCCACTGACCTTGAGAGCATTGGCACAGGACAAAGAAATCTAGCAGTCAGAAGGGAAAGGAGCACAGAGGAAGGAATGCATTTCCGCCCCTAACAGGGATGTTGGGGAGCACTACTCAGAACCGGGAGGGCATGCACGTGTCCTCACCCTGGACAATGAGCGGAAATCTGGAGTCAGTGCCTGAGAGGGGGGAAAGGGCAAGCAAATGAAAGCTGACAGCACAACCCAGGAAGGTAAAGCAGTACATATTTTGCTCTGCTGCTCTATTTATTTTATTTGTTTTTTATTTTTTGCATTTTTAAAGCGCTCACACAGCCCGGGGGTATCGAGGCGCTGTTACAGGAGTCCTTTTTTTGTCTTAGTTGCGTATTTATAACACGCTTAAATACCCAGAGGTTTCTAAGCGCAAATCCGGGTAACGAACCTGTGTTGCTTCGTGTCGTCTTGCTTCCAAGGCAAGCACGTTGCCACGGAGCTATCCTCCCGGGACAAATCTCCTAGGTTTACTAGAGGGACCACCTTTGCAATATTCCCTGAGCTCCCGGCATTGTGTGGCTCCCCTCTTCAGGCTTCAATGAGGATACTAAAAAAAAACTAGTAAGGTTTTTAGGAGTGTCAAAAACTAAATTAAAAAAAAGGCGAAATGCCTATAGCTCAAGAGGTACTTGTCCATGCCAAAAAATAAAAAAGGGGATGTTAAGGTCATGGCTGAGCTATTGATCATATAAAGAAGTAAACAAGCAAAATACAAAGATGAAGATGCCCCAAAAGGGCAATGTGGACCTCACCCTTCCTTGCAGTATTTAGCTCAAGAGGCTTTAAGTTCACGCTTGAACACTTCAATGGCCATTATTGTATCCCTCTGCGAGTCCCTGCCTGTGGGCAAATGCAGGCCAGACTTTCCCTTTGCTTAAAGTAGCTACTCCACACCCGAGGATGTCCGAGCCACAGCCTATGGTATCTCTTCTTTGATGGGGCAAGGCCTCTCGAAAACAAAGCCATACACAGGGTCTACAAGGTCCTGTGGCAGATGTGGGGAATGCATTGTGGGTTTCCAACCCTGAGATTTCTGCCCTAACTGGCCAGTCTCGTGGCCTGAAGAAGGTGTGTTCTGTTTCCAAGCATTTAGCAGGGCCCCACCAGGTGGCCCACCCACCACAGCTCCGTCTCAGTCAAGTGCTGTGTGTTGTGAATCCTCAGGGAGCAAAGATGTGCTGCGAATAGGCTGACTGTTGGATTTCAATTTGGGAGATCAGATGGGGATACCCCTGCTCATGCCAGCCTGTTAAGGACCTTACTAAGGATAAGCATTTGCACTCCGTGCGGGAAACAATGTTTAATCTATTGTTGGGCCATCAGCCCTTTAACAATTTACAAATGTCACTAAGATGGAGCCTAATAACATGAAATAAACAGTCTCCACCAACAAAAGCTACTTCTGACTAATTCTATTCGCACCCAGGAAAGGCGGATTGACCAATGACAAGCTGCCTTTCCCAAGCATGATTGTGCCGTCACTGTCCGGTGCGGTTGAAGAAATAATTGTAAACAAAAATGCCCACCATTAACATAGAAAAGACTAGGTCACTTTTTGGATGACAACGGACATTTTACAACCTGTTTGTCATGGCTGCATTCATCCGAAAAAGGAGCAAGTCCCTTTTCTATTCTTATGGCAGCAGCCATTTTTTTTGTCATTTATTTCCATTCCAACAGGTGATGGTCTCACGCGGAGCTCATCTCCCGATGGAAGGGGAAAAAAATGAAAACTATTTGCTCCCTGGTAAATCCCAGGGTGTCAATAGCTTTCATGCCCTGGCAGTGGGACGGACATGGAATTTAACGCCACGCAGCTCGGGCTGAGGCCCGAGCTTTGCTCAGGCCTACAAAGCTCAGGCTGGCGGGCCAATAAATTCTATGTCCGACCCACTGCCAGGGCGTGAAAGCTATTGGCACCCTGGGATTTGACAAATAGGAGAAGCGATTTCTATACATCATGAGGATTTTGGTTGATTTCGTGTTTTTTATTTTTTCCTTTGTGTATCGATATGTTGAACACATGTTTAAGTTGGAACAAGATAATGAAGATTCATTCTTTTAAAGTTGATAAATGAAAAGTTTAATATGTAAACTAAATCATTTTAAATAAAAAAATATTAAAAAAATAAATGTCACTTGAAGAGCACACACATCAGGTAAGGCTAAAGAAGTCCCATATATGGCACCCATGGTAGCATGTCACACAGTTAACAACAGAACCTTATCCCAGAGTCTCATTTTCGTTCTTTAGCGGATTGATACAGGAAATTCCATGTCAGTAGGAGTTCCCAAGAATATACTTCTTCCTTTGGAGTCCGTTTTTAATGTGGTTGACCTTTAAGTGTGTGGGACTAGAAAGTTTGATCACTTTCCCCTCTTATAAAGTAATTGCACTGGTTACCTATTTATTTTAGGATAAAATTTAAACTGATATGTACCGTGTGCAAAACACTTCAAATAAAAGCATGGTGTTGGGCCCAGGGTTTTCAGATTGTTAGAGATTTAGATATGTGATCTCATGAACTTGTTTTTTTTAAAGTTTTTTTTTATCAAGTGTTTTTTTAACAGATTTTAGTGAGAAGGTATTCTGTGTAATTTTAGGACTGGTAAAATATATATGTTCTTTGCATTGTTGTATGTTTACTGTTCATGATTTTTTACTGTAATATGGTGTGTATGTTTACAGTGGCGTAACACAAGATCTGGGGGCCCACCTGCAAGCCATGCTGAGGGGGCCCCCCCAACTGGGCAACAAATCACGAGTCGCGCCACACTCTGGGCCGCCCTAGATTACCACGCTTGCGCAATACGCACAAACGTGTTGCTGAAGGGGTATGCCACACACTGCCCTAGGAGAAAGATATAAATATGTGTTTTAATGCAATATACAGCAAACTTTCTGAGAAAAATTGACTAAAAAGCCACATTGTTTTCTATTGTTGTGTAGGGTAACGGAAACCCAATACATGCAAGTCACCAACAGTGCATATGAACATTAATGCTTTGCTATTAAAAATGCCATGCCACAATGACAACATGTCCAACTGGCTGCACAATGTAGACCAGTATAGACACATAATAACATTACAGTAAAGCATGCCAGGCCACATTAAGATATACCTAGACTGGTTGCACCAAAATGCCAGTCGAAGCAATAAGACTCAATCAAGAAGAGCACATATTCAAGCCTGCGTCTCTGTGGCCTCTAACAACACAGCCAAACTCTTTAAAATCTGCAAGGAACTGGCCAATCCTGTTGCAGTTTCTACCTCTCCTGTTCCCTCAACAGGCCCTCTGTACGGCTTTGGCCTCTCGCTTCTCCGCTAAAACTCAGGACATCCTGTCCACTATCTCCTCTTCCTCTCCCTCTTCCTCTCTCGGCCCCCCTTTGGCCATCTCTCCCTCTCCTCCTCCTTTCTCCTCTTTCTCTCTAACACCTCACGAGGTTTCTAGACAAGTCCCATCTATGGAAGTGTCATCGAAACAGGTGCTCGCCTGCTACTCCAGAACCATCAAGGACCACGTAGACACCCTTGATCCAGCCTTGGCCGATTTCTGTAATCATTCTTTTGCCACTGGAACTTTCCCCTCTCCCAAACTCTTGGAAAAGCAGGCCAACTGCCAGCTTACTTTCCACACTGAATCTGTTGGTTGTCTCCATGACCATCAGTCTGGCTTAAGAGCTGCCAGAGGCAGGGAAACTGCTCTCCTGAACACCTGTGAAGATCTGATCTCTAACCTTGATTCCAGCATTCCTTCTGTCCTCATCATCCTGGAACTTCCGACACAGTCAACCACGCCATTCTGATCAATTGACCGCGTGAGAACCTGGGCATCATGGATCAGGCCCTGGAGTGGCTGACTTCCTTCCTCTTGGACCGCCCGTCCCAGGTTCAACTTGGTCCCTTTCACTCCGCCACTTCTTTCTACTTGTGGCATTATCCAGGGCTCTATCCTCTCACCCTGGTTTTCAACCTCTACTTGGCTCCTTTGACCCACCTGATCTCTACCTTCTCCTCTAATTTACAGTGTTATGCGGATGACACTCAGCTTTCCTTCAGGATCCCCTCAGCCTACTCTCCTCTCTCGCTCATTCCTGGTGTCATCTTCAACTCCACTCTCTCTTTCTCTCTTCACATCTCGGGTGTCGCCAAGGACTCCCACTACCAGCTGCACCTCCTCAAAGGAACTCTTCCATTTCTCACTTTCCCCCAGAAGCTCACGGTCTCCAGAGCTCTGGTTCTCTCCAGGCTGGACTACTGCAACAGCCACTTTCTCAAGCTGCCTTCCTCTACTCTCTGCTCTCTGCAACTAATCCATAACAGGACTGCAAGACTTATCCTTGGATTCAAGCCCAGGTACTGTATCTCTCCAGCCATGAAATCTCTCCACTGGCTCTCGGTGGCTGCAAGGATCAAGTTCAAGACCCTTTCCATTCTCCACAAGGCTTTCTGGGGCTAGGATCCGCAATACAACCAACGCTATCTTCCAAATTATCTTCCTTCTCGAGCCCGAAGGGTTAGATGCTTCTCCAGGCAGAGAGTGGGGGAGGGCGGGTAGATCCTTCTCCCCTGCAGATGCCTCCCTCTGAAATGGCCTCCCTGACTCTCCCAAACTTCAGCCCGACCACCTGAAGTTCCAGAAGCAGCTCAAAACGTTCCTCTTCTCCTCTGCTGTTTCTCTCTCCCTCCCCTGCTGACCTACCTGTCCACTGTACCAACTGGTTGCTTGCCTACCCTATGTCTCACTGAGTCCAGGCTCTTTCTTAATCAGTCACCCTTACACTGCCTACAGGCCTACCACGCAGGTAGGGGCTGTAGCTGTAACCCCAGAGTCCCTTGTTCTCCTTGCACTACCCAAAGCCACACTGCCCTGGTGGCACTTACTCAGAACATTGCTGCCCTGTTTTCCCCTCCCCTCTCCTCTCCCTTGCACTTCCCCCTTCCTTTCCCCTTGCACTTCTCGTTCTCGCACGATCTGAATGACACGAAGTTTAGTAAGATCATTTGTCTTGTCCTCCCTCAGATTTCCTTCCCTTGTCTTGACGTGCCTAAAAACACTTGCGTACAGGTGCGTTATATATGACTTATCATGTCATTTTATCACAGATGCCCAGAAAAATATACAGTGCCGCAGTAAGAAACGGCTAGACTGGCAGAACCCAAATGCCAGTCTGGCCAGGTAATTACACTTAGCAGGACTGCTTTATCAGAAATGCCCAGTTAAAAAAAAGTCATACCAAACTGGACTGGCTGCACCAAAATGCCTCTCTAGCCACTAATACCACATATCATGCCTGCTTAGCATGGAAATGGGTGACCATTATGATGTATTACATAACCCCACCCCTCACACATCCCTTCTCCCTCCCATCCCCTACCCCACCCTCCAAAATCAGCTCATTGGCCCAAAATTACCTCCACGCCCCTCTTCCTTGTCCCAGTGCTTACGTATGAGGCTCCTTGCCTCACTGGTAATTACGGGGATGAGGAAGAGTGGGACTTGGAGTAATGAAGATTACAGGTAGCTAAGTCAGGCATTACCTTCATGTACCCCTACCTTATCCCAGTACTTGTGTATGAGGCATAGTGCCTCATACACAAGTACTGCCTCATACACAAGTACTGGGATGAGGAAGAATAGGGCTAGTTGTAAAGAAGATTACCAATAATTAATCGAGGCATTAAACGTAAATAGTGGTGCAACACCATTGAGCTGACTGGGCTTCAGCACTCCCCCCCCCCCCACCACTGAAATTGTGGGCTATATTGACTTGACCTGCCTGACCTACAGAGCAGTTGCCGGACAGAAAAGGACACAGATGTTAAACGGCACCTGTGTTTTGCCGTTAACAAGGGCCCGGCAAATCAATTACTAATGTACAGCATTTCACTGTTAGTACCTGCATTCAAATGCCACATTTTTGAAGCAATTGAAATTGTGATGTGAGTTTAGTACTTGCATGCCACGGGGTGATTGGAAGGGTAGAGAGGAAACAGGAGACCAGTCATTCTCACAGCAGCCCATACGTGGGTGTGTTCAGACCTAAAGGAGAGAGTTAACTGCTTGTAACATTGAAGCGGCACTAGAATAATCCCATTAAAATGCGTAAAGAAGTTAGATGCCCCCACACAAATAAGTTTGCTCCTCCCCACCACACGTGAAGTTAGCACCTCTCCCAACATTTGAAGGGTTAGCCCCCCTGAAATGTAGGTTTTGTTGCGCCCCTGAACACAAGCACACACAGATTCACCACATATACACACGCACACCCAGCCATCCATAAATTTAAGAGTGCACCCTTTCACCATACAGGCACACCCAGTTGTGCAACCTTTCACCACACAGGAACACACACCCATGCACCTACCCATACATTTAAGTGTGCACCCTTTCACCATACAGCCACACCTAGGTAACCACCCATACATTTAAGTGTGCATCCTTTCACCTTACGCGCACACACACATACCCAGCCACCCATACATTTGTGTGCACTCTTTCACCATACATTCACACACGCACACATCATGGGTTGAGGGGAGCCATAATACTTCAAAAATACATCGGGCCTCATTAGGACCCTGGCGGTGACGGTATGAACGGTGCCCGTAAGGCACCGGCACGGTTCATACCGTCCCGCCGCATTACGAGTTCTGCTCATGGGTTCCTGACAGCCGTGCAGCACCCGCGATCATAACTCGTAATTGCACCCGCATCGTTATCAACGGTGCCGGCGCAACCATGCTCCCGGACCCAATTCTACCCTATAGGGCAGAATGGGGATCGGGAGCCCGGCAATACCGCCACCCGCGAATCGGCAATTACCGGCCCTTTTATCTCGTAATGGGCCAGTTATTGCCCAATCGCGGGAGGCGGTGCCGGTAGCGAGCATGGCGGTAGCCGTGCCTGCCATACAGGCACAGCTACCGCCATGCTCGTAATGAGGCCCGTTGTTTCTTTTTTAAGTCACTCTGACTTCATAAAGAAATTATTTCTGTTAAGGACTGAACCATAACGGAAATAATTTCTTTATGAAGGCTTTATGAAGAGTGACTTCAAAAATAAACTATTTATTTTTGAAGTCATAGGGCTTCCCCAACCCAATGACAAATGAGGCCTCCAGCCTAGGGTCTTCATGTCATGGGGTGGTGGTAGCCACCAGACTTTTTGTATTCACTCTGCCTTCATAAAGAAATTATTTTTGTTACAGAAATAATTTCTTTATAAATGCAGTGAAGTCAAAAAGAAAATGTAAAAAAAAAAATGTTGAATAATAAAACTTTTTTTTTACTACAAGTGGGGCCCCCTGTTACGCAAGTGTATGTTTACTGTGAAGCACTCTGATGCACTAGATGGCCATGTCCGTGTTATAGAAACATTTTAAATAAATAATCATGTATGTATTAGTATTGTACAGGTATATAACTCTCTTCTCTAGCACTGAGCATATAATAGATCACACAAATAATGGTCTTCCGCCCCCTATCTTTGTGCCTTGGACCACCCGGTATCCAACACACACACACACACACACACACACACGCACGCACACACGCACACGCACACGCGCGCACACACACACACACACACACACACTTTTTAAGACTCTCCATAGTGTCTTTTTAAAGTTATCCTCTTTAACAACTTATTGGCAATAAGTGCCTATTGTTGCTGTGTAACGCTCACCTGGTATCCACGGGGACGTCACTCAGCCTGTTCTTACCTCTTACGACCTTGAACCCTTCCCTGGAGTCTACTCTAAAGGAGACTGGGCCTGAAACACAGGATTGGTAGAGTTTAACTCCCTATTGTCTCTGTGTGCTTGAGCCCCTTCTTCCCCAGGGTCCAACCCTTCCCTTTGATCCACAGCTCACCTTGTTTTCTTGGAAAGTGTGCTCTCCGTCCTGCTTTCAGCACAGGGGCGCGTTGATTGATGCGGGCTCGTTGCTGCCTAGTTACTTCACTGGCAAGAGTCCGACAGGCAAGTATAATGAGTCTTTTGAACAGTTCTCTAACTTCGTTTGTTTCCTTCCTTAGATGATGGCCGGCGTCTGGGGATGGCGACGTGCTGCTGAGATGAGTAGCGCTGAACGTGAGTGGGAGCGCGATGCAACCCTTTCGTATTTGTATTGAACTGAGTTATTTTTCTGTGTGTTTTAGGTGCTGCAATGTTTTCAGCGTGGATGCCGGTTATGAAGAAGAAATGCGGTGAGTAAGCGCGGTATGCAGCGCCTCTAGGTGTTTGCACGCTAACTTGGAATGTCTTTTCCCTCTTGCAGATGGATGAGAAGCTCCGGAGACAGAGTTCCCCCAGAGCGGCTGGGATTCAGGTAAGCGTTTGAAGCTCGTACAGTCTTTAAAAATAAGCGAAGATATGCTGAATGCTTACTAATGCCTTTTTTCTGTTCTTTTCCCTTTTCCTTAGGAAGCGGCGTGCCAGGATGAGAATGACACCGCCGAAGATGCCCGCAGAACAGAAGAAGCGATGAATGATGGGCAGAAGCACCGCAAGGTAAGGCTGCTCCTAACAGTGTTCTTGTTCTTGCAGGAGCTGAGCGCAGAAGAAAGATGCAGGCCTACTGGAGACCGATTCGAACACGGTGAGTATCACGCTGCAGGTGCAGAAAACCCAAAGCATGTTTCTCAGCCTGGGCGTGGCTTAAATAGTCTCTGGGTATCCCAGGTGTCTCTGGGCTGAACCACACCCAAAAGACTAGACCACACATGCAGTTCTGGGAACCGAAATATGTGGGGGCATCCATCTTGTCCCCATCAATGCACTACAAGTCCAATCCCCAATGTTATCCTATGGGAGTGAGTGAGTCTGGTGCCACAAGCGCCAAGTCTGACTCCAAGTGTGTCTTTGGAGGGATGGAGAGGCCCTTGAGGGCATGTAGGTGATCGTGGCCTGGCTCCAGCCTGACATCTTGGAGGGCTGGGGACATGAGGGGCAGGAATCATGACAGCTGGCTGTCCTGATTGGACAACCAAACCGCCCCTTCTTGTAAAATGCAGGGAGAGAATTCAGAAGTTGTGTTGTAATTCTTGATAAATACTGCAAACCTGGAAGCTGAAGTAGTCGACCATTAGAACTTAAACCGAAGAGGATGATGAAGGAAAAGCGGCAGAGGCGATTTCCAGCGACCAGAGAGCCTGCTGTGTAACCCGAGGCTGCTGCAGCCCTTCCTTCCAATCGACCTGGGCACTCCAAAAACATCGACCCTGGCACAGAACCCACTAGACTCAAGAAGACCTGCATTTTGAGCCATCCCACACACTGCTGTGACCTTCCGTTGCTGAAATACCCCAATTCCCTGGGACCTCAAGCCACTGTGAGGTGCACAGTCTTCCGAATTCCGAATCTTGCTGAAACTTTGGGGGTATCCTGATGGATCTCCAGAGACACAAATCAAGTCCAAAAAGTCCCCTTAACAGAGTGCTGGTCCTTTGTAACAACAAGAATTCAACTGTGAATTCCTGTCTTCTTCTGTGCTCCTTGAAAAGGCGTCAAATCTGCAGAACTGCATTCAGCCATGAGGAAAACATTGCCTAGAGCCTCCTTCATTGATCCCTGCTGCAAAGTTACTTCTGAGGCCTTGTTTTCAGTCACCACGACAAAGAATCCACTGACAGGGTATTTGGCTGCAGATCCTGTAGTCGTCCTGCTGCAAAATCTTCTTCAATGCTGAGGTATTGTGTTGGCTTGGGAATGTACTTACCTTAAGCCTGTTAGTATTTCTGTGTAGCCGTGTGGTGTTTTCTGTGATGGGGAGGCCTCTCATCCAGTGCACCCAGTTCCACTGTTATAATCCTGCTAGCGTGTCTTCTGTGAAGCCCCAGGACCCTCTTCTAACCCTAAAAGTAAAGTACTAACCTGTTTGCCCAGTTTTCCTAAGGAACTCTGACTTTTGCTACTTAAGAACCTATTCTGACA
The DNA here is from genome assembly GCF_040938575.1 of Ambystoma mexicanum. Taxonomy (NCBI): domain Eukaryota; kingdom Metazoa; phylum Chordata; class Amphibia; order Caudata; family Ambystomatidae; genus Ambystoma; species Ambystoma mexicanum. The sequence goes on from NC_090927.1 coordinate 1,103,697,318, forward strand.
CTGACTGTCAGTCACTAGTCCTAGTGACCCCCCTTCTGCCACTGAGAACACTCATGCTCCAAGAACCGGGGTCTGACTTTTGAAGGGATTGGGACTTCTGCCTAGAAAAGAAAAGAAGTGTTTAAAAGTTACTTACTTGTAAAGAGTTGGTTGGTAACTGTAACCCTAATAGTGAAAAGTTACAAACGTTCTTACTTACCTTGGATGTGTGATGCACTATTCTTAAAAGTATGGGTAAAATCTTTTCTTCCTTAGAAACTGTTTTGCCATTCTAATAGAAAGTAGATGTGAAGGTATATTACTCTCCTGTGATTAGGTTGTGCCTCTTCCCAAAAGTAATGTGTTGGTTTCACCAGATTATTCCTGCAGGATAATTGTATGAGTGCCCTCCAATTGGGTCTTGCTTCCCCTGACTTGCTGCTAGCCTGTCCAGAATAAGCCTGTATTAGGTTGTTGCCTACCTAGAATAATTGAGTCATTCAGTAAAGTGTAATATTGAGTTTTACTTTCCCTGTGCTATCTAAACCAGAGTCTGTGGTTCTAACTGTTCCCTATAAGTCCTACATCAGTTATCCCTATAGCTGGGAAAGATCTAACCTGGACTGCTTGTGAGATTGAAAAAATATGAGGGCTTTACTTACCTTGAGTTAGCGATGTGCCATCCAAAAGTATGTTACAAGAGTTGCTGCTTATCTCAACCTGTGTTTCCCTGATCTCAAAAGCACCTGTAATTGATTGAATGTTACATCCTTAGGTTTTACTCACCTAGTATAACTGTGTGTTATCACAAAAGTAGTTATAGGTGTTTACTGCACTGGAATAAGTGTTACACTATTCACAAAAAGTATATTGTCAAGTTTACTGATTGAGTGATTTGTACTGAGAGTCATTGTACAATTGGTAGGGTCTGCTGCCCTTGCATTACTGAATGTAACCTGAAAGTAACCATTGGTTTTTACTCCCAAGAATAGTGTGACCTATACTGAATGTGTATGAAAAGGTTTGACTTCCCTAGAACTACTGTTAGGTGTTTCAAATAAGGTTTATGCTTTGGTCTGTGCACATTGAAACATAATGTGGTGTTTCTATAATTGTGATTACTTATACTGGGTGACAGTACTTACTTACCCCTAGATTTATCTGGCCCTGCTTGTATTTAAACAAATCCTTTATTTTTACATACATAGTGTTTCAGTGTTTCTTTGGACCATTTGTATTACTATTTCATTTATGCTGATTCTACAGCCCTCTCTCCCTCCTAAAATAAGCCTGGCTGCTCTGTCTGTGCTACCATGTACTCAGGTGGTACAGCCTTATACTAAGTACTTATACTTATACTTGTACTGCCTCAGTTGAATGGTTTTACTAAGCCCTTAGTTGTACTACAGAAAAACTGTCTTAACAGGATAGGATCCCTCACTACAACCCTGTTTAAAGTCTTCTCCCAGGTGGCCAGGGAAGGGCAATGCTTTCTGATCCCTACACTGGGATCCCTGTACTGCGATAGGATCACCTGGGTGGAGACAGGGCCCACGGCAGTGAGGAGATTCTGTGAGGTGAGCCACAGTATTTTTTCCCACACCATGTGTCATAAAAAAACGTGAGAGATCACGTAGATTATTGATCATGTAAAATAATGTACATGTATTTTATAAATAAAAGGGGAAGTAAAGAGCATCACAAAAAAAACTTTATTGGGCTCACAATGCATGCCATTGAATATGAATGCCAAATGAGAGCACAAGTATGGTGGAGAAGCAATGAGGTTTTCCACTCACGAGGTCTATAGTGTTTGGGTGTGATTTAGGTTATGTGCACAAGGGAACACCTGATTTAAAGAGGAATTTCCCAATACTAAGGTGCATGCTACATGGAGGCAGCATGCTGAGGCTGTTGTATTGAATGCCCTTTGTTCAGTGTGAAGGCAGTGGACAAATATATATTATGCGTCTGCTTGCAGGTGAAATAACCAAAGATCCCAGAGAGTGGAGTAACAAATACACAAAGAACGCACAAGACTGGAATCGACAAGAGAAATCATGCCAAAGTGATGGAAGAAAAAACCTCTATGTAGTAATAACAGATGTCACACTAGACATTGATGGTGTTGAGATAAGCACACAAGTGTGTCCTGAACTGCACCCTATTGTGTAAGGCAAACATTTTTAAATAAAAAAAACACAATAAAAAAACAACATAGCGCCTGAAGAAGTTGCAGTGATTAGTTCTATAGCCGATGAGGAACGAAACCTGTTGCGCAGGCTAAGATTTGGATTTTGAATAAGATAGGTATTTTTCATATGGGATTAGATTTGTTAAACTTTATATATGTATATAGCACACCACACTTTAGTAATGAGTGAATGAGTATGAATGTATTGTGCTGAACAACCCAATTATAGGTATGTTTGGTAGGTTTGTGATATCTTGGATATTGTAGTATTTGATGTTTTTTGTGCGAAACAGTTATGGTGCTATAATAATTGCAAGAATAGCAAAATATTGATTTTTTTTCTTCTACGCCATGGTTGTTGACACTAGAGAAATGGTATTTGACAAATTGTATTTATTGAATAAACTGATGCAATACTGGCTAGACAGTGCATTATTTGTCTCAGACACATGGGATGTTTTGTTTGTAGGTGTGTCAATATCTCACATATCAGTCTTTATTGTCAACCGATTTCGTCAAAGAACAATATTTTATACCACCTTCAGCAGGACGGTAGGCTCAGTGTAAGGTTGTGAACCCCCTTGCCTATTGTTCAGTTGTCAAAACAAAAACTCACAGCAAGTCAGCTTTGTGCTATGCAAGCTAGACTAACAGACTATTACCTACTGCTTAATCAAGCGATCTAGGTTCCTCAGATTAAACTAAAGAATTACACAACCAAACATGTGCAGTTGTGGCAAATCCTCTGCTGATTAAGGTGCCCACCATTTGAATCATAGCTCACATGACTTACGTTTAAGATTTTAAAATAATTTAAAAGCTAGGGGGCTTTTTGTTTCTCTATGCATATATATTAGTTATGGTTACGTTACTAATCCCATAGGAAGAGAAGTTTTTGGGCGGCTTATAACTTCGCACCCCCTGGATGAATCCTCACCAAACTTTGCAAAGAAAGTAGTTGGCCCACTCGGAATGTGTTTGCAAAGTTTGGTGAGGTCTGGTCCAGGGAGGCAAAGTTATAGGGGGTAGGAGGTCCCAAAATTTCTTTTTTTCCCCATAGAGTGAATGGGGAAAAAACTTTGCGCACGCCTACAGCCCAAACCTCTGGACGGATTTTCACCAAATTTGCGGCAGGAGCAGCAGCTTGGTCCCAAAAATGTGTCCAGTAGTTTTTATTTAAACAATCAAAAAGTAGGTCTCAAAAAATGAGTGATATCTATGTCCACTCCGCAGACACACTTCCCTGTTCGCTCCGTGGACAGGATATCGATTGGCTAATCGCTCACGTCATGTCCGCGGACATATGACGCATTCGCTGATTGGATGGTGAAGAGCGTGAAGTGCGTCAGATTGTTCCGATGCGCCCGCCATCTTGGAACCGTGTTCTGGTGTCCGCGGACATCGTGGCAAAAACATATTAAAAAACACAACATTGCACTTGTTAAACTTATCAAATAATGTCTGGGGAGGTGAGGGTTGATGACGATGGTATGGGATATGGCTGCAAGAAGCAAAAAACTGGTGTTTTTAGTCACGCAAGTCCCACAGTGCATTTGGAGGTGTTACACAATATAATGTGCCTAAAATACAGGCGAAAGAGACTGCATTTTGGCTTTCAAGGGATGGAGATATATAAACATGGAATTGTGGACTTGTAAATATAGATTGTTGCTTCTGTAGTCTGCAACCCGAACTTTATATTGTGGTATTACAGAGACTACATTCCGAATGCCCGTTACTCTATATTGTTTATAGTGGTTGCCGAATATTTATTAATATTAAATAGAAGCCATTTCGGGTTATTTTATACTCTTAATTAAAACGCTTGATGTTTATAAATTGATGTGCTGGTGGTACAACCAGAGTGCGGCAAATAAAGGAATAATGTGTCTGTGATAAAATGTAATTAAAATAATAATGGAGTCCGACTGCCGCCCCCTAGAGTCTGGCATCTGAAGCAGCCACCTGCAGTGTCTGATGCAAAGAGCGGCCCTGCACATGTATGAGAATAACAGTTCTCATGGAGGTGGTGAGGCAAGTTGTTGCAAAGTGAGAATGTATTTTGATTCTGAGTGAAGGTCACCAGCTTTGAATTTTTGGTTGCGAGCTAAGGAAGCCCACGAATGGGACACACATTATAAGGTTCAATTGTTTTTTGACCTTGAGAGAAAGGGATCATTCCGTAAGGAATGCAATGAGAGGAGGTTTGTAATAGTGAAGATTTGATAAGGTTATGCATTCCAAAAGTGTGTAAGGAACATGTAAATTCAGTTTATGAAGAATCTTTGGTGCGAACGCAGTGAGCGTTATGGTCTGACTTACGCCAAGAGAATGGAAATGGTGAATATAATGCAAGTTTGATTTTCGACGATTGTATACCGGAACAAGCATTAATTTATTATTATCTGAAGATTATTTTTGGGTTATATCTATTTGTCTGTTCTGTGTTGCTTATTGCAATGAAACACAAGTACTATCTTTGTGTGTAGTTGCCTTTTTTACGTGGCTATGGGGAGTGCAGCATCGAGGTGCATGTAGACCACCACTAGGTTCACCCAGGTTCAACGCTAATATTTCATTAAAATGTCAGGTATGACCATATCGAATTGTGTATCAGTTTCCACGTTGTTTTCTCTTTGTTGAGATTGTTTGATGTCTGTGCTAATTGGTAGTTTAAACTCTATGCCGAATTAATAAGTCAATAGATACATTGTAATAAAGTTCGGGTACTGAGACACATTTTCTGTTATGTTTTCGAAACAGATATATTCTTCCTTTCTGCGATTGTCATAGATTCCAGATGCCAACTGACGGCTTCTTCAATCGGCAGCTGAACATAGTTGTCAACGCCTGGATCACAGTGACTCTTTTTTGGGACGATCGCCCAGGGCCCATGTGCCCTTACGCTGTACTAGCGATTAGGAGCAACATAACATCCTTTATGGTGGTCTACGCCCAAATTGATGTAGAAGCCCTGGAATTCACTGTGCGACCCAAGCAGTTCTTTTACCGAAAACGCACACCTTGTGTACATAAAAAGAACAACGTGTGCCTCACGATAAAAATTTTGGATCGCCAGCGAAGAAACAAATTTTCAATTTGATTGAATATGGCAATAGTCGGATGTTCTCGGAGCATTTATTGTGAAATAAAAGTACTTTACAAATTGTACAGTGTTATTGTTTTCTTTTAAAGTACGGTTTAATATTCCGAATTGTGACGTGCTGTGTTGTTAGTTGATGTGTGTTGAATTTCGGGTTCTGCGTCACGTCACGTAGGTGATTATGGGCGTGTTTGGCTACGCTGACGAGGAACGTCACCGAGAAAGGTGTAGAATATCACTAGGGTTGATGATGTGAGGTTCAGGGGTGGGGGATATGATTTAGTGACATCAGGGCAGTTTACCTTAGGTAGATGTAGTAATGGATAAGAATAGCAGCAGATGGGCGCGCCCTGCTGCCAGATTTCGTATGTTTTTAAAAGAGGAAAAGTGAGGTAAGGTGAATTGGAAATGTTTGCGATAGATCAACGTATGTATAAAAAGACATGGCTGAACCCTCGGACAATAATATTTTCTGAGCATTGCACTTGTGAAACTTATGAAATAATGTCTGGGGAGGTGAGGAGTGATGACGATGGGTGGGATATTTCTGACCTGATTTCGAATGAGTTTACAAAATTTGGTGGGATTTTGTGCAGAGGAGGTAGCTTATATGACGATTGTATGTGCATTCATTTGACACTTTTGCAAAAATAAAACATGGGAGGATTTCCAGCAAACTTGGGTAAGGCGCATTGGCAAGGATCTACAAGCATGGTTTTGCAAATGTGGCAGTGTTTTCTTATTTGACAAGTGTCATAATGTAGTTAAAAAAAATAGCGGTATAGCTTTAGTGACTGAGGGGTAGCCTGTGGCCATGGGCAGTGGCCAGAATGTCCGGTTCATATTATAAGGTCATGATCCGGACAATCTGGCTACTGGCCATGACTAGACGGGACAAAACATAGGATTAAAGTGGTCATGTCCACCTGGGACTGGCTTTGTGGTAAAGTTATTCGAAATTAGGATAGATTTGAAAGGGAAGAAAAATGTGCTCGTGGTAATATGGTCATAGGGTGTTCTTTTTGCCTTCTACAGGCTGCCATGGAAAGCAAAGAGGGGCCCTGTATGGAACCCCCGCCTTCCCTTTACATGGTGGCCATCTTGGAAAAGGATTTTCCTTCCTATACCGGGATGCCACAGTCGTCCCGGTGTAGGACGGAAAATCCTCTTTTTTAGTACAACGGGTTCCCGCTTTGGGAACCTAGGCTGCTACTGTCTTCATACCCCATTTCAGGGGCTGGAATGGGGGGATAATGGCCAGAGACCTTGTTATCCACCCTCGCTTCACTTGGGCTGATAACTTGGGCAGCTGGGCCGGTATCCACCTTTCCAGTCCCTGTAACGGAGGATGAACGCCCCAATATTGCCATTAGTATAACACAAAATGCTAATGGAAATGTTGGAAAATCTTATTGAGTCTATGTACTTTAATGAAAAATATAAAGTAGATGGAGTCTATATGTTTTTTTTAGTCCTATTTTTTTACTGTGAAAGATGGTTCCAAAAGGAACATTTCTTTTGTTGTTTTTGGATGTATTTTTTTTTTGGTCTGGCAGTAGAGATAAGAACGAAAGGTGGGGAGGGAAATGAGGGAAGAGGCACCAAACACTAATATGGAGCGGCAGGTGGACAGGGGAAAATGTTGCACATGTGTCATTTCTAAGGTAGGGGGCAGTGTTTCTCATGCTCCTTGATTACAGCAGTGGTGGTGTCTCTTGGGGAGGAGGGATGGCTTTAGCTGATACCATTTTAAGATAAATAGCAGTTTTGCTAAAAGTATGTATTGTGTACTAGATTGTTAATGGATGAGTAGGAATAGGTGTTGGAGCTGTGCAAGGGAAATTTTTAAGTTGAAAGCACAGATCTTATCGTGAAGTGCGTACGGATTCTCGTACACATCATCATGCCGCGCACCTGTATATGGTCATGTGGCACTGTCTGGAAGGACTGCAATGAAGTCAGATGTTCGTAGAATTTATGGTTAAGTTGCACTAATAAAAACCTATGAAATTCAGTAAAAAAAACTTTGTTAAAGGGACATTATGGTTAAGTTGCGCTAATAAAAACCTATGAAATTCAGTAAAAAAAAACGTTGTTAAAAGGGACGCTATGGTTCCAAGTAAAACCGAAAAACCCATGAAATTCGCCAGTTATGGTAAGCTAAGCAACCATAACTAGCGCCACCACCGTGCACTGCTAAGACTAACACACAGGACATCAAAGATGACATCACAAATGTCATTGATGACATCACTGATCTATATATATATATATATATATATATATATATATATATATATATATATATATATATACTACACAGCCACAGTAGTGGCTGTGTAGTTATGGTTAAGTTGCTAATCCCTTAGGAAGAGCACTTTTTGGGCGGCTTATAACTTCGCTCCCCATGGACAAATCCTCACCAAACTTTGTATATGGCCCACTCTGAATTTTTTTGCAAAGTTTGGTGAGGTTTGGTCGAGGGGGGGCAAAGTTATAGGGGGGGTCCCAAAATGTCTTTTTTTCCCATAGACATAATGGGAAAAAACTTTGCTCCCGCCTACAGCCCAAATCGCTGGATGGATTTCCACCAAATTTGCGGCAGGAGCAGCAGCCTGCTACCGAAATCGTGCTTTTTTTTATTTGGTGAAAATCCGTCCAGTAGTTTCTTTTTAAACAACCAAAATGTAAAGCAAAAAAATGAGTGATATCTATGTCTGCTCCGCGGACTCACTTCCCTGTTCGGTCCGCGGACTGGCCTCTGATTGGCTCTCCTGTCCGCAGACTGGCCTCCGATTGGCCAAAAAATGTGCTCACTTTTGCGTGGTCCGTGGGCATCGGGACACGCCCGCTGATTGGCTGGTGAGAAAACGTGAAATGCGTCGGTTTTCCTGAAGCGCCCTCCATCTTGGATTCGCTGACTTTTTTGGGGTCCGCAGACAGCGCGGTCGAAACATTTTTTAAAAAGCAGCATTTCACTTGTCAAACTCGACAGTCAATCTCTGGGGATGTGTGGTGGGGATGAGGATTGGATATGGTCATAAAAAGCCAAACAAAGGGTTGTTTCACCCCCGAATGTCCGCAAACACTCCAGATGTCCTGGGGCAGTCCTGTGGTGTTCGCGGACACTTCAGATGTCCTAGGACATCTGTACCTATTTCTGCATTACAGGGTTGGGGAAAAGCAGTTTTTGGATGGCTTATAACTTTTGCCCCACTCAATGAAACTGCATGTAATTTAGCAGGCGTCCCGCTGTAGGAACAACAATCCTTTCTTCTTACAGCGGGTCGCCGGAGGTGTCCCGCTATAGGAAGAAAAATCTATGTTTTAGCACCCTGGGTTCCCGCTTTGGGAACCAGGGGAGCTAATGGCCTTTATCCCCCATTTCAGGGGCTACAATGGACGATAATGGTCCATAGCCCTCCTTATTTATTTATTTATAACGCACCAATGCCCGCAGACATCAGGCTGTGTGGTTACAGTATTTGTTGAGGAAGAGGAGTTGGAGGAAGACAGCTTACTACTTTCTGAGAAAGGAACAACCTTTCTGAGAGCATTGCGGTCATTGGATTTGGTGTGGCGGCACATGGAGGTGGTCCCGTAGGAGTACTGTCCAGGTAGTCTGTTACTGAGTACAAAATTGCACTCAGTGCATTTCACTTTGGTAGCTTAAGCCTTTGGTACACTCCCAACAGTAGCAAAGAACTGGCACACCTATGATTCGATCTTGGTGCTAGAAGTAGGCACTTCCTCTATCTCATCTTCTTGGTTTTCTTCATTGTCTTTGAAAGTACTGCGCTTTTTTGTTGTGATGGTCCTCCAGCTGGTGGTGGTGGTGGCTCTTGGGAGGAGGGATGGCAATAACTGATGCCATTTTTAAGATAAATAGCAGTTTTGATAAATTACTTCCAAGTATGTACTGTATACTAGATGGGTAATGGATAATGAGTATGAAAAGGTGTAGGAGGTGTGCAAGGGAAATTTTGAAGTTGAAAGTTCCCAGATCAGTAGAAAATGCAGTTCCGAACTGTCAGCGAAAGATGGATCTTATCGTGAAGTGCGGACGTGTTCTCGGACACGGCATCATGCCGCGCGCCATTATATGGTCATGTGGCACTGTCCGGAAGGTCCACAATGAAGTCAGATGGTCGTGGACGTCTACGGATGCAAAACTAGTTGAAATAGGTACAAAAAGTGTATAGAAGTGTTAAAAATGATTCTAGAAGTTGGGAAATGGCAGAGCATTAAGGTGACACTTTATAAATTGGACACAAATATTGTTATATTTGGTAAGTATGATATTAGTGAGTTGTAGGAAAATTGCATGCACTGGTAAAAGCCCATGAAATTCACTGAAATAACGTTGTTAAAGGGACGTTATGGTTAAGTTCGACTAATAAAAACCTATGAAATTCAATGAAAAAACGTTGTTAAAGGGATGTTATGGTTAAGTTGCACTAACAAAAAATGTATGAAATTCAGTAAAAAAACGTTGTTAAAAGGACTTTATGGTTACAAGTAAAATTGAAAAATCCCTGAAATTTGCCAGTTATGGTAAGCTAAGCAACCATAACTCGCACCACCACCGTGCACTGCTAAGACTAACACCCAAGACATCAAAGATGACATCACAAATATCATTGATGAGATCACTGATGACATCACATGTGCAATTACTTTTCATACAAGGGGTTGTGAATGTTATGTTGGCAAAAAAGTGACAGGGATTATCGGGAAATGTGTAATAAACTACATACTTCATTACGCAATGTAGTGTTCTAAAGAACATTCCATTGCAGTGTTCTTTCTAGTACAGGAACCTACTCATACAGAAATGTAGGTATTGGCTGCAGCATACACCACAGAGGTGCTATATTTGTAATTTTCCAAAGTTATAGTTTAAAACGGTGAATGCCTCTGTATCAGACTTTTCCGTACTGTGAAACATGTACTAAGTAGCTAATAATGCATCACTTTCTACATATTTCTACTAATACACACAAAACATAAATAGACTACAATGCATACAAATATGGGGCTTATATATGGAGAGTAAAGTAAGTAAACAAGAGGCAGTATCATTAGCAACTGTGTATAATCTACATGATTGTATTCACGCACAAACATGATTGCTGTGTTTCAGGCCTGCTTCTTCCTCTATATATGTACATCATAAGATGCGATTAAATTCTAAAGAAAGTAGTGTAAGAACATGTGAGAATAGCAATGTCTATAAATGTAATACCTTTTGAAAGTTAAGTTTCTGACTGTCAGTAAATCAAACCAACTGGCCTAGATATGGCAGTGAACAAAACAGAAGGGGCTAGACATGTGATGTCATCAGTGATGTCATCAATGATATTTGTGAAGTCATCTTTGATGTCCTGGGTGTTAGTCTTAGCAGTGCACGGTGGTGGCGCGAGTTACGGTTGCTTAGCTTTCCATAACTGGCGAATTTCAGGGGTTTTTCGATCTTTCTTGTAACCATAACGTCCTTTTAACAACGTTTTTTTTTACTGAATTTCATAGATTTTTATTAGTGCAACTTAACCATAACGTCCCTTTAGCAAAGATTTTTCACAGAATATATATATACATATATGTATATATATATATGCATATATCATGCAGATGTATCTCAGGCCTGAGTGCAATCTGAGAAAAGGATTTAGCTTGCATCCCTATACTGCCCCTTTCTGTAAAATAACTACTACCAACATATAAGTCCTCTATTTCAAGTTTTTTTTCCACATAATGCATCTCCAAAAACTGCTCTACTATTCCTTACTTATGAAAATGTACTATTTAAAAAACAAAAACTGCTGTTCGGAACACAAAAGTCCTCCAAAAAAGGAGTGTGTGAGGGATCGGGGCCCAAAAGGAACTGTCAGTGGAAGAGAAGGAAAACAAAACTCTTCAGTGCATGTAGTCGACTGGATCATGCACTATAATGCTTGAGTGTTTGCAAATGCTCATTATTTTGTAATTTTTCAGAACCTTAAGATACACACTGATATTAGGGGAGACTGGAAGAGTACTAGACAAGGACCGATTAGCGAAATTGTTGTTGAAATATTAGAAAATAGGAAAATATACAAGTACTTACTGAAAGCTTTTGCAGAAATTTTCATAGTCAACCCAGGCCTCCGTGGAGAGGGGTTTAAGTTCAAACGGAGGCCTCTCCACAGGTAGAGGTGCCAGTTGACCAGACTGGCTACCAAGAACTGTGCTTTCTGCGGCATTAGCTGCATGACAGGAAAGGGCAAGAAAATCACTCACAACCTGAGAACAGACATGCCCTAAAATATGCATTTCTAATAACCTTTGTAATACAGTGATATAATATGCAATACAAGATACACTTTTTTTACAGCAATTAATATTTCATACACAAGGTGATCCTGAAGGACAGTGCAGATGTAGTTAGACACAATGGCTTAATTCATAAATTGCTAGTTGTGCACCCAATTATGTTACGTATTTTGCGATTAAAAGGGCCTCATTTAGAGGTCAGCAGACTGTAAAATATTAATTCAAATATTAGCACATTGAAATACTGTACATATTTCAGCATTTCCCTTTCAATTAAATACAGTGAAATGCCGAACAATTCCTGATAAATTGAGTGATTTTCTGCCGGTTTCCCACCAGCGGCAGCCGGCAGGTTGACCAGTATCTGGAAATCGACAAACTAGAAGAGACAACTCCTAACCCATTCTGTGCCCCAATGTGAGCCTTACAAGAACTGCTGTGGATGCACATATGCCGAGTGGCTTCTGCCAGAGGCACAGGCAGCGACTGCCATGAATTTTTGGTTGTTTCCAGACCATTCTCATAGATCTACTAAAGGTTTTGTTACATGCAAAGCAGATGTGGGAATTGCTTCAGTTAAACAGGTTTTTAAATTCCTCACGAACATCACCAAGCCGAACATGACTTTTTCTATTTGTACTGTCAAACATGGTTTTCCACCAATCAGCTGCACTGTAAGTTTGACGTTCTTCAAGAAGTGGACCAAATAGTTTAGTTCGTAATGATGTGAACTTTTTACAGAATAGGGTTAGATGTTTAAGAGTCTCCAATGAGTGGTTGCAAAAACGACAAGTTCTATTTGCACTTTCATTCCTCTTCCAAGATCTTGTGCGGTCCTTAGTCAAAAACAGATTTAGACGAAATTGCAAAAACAGCATTCTCGAGTTCTGGTCAGGGGATTGAGTTAAGTAAGGCTGCACTTTGTTGTACTCGCGAGCTTCCGGAGGGACATCCTTCATCAGACGTGAGCTTTCACGCTCTATAGAGGTTTGGTGCCAGTCTGATCTCCATAGCGTCAGTTTTGCCTTATCTGGATTCTTTATCAAAGTTTCGATTTGTATGCTATTTGTATCCAGTAGCTCTGTACAGAGATTACTCCATTACGATAGGACTGTGTGTTTTGGATCGGATGCTGGTTTTTGTAGGATTATAAATTGTGGAGCTGAGTTATCGAGCAAGGTCTTCCTATAGAGCATAAGTGCATTCCAGTTCACCCTTGCTTTTATTGATATCAATCCTAGTTCATATCGTATATTGCTGGTAGTCCAGCCCTTAGGTAAGTGCAACGCTCTCGTCCAGAACATATTCTCCAATGTATCCCACAAATCATGAGGAGAACCAAACATGTTTTCATCGCCATAAATTAACACTGGCACAGCCTTCTGTCGATAAAATCAATCATCGGCTTTGATGAAAATTTGCCGTACTTTTTATTTATGATGGCAGCTTGACAGGCTAACTGTTTACATTTTCTTTTTGTTTCCTCCACCCATGGTCCGTCGTTTATATTCGAACTTATCAAGGTTCCGAGGTACTTAATGTGAGATGATGTTTTGAGTGGTGTTTTTTCAAAGTACCATTCGAATCGCTTGGTTCCTCGTTTTCGGTTTGACAAGTTTCTTAAAGTCAATACTTCACATTTTTGTTTGTTAATACAAAGGTCATTTACTTCGCTGTAGCCCAATTGGAGTGACGTCTAAGAGAATTAGATCGTCTGTGTATATTGGCCATCCTATGTGTGATCCATGACTTTTTGGTGGAAAAGTTGTTACCATTTTGAGTGTGTCACCAATATCCGAGATAAAAAGATTTAATATGATGGCGGCCAAGGGGCAGCCCTGTTTCACGCCCTTGTGTGTTTTTACTGGTTGGGATAAAGTGCCACCTCGATCTAGTCTAATCTGTATGGTCGTGTCTGAGTGCAGTTCTCTTATTGCAGCAAGTAAGCTGGCTGGACATTCCCAAGCTTCGAGTTTGGCCCATAGGATGTCTCGGTTGACGCTATCAAAAGCATGCGAGAAATCAATTGAAGCACATAAATTGGAGCATTGGTTTTGATTGCTTCCATTTTTAATAGGTTCAGTAGTAGAGTGTTTAAACTAAAGCCAACTCCTTTGACGGAGCCAGAGGAGTCCCTTTGTTACGCGGGGCATCACTGGAACAGGTGAGCAGTAGAGACCAGCGGCCCCCAGATCACAAACCCATGCATTGGGTGGGTTCAGGCAAGGCCAGAAGCAGCAGGAAGCAAGTGACGAGGAGAAGGGTGCAGGCTCCATAACACCCGGGCCTACCCTAAACATTTAATTTGGCCAATTGGTCAGCCTCGGATGATGGTCATCCGGTGAGTCATGCTCGCCGATGGGATGGCCTCAGCAATGCCCTGTGAAGCAGGGGGATGCCAGAGGAAGAGACAGAAATCGCTCGAATGAAGGGGCCCCTGAGGGACCCGCGCGAATGGAAACAAGGCACACTCACCACACACGAACTGATACGCCAGACACGAGGTTGTATTCCCAAAAGCTAGGGTTTATTGCAAAGCAAATAGTCTCAGTTGGCCAACTGGTCCCGGTTCTACGTTATTTCGCCAAATGATTTTACATTGTGGGACTTTTCATCGCCACCCTTTCATCGCCAAACATTCTTTTTTTTTTTTATATGGGGGGTTCGCCCCTCCAAGCCCCTCCCCTTATTTAAATAATCATTCCCCAAACCGCACCAAACACCCCCCCCCATAAAAAAGTTAAAAAAATAAAACATTTTGGCGATGAAAGGGTTGCCGATGAAAAGTCCCACGATGTAAAATCATTCGACAAAATGCGTGTATACCCTGGTCCCACACCCCGCGACTTGTGTCTACCAGACCTCGGGGGATGCAAGAGAGCGAAGATCGTACAACAGTTACATATATACAAAACAAGCATCTTGTAATCAGTAGTGACATTCTATACCGCCCCTAATACATTTCCTTTGAACTAAGCACGATGATTGACAGTGGTGACGAGTATGACACCTTCAAACATTCATTTAGTAACAGTTTGCAATTTTGTAAGCCCACAGACACAAGTCTTAGTTTTAAAGCACACCATGCTTCTGTTTCTGCAAGCAAGCTGCGCGTAGGGGAGAGACACATTCCAGGCCTTGCTATCTCTTGGTTTCTATTTGTGTGCTGGGGGTCAACTTGCTCTCCAGGGCTCTACAGGGCTCCGAAAAGGGGGGCCGCAAAGAAGAGCATAATTCAAGTCATTTAATGTTCGCTTCTAGCATTTCTACTGTGTTACCGAGACTAGCTGGCACCTGCTGTACTGATTACAATGCCTTGCTGCTCACTCTCCAAGGATATGTGAGGGAGGAGACCAGGCATTTCTGTCTGTGTTACTGCGTTATGTTTCAACATGCCTCTCGCGGCCTTGCATTATGCACCAGTGAAGCAGAATAATATTTCAGCAAAGCAGTTTTACATGAAGCAAAAGGCAACGTTAGAGAAAACAAAGAGAAAACAAAATGCCAATTTCAGACACCTTAAAATGGCCGCACCATGGTTAAGCTTTTGCTACACCTTTCTAATACTAAACACATGAGGCGGTTGGTCTTCGGCCAACTTAGTATAATGCCTTTCGATCGAGGGGGTGTCTACTCTTTCTGGACTGACACCAGAAGAGACCTATTCTGTATATGGGTTCACCCCTTAGTTGAAAGTTACTGGGACCAGCCCCCTAAAGAAGAACATGCACTGCTACTTCACCATAAATCTGCCATAAGCACTGAGATGCCTTCAGCCGGAAAGGAAAATTATCCAGGCGGAAGTCTAGCTAATTTAAGAGGCAAGCCCTGGTGTAAGGAATTCCACGTTGCTAAATGAGTGGTGCCTCCCATTCCTTATACCCATGGTCCTAACGAAGAAAGGAGGTTCCTGTCACGCTGTCCTCTCATTCTGTCCCTTTTTCGCAAACATCTAGGTCAGACAATAGGACAGGCAACACTCACAATACACCAGTTACCCCAGTCAGGTTTCCATTCCATGTCCCTCACAGTGGAAGGTTGTCACGTGAGCGGGTTTACCCCAAGGGCCACACATGCAGACTCAGGGGTTCTCCGTTCCTTCATTGGCGTCTGCCTTGGTGTCTGCAAGAGAGAGCTCGCAGACGCCGGCCACAGGACACTGCTCGCAGAAAGTCAAGTCGGCGATCATGGAGACCACGCTCACGTGCCGCGTCTGCGGGTCACGTGACGCGGCGCGGATCAGGTGACGCTGAAGCTTCCGCTATTTAAGCGCTGAACTTCCGCACGTCCGCGCTTCACAGCTGTTCTTTGGAGGACTCTGTACAGCGTTTGGATACCTTGTGTTTTCACGGCTTCTTGACTCTTGGATTGTTTTTGGATTTGCTTTTGCTCACGTCTTTGGCTCCGTTTGCTGGATCATCTCGAACTCGGGAACGCCTTTTGGACTGTCTTGGATTACCCTGAATTGGACTTGGCATTTGTCTCTTCACTGCATTACGTTATCAAGTACTTTGTATTTTGGTCCTTTTGTTTCATCAAGTTACAGGAGGGCAAGTTGGGTTTTAACCCAGCCTACAGTTCTTCTCCCTACTGTCATCGGGGAAACCAGCTCACGTGCCCATCCACGGAATTACCAACTATCTTAGGTTCTGGGCTTCTTCACCCATCAGTTTAGGTAAGCCCTGTTCTTTATTCTGCCTGTTTGCTTGTACTGTGCTCAGTTGATTGCTAATAAAGATTTTCTTTACAGCTGCCTTGGGTTTCAACATTTCCCGTGGATCCGAGCTGAAAGAACTACCCACCTGTGGCCTCAATGATCGCATAGGGAGTAATCTTGTATTCTCTCTCTGTGGTACTTGGGGACGGAGGTTTCAATACTCTTCACGACAATCAAGCAACCTGACAGACTGTGAAGCCATTCTTTGTCGTGCAGAGTATGCAGGGTGCCGCGGATGACCCCATGGCAGCTATGATTCAAGCGATCACAGTACTAAGAGCGGACATGGCTGCAGCCACCACAGCCCTTCACCAACGTTTAGATGCTATTCAGAGTACCCGCAACCCATTACCTGCAGATGCAGAGTTCGGGGACGCGGCATCACCTGCCCCAGTTCCCCAGGCCCCAGCCCCAACCACTCCTGCTCCCGTGATTCTACCCACTCCTTTTCCATTGGCTGCACCTGAAAAATTCCAGGGGGATCCCACCAAGTACCACACAATTATAAATCAGTGCAAGTTACACTTCCTGTGTCGTCCTACCTCCTTCCCCGACCCTACTTCTAAGGCCGCCTTTCTGTTATCACATTTATCTGGAACAGCCGCTGCCTGGGCCAACCCACTTCTTGAGAATAATAACCCAGCATTATACGATTTTGACCTCCTGGTCACAGAAATGTCCTGTGTCTTTGACACCCGCCACAAAGCTCAGTCCAGGGATCTAGAACTATTAGAATTACATCAAGGCAGGGGAACACTCATTGAATATATTACAAAATTCAACCAACTGTCAGCCGAGACTTCATGGCCTGAGAGCAAGAGGGCTGTGGTATTCTACAAGGGTCTGAACAACGCTATGAAGGACGCATTATCAGTAGTTCCTTCCTTGCCCACAGCGTTCCCCGATTTAGTAAATCTGGCTCTCCAGGTTGATGCCAGGCGCTCAGAACGGAAAGCTGAAGATGGGTTTTCTGGTTCTATCCCTTCTACAGGTTCCTCTCATTCTGAGTCTGTTTCTGAACCTATGCAAGTGGGAGGTCTACGTAGTCCTTTAACTTCCACGGAAAGGGAGCGCAGGAGGGTGGACAATGCTTGCTATTATTGTGGGTTGATTGGTCACTTTGCGAAAGAATGTCCACGTCGCCCAAAGGCTAAAACTCAAGGTTTTCGGGCAGCTCGACCATAGACCCGGGGGTGGGTTCGAGCGCTATAAGTCACTCCCCGGACCAGGTACCTGCGTTTGGCACCATCAGACCCGTGATGATACATGCATTGTTACAACCCAGTATTGAGGTCTCACATTCAGTAACTGTCATCATCGATTCTGTTGCCACTGGCAATTATATCGATATCAATATGGCCCACACACTTAATCTCCCTCTTATCGCCAAGACCCGACCAGAACCCATACAGACCATAGATGGGAGTTCGTTAGTCTCTGGCCCAGTTAAACAACAGACAGCACCTCTTACTTTGGTCATACAAACTAACCACAAAGAAACCATTAGCTTTGACTTGATCTCCATGCCTCAATATGGCCTTATTTTAGGCATCCCTTGGTTACGTCTGCATAACCCTGTGATCAATTGGAAGACTGGCTCTGTGTTCTTTGAGTCAGAAGTTTGCCAGGAGTTTTGCCTCACTACACCTTCTACTGAGAGCACTCCAGCCCAACTTCTCAGTACTGTTTCACAACTCACTTTGGAACCTTCTCCCGTTACCTTGGCAGACACGCACATTGTTGGTCTTGTAGCTGAGGCAATTCCAGAGCCTTATCGAGACTACCTGGATGTCTTTGATAAGGGATCATCAGAAATCCTTCCACCTCATAGGTTGTACGATTGCCCTATTGAATTACTACCAGATTCTGTAGTCCCAAAGGGTCGTATATATACGCTTTCTCCCACTGAGGAACAAGCCTTGAAAACTTACATTCAAGAGTCCCTACGTAAGGGTCACATACGTCCATCTTCATCCCCAGCAGCCAGCCCTATCTTCTTTGTCCCAAAGAAGGAGGGAGACCTTCGCCCATGTGTTGACTACCGACGTCTATATGCCATCACTAAAAAGGACAGGTATCCTATTCCTCTCATCACGCCCCTATTGGATCGCCTCACGCATGCTTCAGTATACACTAAGTTGGATCTCAGAGGTGCGTATAATATAGTACGTGTGAGAAAGGGTGATGAGTGGAAAACGGCCTTTTGCACTTGTTACAGATTATATGAATATTTGGTCATGCCTTTCGGCCTTTGCAATGCGCCTGCTACATTCCAGCGCTTCATGAATGAAATATTTAGTGATATTCTGGATGTATTTATGGTGGTCTACCTGGATAACATTCTCATTTTTTCACGTTCTCAAGAGGAACACATCAGTCACGTAAGGGAGGTACTAAAACGCTTATGCATGTTCTCCCTTTTTGCGAAACCCGAAAAATGTCAATTCCACACTGACAACATTGAATTTTTAGGGTTTCACATCACTCCTGATGGTCTCACTATGAATCATGCCAAAGTCAAAGCGGTTTTGGAGTGGCCGACTCCCACCAACCTTAAAGCATTACAGTCTTTTTTGGGTTTTGCTAACTACTATAGAAGATTCATTTCTGGATTTTCTTCCATAGCAGCACCTCTTACTCTTTTGACCAGCCCTCTAGTTCCATTTAATTGGTCCAGCGATCACAACTTGCATTTGATACCCTAAAAGCTGCATTTACCACTGCTCCTGTCCTCCAACACCCTGACAGTGATCTCCCTTTTATAGTTGAGGCGGACGCATCCTCGTTCGCCTTAGGGGCAATACTGTCTCAAGAATGTGTCTCTACTGGATGCTTGCATCCAGTCACCTTTCATTCACGGAAGTTTACACCCACAGAGTGTCACTATAAGGTGACCGAAAAAGAACTTCTGGCTGTCAAAGAGGCTTTCCAAGTATGGCATCACCATCTCCTGGGTGCAAAACATCGGGTGACTGTCTTCTCGGATCATCAGAATCTACGCAATTTAGCTTCTCTGAAATGCTCGAATAGCAGCCATGTTAGGTGGCATCTGTTTTTTGCCGCTTACGATTTCCAGATCATGCATCGTCCTGGTACCGTTCATGGTAAGGCTGATGCTTTGTCTCGCTCTCCTGGGGGGGTTTCATTGCCAGTCTATCCTGAGTCCCTGCTAGATAAGAAACATGTGATATGTCTCTGTACTCCCTCTCTAACTCTGCTGGATATGCTCCATAAGTGGGTTTCCTCTCACCCATCCTTACTTTCAGATTGGGATTTGGTGTTACAAGACGGTCTGCCTTTCTTTCAGAACAAGTTGTTTCTACCCACCACTGATATTCGCAATCTGGCTCTTGAATGGTCCCATGATCTCCCTATTCAAGCACATCCTGGGCAGCAAAGAACACTTTCGCTTCTACAACGTTGGTGGCCTTCCATGAGATGGGATGTGGAATGCTATGTTAACACTTGCTCTGTTTGTGCCCAATCCAAACAATGGAAAGGACGACCGTTGGGTCTCCTCCAGCCTCTTCCCATATCCCCGAGGGCCTGGCATACCGTGACGATGGATTTTGTGACGGACCGTCCCCGGGTTCAAGGTTTTGATTCCATCTGGGTTGTGGTAGACTCGTTCACCAAAATGGCACGATTTATTCCATGCTCGGGCATTCCCTCTGCTCCTGTTCTGGCAGGATTGTTTTTCAAGTCCATCGTATGCCTTTTTGGTTTACCATCAGTGTTGGTATCCGACAGGGGTCCTCAGTTCACTTCTCGTTTCTGGCACGCCTTGAATAGATTTGTGGGGATCGATTCACGTTACTCTTCGGGCCTACCATCCGAAAACGGATGGACAGACCAAGAGGGTTAATCAAACCATGGAGCAGTATTTGCGTTGCCTGATTCTCCAGCATCAACAATCCTGGTTTCGCATCTTGCATATGGCTGAATTCGCCTATAACAACGCGGTGTACTCTTCCACTGGTTTCTCTCCCTTCTATGTCTTGTATGGTCAGCACCCTAAAATCCTGCCCATTCCGGATTTTTCGCTTTCTGGTAATCCGGCTGTATCTTCTTGCATCAGAGACATCTCGGCTGTCCACGGGCAGACCTTGCTGCACCTCAAAGAAGCCCAGGATTCCATGAAGGTTGCCGCGGACCGGAAGCGTTCTGTGGCCCCTTCGTTTGCTGTGGGGGATAGAGTTTGGCTTTCTTCTCGTCATCTGCATCTACAGGATTGCCGCAAGTTGTTGCCCTGCTTCGTTGGTCCTTTTGTGGTCTCCCGAGTGATCAACCCCGTTGCCTATCGCCTTCGAGTCCCGCTTTCATGGCGGCTTCACCCAGTCTTTCATGTCTCTCTTCTCAAACCTTGCCCTGGTCCTACCCGTCTTCGTTCCCCTGGAGCTCCAGTTTCCCCTTCCTCCCCAGATGTTTTTGAAGTGCCTGCTATTCTGGGTTCCCGTTTCTTCAAAGGGGGTTTGCAGTACCTAGTGGATTGGAAGGGTTATGGCCCGGAGGAGCGCTCATGGATTCCTGCGGGTGATGTACATGCCCCTCGTTTGGTGTCCAGTTTCCATAGGGACAATCCGTTGTGCCCACGGGGTTGTGGGCCTTTGGGGGGGGGCTCTGTCACGCTGTCCTCTCATTCTGTCCCTTTTTCGCAAACATCTAGGTCAGACAATAGGACAGGCAACACTCACAATACACCAGTTACCCCAGTCAGGTTTCCATTCCATGTCCCTCACAGTGGAAGGTTGTCACGTGAGCGGGTTTACCCCAAGGGCCACACATGCAGACTCAGGGGTTCTCCGTTCCTTCATTGGCGTCTGCCTTGGCGTCTGCAAGAGGGAGCTCGCAGACGCCAGCCACAGGACGCTGCTCGCAGAAAGTCAAGTCCGCGATCATGGAGACCGCGCTCACGTGTCGCGTCTGCGGGTCACGTGACGCGTCGCGGATCAGGTGACGCTGAAGCTTCCGCTATTTAAGCGCTGAACTTCTGCACGTCCGCGCTTCACAACTGTTCTTTGGAGGACTCTGTACAGCGTTTGGATACCTTGTGTTTTCACGGCTTCTTGACTCTTGGATTGTTTTTGGATTTGCTTTTGCTCATGTCTTTGGCTCTGTTTGCTGGATCATCTCGAACTCGGAACGCCTTTTGGACTGTCTTGGATTACCCTGAATTGGACTTGGCATTTGTCTCTTCACTGCATTACGTTATCAAGTACTTTGGATTTTGGTCCTTTTGTTTCATCAAGTTACAGGAGGGCAAGTTGGGTTTTAACCCAGCCTACAGTTCTTCTCCCTAATGTCATCGGGGGAACCAGCTCACGTGCCCATCCACGGAATTACCAACTATCTTAGGTTCTGGGCTTCCTCACCCATCAGTTTAGGTAAGCCCTGTTCTTTATTCTGCCTGTTTGCTTGTACTGTGCTCAGTTGATTGCTAATAAAGATTTTCTTTACAGCTGCCTTGGGTTTCAACATTTCCCGTGGATCCAAGCTGCAAGAACTACCCACCTGTGGCCTCAATGATCGCATAGGGAGTAATCTTGTATTCTCTCTCTGTGGTACTTGGGGACGGAGGTTTCAATACTCTTCACGACAATCAAGCAACCTGACAGTTCTTAAAAAAAAAAATACATGAGCTGCCACAAAATGGACAGAGTGTGACCCATGTAGGTGGGAGACTTCCAGCCCACAGCCCGAGATTTTGCTTTTTTATTTTTAATATTGCTTTTTTTGTTTTATCCAAAGCGGCTTACATAGGACATTTTTACATGCATTGTTATCATTAACCAATCAAATGAGTACTCACTTTATCAACTTCGGAAGGATGAAAGGGAGTCAACCTTGTCGGGATTTGAACCTGCAACCTGCGGATCAAACACAGATCACAACAAGGAGCGCTTGGACTGCTGCGCTATCTTACTGGCTAGGCGAAGCAGTAATGCACCAGAAGGGGGGGGGGGAGCACCGAGTTGCGGCTCAGTGAAAATGGTGCATTGGCATGAAGTTATGAACACTGTTCTAGTAGACAACACCTAATTAGAGGAATGTAGGAATAACTTTACCACAAAGGACATGCTTAACAGTGACTCCATCTGTACAATATTGAACCACCACAGGAGCAAAGCAGTGGACAAAGAACCCAGATGTAAGGCAGCAATACCAGTCAATAAACCTACACTGTCAGCCAAACCACCAGGCCATACCACCATACTCATATGATGGTTGTGTGCGAAACCTGAGGGTATCCTCACTCCTGCTCCCACTGGATCCTCTTCTCAGGAGGCCAGGGAAAGGCCATAGCTTTTGGATCCTGACCCTGGGGGTGGAGAAGCGAGGGAGGATCACCTGGGTTGCGGATCCTGGCAATTGAGAGTGGGGTACCTGCAGGCGAGACATGGTATTCCCCTTTCACATTAGGAAGTCACCAAAACCTCCCGCCAAGCCTTTATGGGCTATTACAAATCATCTCCTTTCATTTCCCCACCTTTGTCCTTTAAGGAAGAGGCGACTACGAGTAATGACCACTAACAACTCCACTTTATCAGTGGGATGAGGAAGAGGCTTGCTAAAAGCTATGGGGGTCAGGCATGTCCTCTTAATCAAAGTCAGGCAGAATTGGACAATGGTACACACCTGCAGCCTAGTGAAGGACAATAGGTGTATAAAATGAGAAACCAAGAAGTGAACGGGGAGAGAGAGTTGGGGAACTGTCGAGGCAGAGAGAAGCAGGAAACCCCGGAAGACTTGAGGCGGCTCTTGTGGGACTCTAGGGTGATCCGGGACGCAGGCGACATCCCCAAGCCGTGGGGAGCCTCTGATGCAAAGGGGGAGCAAGCAGAGCTCTGGCGAAGCCAGAGCGAACAGAACACCATGTCCGTCATCGCAGAAGCAAAGGAGCCACCTGCGCTAGGCGAGCTGGGCTCGCAGAAACAGAAGCAGCAACCAGAGCAGAGAAGAAAAGCAGCGAGAGCCTCCAGAGCTGGAACCCGACGACCGGTGAGTGCTGGGAAAGCCACTCAGAGATCGGGGCGCTCCGGGCTGGCTGCAAAAGCATAGAGCAGCTCTGAAGCAATAAATGGTTCAGTTACAGATGAATCTGTGATACTTAGTGAATGCAAGAAAGGCAAGTTGTGCGAGGCACAGTAATTGCCAATATTGAAAAATGAACTGAAAGAAAGTAGCAAATCAAGTCGAATTAAGGTAACTACAGAGTTGAAGTCAAGTCTAAGAAACCATTTGTTTGGTGAATAGTGAACAGATTGAACCCCTAACATTGTACTTAAAGGACAGTGAAAGGATGGCGACCAAAAGTGTGAAAAAGCAATGGCACATTGAATATGTACAGAGCAAGGATCCCAAGGACTGGCTTAGAGATATGTGGTACTCTATGGAAACCTAAAAGGCTGACACAAGGAAGCCAAGTTAAGGAAACTCAAAAACAGAGGCAAGATACTGAGGAGCCTATGTGTGGGCAGGAGAATTAAGGGTTTCTGGTTGCACGGCCTGTGATGTGTGGACTGTGTGGTCTGACATCTCCACCCAGACCAGAGAACCCTAACGTGTTAGAAAAGTTCAAGATAAATATTCAGAGTCAAGAAGAAAAACTACCATTGTTGCATTTAAACCTTAGGGAAGGAAACCCTGAGCTGTGAAGAATTGTTAGAAATTACCTTGAAGATGGAGCCTCAAGACCATTTCTTTTGTGATCACTGTTACATTGAACTTGGGGAAGGGAACCCAGAGACGTTCTGTGATGAGACTGTATTGAACTTGGGGAAGGGAACACACAGAAAGGTGTGGAACTGTATTACTTTGAGTCCAAGAAAAGGTAACTTGAGAACTGTTGTGAATTTGTTTGTACTTGGGGAAGGAGAGCTGAAGAAGAATCCCTGAGCTGGAAATAGCTCAGAACAAGTTACCCCTGGTAACGTTTTGTCACTGCCATCCCAAACATATGGCCTGTATAACCGACGAACAGTTGATCATCCTGTCGCAATTTCGACATTCTAGAAATATAAAAAGTAAGTGCTTGCCTAGGGTCAAGCTTGTGCAATCTCGCCTACTCCTTTGCAGGATGAGGAAGTGGATAAAAGAAGGTAGTACTATTTTCTGCCATTTTCTGTGTTGAAATGAAAATTAGACACAATTTTGGGCAAAAATGTGGGTTTAACTTTAAGGAACACTCTGTCCTTGCACAAGACAAGACTTGAAGTTCACTCACCCTACGGGCTGATGTAAGAGCAACTAAAAGAATGGTTTTGAAGGTTAACAACCATAGGGCCTTAGGGACAAGAATGAATTGGTCCGAAGGGAGTACACGTGAGAAATTTTAGAAACAGATTAAGGTCCCGGAGTAACCTGAAAAGGGATCAGATGGAACACATTTGTAACTCCCTTCAGAAATGGTATCCCTAGTGGCATTTTGAAGAAACATACCTCTTCAGACGAGCAATTAAAAATGTACAGCGTTGCCAGATATCCTTTAATTGGGCCAACCTGGAGCCCCAGATTAGCCAGATATAACAAGAACGATAACACCATAGGTGTACTGCACATAAAAGGGTCCACATTCTTGTCCATTCACCAGCTGCAGAACTTAATCCAACGGCAGTGGTACAAGAATTTTGTTGCTGGCCTTCTGGCCGAAAGCAATATCTACATTACGTCATCCGGGTGGTCTCAATCCTTATATCTCAACCTCTCACAAACCATGTGTGAATGTTGAGTGTCTTGACCTCTGGATGGAGAATCCGACCTTACTCCCACGTGAGAAGATCCTCTCTTTGCGGGAGACATATTGGAGGGCAGTTGAACATGTCCAGAAGGTCAAGGATCACGTCCTCCTGGCCCAATCCAGAGCAATTAGGATCATGGATTTCCCGAACTTTCTCAAGCTCCTGATCACGTGAGGAATGACGGGGACTGGAGGAAACGCATACAGGAGTGGAAACTCCCAGTCCACCACGAAGGCGTCCCCTAGAGCTCCTCTTGGGGGAAATTCCCTGGAGCAGTACAGCTCGCACCTACGGTTTGGAACTCGTCGCGGACAGATCCACTTGAGTTGCCCAATGGGTGAAGATCTCTTGAAGAACTTCCTGGGCTAGTTCCCACTAGTGGGAGACTGATCTGCTTGCTCAGAGCATCCGCCGCCGTGTTGTCCTCTCCGTCTAGGTTAACTGCTGATAGGGCGATTCCCTCTTGAATTGCCCAGAACCAGAGCTGCATTGCTTCTCTGCACAGTGGTAGTGACCTTACACCTCCTCTTTTGTTTAGGAAGTACATTGCCATGTGTTGTCCGTCATTATCAGGACATTCTTTCCCTGTACAAAGGGCAGAAATGCCTTCAGCAATAATGATATGTAGTTTGGACTCCGATGGAGACCAACGACTGCTGATTGTCAGATCGTTGGCATATGCACCCCACCCCTTGAGTGAGGCATCCGTAACTACTGTTATCTCTGGCCATGGTTGCCAAAAAGGTTCTCCCTTCAGAAGGTTGTCCTTGCAGGCCCACCACATAAGATCCTGTGCGACTCTGCTCAGAACCTGAAAAAGATCTGACAACCTGCCGAGAATTGGGACCATTGACTCCTGAGAGACAATTGGAGAGATCTCATTCTCCGGCAAGCCTCTTGCACCAGAAAAATGCAGGATGCCATGAAGCCAAGCAACCTCAAGAAGTCAAAGGCCAGGAGACACTGGCCACTGTGGAATTAGGTAACCATCTGCAGAATGTGGTGAGCCCTCACCTCAGGTGGCGAGGCTTTCCCCAAGGATCCATCCAGGACTGCCCCGTTGAATTGGAGCCTTTCAGATGGTATCATGTGGGGCTTCTTTTAATTGAGGGAGAAGCCCAGTCTGGAGAGAGTGGCAGGTTATGCTGAGATGTTCCAGGGCCTGTTAGGGAGACTGAGCCCTGATCATCCAATCGTCCAGGTAGGGGTAGATGTGAATCCCCCCTCTCCTGAGACTTGCTGCCACCAGCACCATCAACTTAGTGAAAACCATTGGGGCGGAGGCCAGCCCAAAAGGCAGAACTCGAAACTGATAATGAGAACCTTAGGTACTCTGTGCTTGTGATAGATTGGCACATGAACATAAGCATCCTAAAAGTCCAATGATATCAGCAAGACCTGAATCTGGAGGGCCTGAAGGATCTGAGAAGAGATAACCATCTTGAACTTATCTTTCCTGAGGAACTTTTTCAAGTCTCTTAAGTCCAAGATGAATCTCAATCCTCCGTCCTTCTTGGGTTTTAGGAAGTAAGAGGAATACCATTCCTTGTTCTTCTCAGCTACAGGTACTGATTCTATAACACCTTTCTCCAGCAGGGTCAACATTTCCTGTACAAGGAGCCGGTCTGGAATTTTTAAAGAGTTTCTCCCGGAGCATGATCCTGATACCTTTTTAAAAAGGAAGGCAGTAACCCTAGGTTACTGTTTCCAATGCGCATGCATATGAAGTAATACCCCACAATTCTTGCAGATGCTTTGAGAGTCTGGCTCCCACCAGGGGTTTGTTGACTAAGACCTCAGAGAGGTTTTGAGGTGGATGATGCAGCAGCTGAGGGTAAAGCAGGCGTTGGTTGGGTATGCTTCTCATATATTGCAGAAAGTGACTTGAAAAAGTCCTGTCTTGGTAGTGGAGTGAAGGATTCTTTAGTTTTCTTTACCTCCTTTGACAATTTTAGCATTTATGTCAATGATGGCGTCAAAGTTTTTGGCACCGTAGCCGTCAAGGTCTTCGACGACAATGGCGTCGATGATTTACCCGGTAGGGTTGTCAAACCCTTTGTTGTCAAAAGTCTTGAAGATTTTGGCTTCGACAGAGCAGGTTCTTGATTTGAAAGCACCTGCGAAGGTTCTCTGGGAGTTTTCTCACGGACACCCGGGCTCGAGAGCGCATAGGGTTTGTCCTTTGCCTTTTCCATGGCTCCTACTCTTCTGCTTCAAGGTGGTTGGGCCGGATTGTCAAAGACTTGGAACATTTTTTGTCTGAATCTCTCCCATTCAGCCGGTAAAGATGATTTTGACAGGCACGCTACCCGTTCTTGGGAGGAACTCGAAGAGGACGGTGACCTGTGACGCCTTTTCTTCATTCGTTTTGAAGATGAAGATGAGTGGTGAGATCTACTCCTGGACCGAGATCTTTTAGCTTTCTTCCGACGAGGAGAGTCACCCCTGGACTTGTCAGAGGATAATTATTTCGACAGTCGTCAAAGGGGTTTTATGTGTCCTACCTGCAGCTAACTTCCCTTTACGTTCTTTCAGGGCTATCACTGTCATTGAAAAGGCACGATCCACACTCCATTGTCTTATGATCCGATCCCAAACACCACAGACATACTCGATGGGGGTAGGTAAGGGACATCTTTGCTTAGCATTCGTGGCATTTTTTAAACCCCGACCTTAGTGTTGAAGATGCAGACGATGATGCCATTATTTACTCTATAGGTTTCTCGAAGGAACCAAAGCGTGCTGATTGTCCCAAGCGATCGCTCTCGCAGACAAATGGAACTGAGGCTATCGGTCGCTGCGCATGCTATATGTACCAGTGGTGACAGTCGACTTCGGGATGGAGGCCCTCGAGGGACATCGAGTCGACTGGCAATCGACGTGCAGCACCCCTTGCTGAATATTTTATCCGAAGCAGCTAAAGTTGAATATGGATATATTAAAAGATGAGGAATATGTGGGACGAACATGCAGTCGAAAGAACGTTGTTTTTGCTTAAGGTGTGAGGGCAAGCATAGGTTTTGGACACAGACTTTTAAGTTGAAACTACTAACACAGACTAGCCTTAGTTTCTTTAGGTAGGGAAATCCCACCTTAGCATTGGGCAAGTTAGGCCATACACCATCCTGACATTTAAGTTAATAAAAGTATTTTTGTTAATATTGAATCGGTTGTCTGTGTCATACTTCATGATGCCTTAACAGAGGACTGTGTGAGAGAGGCCAACAGGGAGTCCCTTCTATGAGGAGGCACCCGTTTTGGGTTCTGAAAGGAAGTCGGGATGCCGGCAGAAGACCAAGAAGACCTGTGGAGCCCAGGGTGAGTTGGGCTGCTTAAATTCCACAGGAGTGGGAGCCTCCATGGTCAGGAATGAACAGCTGGAGCTGTGGACCAAGGAGAAAGAAGAAAAGACGCCGCCAGCATCCGTAAGTGAAGCGGAACTGCAAGCGAGTCCAGAGAAACACCTGAAGTGCAAGCGGGGCTCGCATTTACTGGCAATCTAGCCAGTGAAGCAGAGGTGGAGAGGAATGCAGAGGAACAGTGAGTGCAGGGAAATGTCACTTGAAGCCGGATCGCTCCTAGAAGCTTAGTATTGTAATTGTAATTGGTTATTTATTTATAACACGCTTAAGGTTTATAAGCGCAGACCCAGGAATCGAACCTGTGTTGAGCTGCGTCGTCTTGTTTCCAAGACGAGTGCATTGCCTCTGAGCTATCCTCCCGAGCCAAGTATAAGTGAGAAATGCTGTATGAACCAAATAGAATGCCAAATTAAATGACACGTACAGATTGAAAGAAACCCGAAGCCGCAAGCCGAATAAGAATTACACTGCAAAGTCAAATCAAGAATATTGAATACCGAACTGAATGAGAACTTTGGGGGCAAAGCTACAAACTGATGAAAGTTAAATATGCAAGTGCACCTTTGAAAGCAACATACAAAATAAGAGCGCAAGTGTGAAAGAGCATGACAGAAAGGTGGGGATTCAAAAAGGCCACCACAAAGTGAACTTTGTGAATGAATACAGTGCTGCAAGGCCAAAGGTTGGCATAGGATCTGTAACACATTGTGGCAAAGCCAAGATGCTAACCGGGAGAAGCCAGGAAAGTGTGAAACTGCACATAAATCAAGAGGCTGATTAGGAGAAGCTAAGTGAATGTGAATCTGTACGCAGGGACAAAAACAGAAGAAACCGTGTGAGCTGAAGAGCCTAAGGTTCCTGTTTGCGCAACCTGTTAATGGGTGGACCGTGTAGTCTGACAACTGCACCTAGATCAAGGATCCCTCAATTGTGAAAGCCAAAGACAATGTGAATTAACCAAGAAGGAGGACTGTAGGCGAACTGTTACTGCAATGCAGAAGGAGAGTGAAGCAGACCTGGAGTTGAGTTGAACATTGAAAGACTGAAACCAAGTATAAATTGCTACGTTAAATTCTTGAGGGAGGGAACCCTGGGGCTTGATGAACTGTAGTGCTGTCTTAAGAACAGAGCCCTCGAGGCCCCTTTGTTTTGATCTTGGGGAAGGGAACCCTGAGGATTGTGTGGAATTGTGTTGCCTTGACCTTATGACAGGGAACCCCAAGGATTTGTGGAACTGTTTGAACTTGGGAAAGGTAATATCAAGACTTTTGTGGAACTTTCTTGAACTTGGTGAAGGGGAGCTGAAAGGGAAGCTAGAAGCTGGAAGAAACTCAGAACTTTGTGTTGATCACCGTTTCATTTATTATTGACATCCCTACACATTGTTTAGCTTTAGTTGTGAGGGCAAGGATTGGATTTGGACACAGACAGACTATTAAGTTGAACTTTCTGTCTCAGACATTCCTTAGTTTCGTTCAGGTAGGGAAATCCCACCTTAGCATAGGGCAAGTTAGACTTTCAACCATCCTGACATTTGAGTTAATAAATCATTTTATTTTGGTTGTCTGCGTCTTGACTCACAGTGGGGAAAGGCGAATGACACCATTTAAGAACTAAAGGAAGGGAATTCACTCAAGCATGACAGTCATTTGAAAAAAGAAATAAAGAAAGCAAGGGACAGGAGAAAACAGAATAATCCATGAACAAACAAGTAATGTGACGATTCATGGGATCTCGTCACTTCTCGCCATTGAAACAGCAGAACTTTGTGTTAAATCGGATTTCTTTGTTTTTCCTTTGAACTGTGGTGAAAACCCTTGTTTGGATCTGGAGAAGGGGTGTTCGCCCAGTCCATGACAAGAGACACTGATCATACTGTGACCCAGGTTATATGTTGTATATATCTGCTGAATTGAGTAGTCATATAATACCTTTTTGCTTTGACTGTTGCATAAGTGTGAGGGTTAGAGATCCCTTGGTTAGAGTGTTCCCTTTAGTTTACTATAGGCAGGGAAATACTAATTACAGTAGGGATTAGTGAGGTGTTCATTCAACCTGTTTTATTAAAATGGCATAAGTTAAAAATTCTTTACAAAATTGTCTGCCTGAGGGGGCATGGCTAGGAGCGTCATCAAGTAAGATGGCTCCTTAAGAGCCGCAGATGCATTGAGGGTGAAATGCTGCTAAATAATTCCCTCTCAAGGTGAGGAGCTGCGGCTGAGGTCACGGATGTGAGCTGCTAAACACACGCTCTACAGCTGAGTGTTTTCCTGGCCTGGATCGGTGGCAGCATCCCGAAGATTGGGCAGGATGATCGGCGTGCCGGCTGCCTGCAAAATGGTGCTCACTGAATGCGCCGCCCTGTGAGGGGACTGCTTCCTTGGTGGGGAGACACCTGTGGTGATTGTGGCGGTGGAGGAGTGGTTGGGACCCGTGGGGGCTGCTTGCTGTGGCCGGTACACTGCTGGAGGCCAGAGCTGGTGCTCGCAGCCACATTGAGGCAGCGTGTCGGAGAGTGGCAGTCCCCGGATGTGGCGCAGGAGGCGTGGCTGTCGGGCCCCGTGAGCTGGTGGGAGCCGTTAACAAGGCTGGCAGATGCAGACCTGTGGACGCTGAGTGAGGCCGCTGGTGCTGTGAGAACCCATGTTGCAGTGGTGACTGGGATGGCTCCTGACCTTCTGGTTACTGGGCCGCTCCCCTAGTCTCTGGGAGTGGCCGATGTGGAGGAGAGACAGGCACTCAAGAGCTTCTCCCTCTGCCAGTACTGTGAGGTGCTGTGGGCGGGCCTGGCCGGCTGCCAGGCAAACCAACTGAGGAGCGGAGGCCGGGGGAGCGGATGCCTTGCTCAAGCTGCCTTGCATGGTGAAGCAAAAATACACAGGCCCAGTGACTGGCCGTAATGAGTAAAGCAGCTCCACCTTGCCTTCCCCTGCCATGCTGCACGGTAAAACAATCTGGCTTTGCACAAAACACACAGCTCCTGACTGCTTGGGAGGCACCCGGCAGGGGAGCTGTTCCGTCCTTTGGTGACCACAAAAGAAGCCTCAGTGGTTATTGAGCGGGATGATGAACTTTTATGCAACTACAGCGGAATACTCCTGAGGCTCCACAATGCATGCTGCAGGTGTGATGTAGTAGCCCATACTGGATATCTGAGTCTGCGGCTGCCTCTCTCTCCCCAGTGTAGAACCTGATAGAATGGAGAGGCCTGATTTGTTATCATTAGAGAATCATTACTCTTGGTTACAGCACCATTATCCATTACTACCCCTTTAGGAATCATTGCATCCTGTTTAGTTATCCATCATATATTCTGATTAGTACATGAAACAGTAACATTAGACTATCCACATAAATAGACTGCCACTTTGTATGCATGTCTCATTTGCTTATAGAATGACACACTGTCATATTTGAAATGCCATGTAGAGCCATTTAGAGACACGTTACACATTTAGAGACTGTTATGTATTATGTATGCATGCAGAGAGACACGTGTGAATTGCACTTAGAATATGCAATGAGTTTTCATTATGTAGCGCTTGGATTTGCGAGAGAAAGCGAAAACGCTAGAAAGCATGTAGCTGCCTCCTAAAGCCATTTCTGGAAGGAGACACAGAAGCGCCATTTGGTTCTGTGCGAAATTATTATGAATTAGTGTGAAAGAAAGGAATGTAAACAGTTTCTTGGCAGGCACAGATGAACCTTGTCCGAGTGGAGAAGGCGAAGGAGTCTTATCAGCATGGCTTGTGCGCCGTGCAGAGAGAAAAGGTGGGAGGCAGCGCCCTGGAGCAGGAAGATGGTTTGCTCTCTGAAAGAGAGATGGATAGTGAATGACAGTGAATGGAGAAATATATGGATAGATGGTGTTTTGCACTGCAGGCAGACAGAAGAAGGCCAAGATAGAGATATGCTTTGAAATGTCACGCTGACAGAACACGTAGTGTTTGACCAGAACACAGAGTGAAAGTACATGCAAACACAGACTTTCAGGCATTGCACATATTTAGAAATGCTGACACACAGAGAAACAAAGGAATGCTTAAAGTACCCATAGGGAGTTGTATACGTCATTGCACAGTATAATGATGGAGAAAGGGGAGTTTGCTAGTTGTTGGAGATGAGGCATTGAGGGAGTTCAAATGACCAGATCTTGAGGCCTGGCCCTGACACTGACTGGCTGGTTGCAGAGTTAGCGGGAGAGGAGAGACTTGGCAAAGAGAGCTGGAGAGGGGAGGGATGCACGTGCAAATGGGAAGTATGGTTTATGGACTAGAATGACTGACTGACTGACTGATTAAAACAGACCCTCATACAGACCTTTGGGTTTGGGTTTGGGAAAGGGGAAATCAGACAGGGATTGTCTTAGAGAGAGAGTGAAGTATGGTGTGGAAAGGAGAGGAATGCTGAATGCTGACACTTGCCATATGTATATTGCATCAGACACTGATAGATCCAGCTAATCACAGGCTTGTATTGGAAGCCTGTAAGACCTATAGTTATTCACTGCATGGTAGATTTTCACCAGAAGCATAAAAGGTGCAAATTCGATATTTGCATTATCTTATTGTTTGCATCATGCCTTGCTGTGCATGAATAAATGTATTCTATTGTTATAATTGAATCGATTCATGTGTTTTCTTTGTGTCTTATGTTATTGTGTCTATAGGAGTATGTTAGGAGTAACACAGTGCACATATGCCCTGAGATACGAAAGCAGGGGGGTATAGTGATCCACACCCCCCTAGGAGATTAAGATTGTCTAAGACTAGTGCATGGTTGCCCACACAGGGTAGGCCAAAGGCAGGAATTGTTTTACGGTCTCACACCAGCGCTGTCTCCTGTGACAGACTCAACGGTCCCGGGGGAGCTGCTCTCCAGGTGGAGAAAGCCTATGTAAGCTCCGGAGTTTGCTTGGAGGCAGGGGGTAGATAGCTCCCCGAATACCTCTGGGTGCTGCAGGAGCACAAAATCATCATTGCACCTGGCAGGGACAGCCAGTGCTGTAAAGGAGAGGCAGACCCCGTGGTGGGGCATCCCTGGAGGCTTCTTTGGGGAGCCCCTGGCTCGCTGCTACTATGAATGCTGAGCCACCTAAACAGGGGAAACTGGGTGATATTGCCACAATGCTGCAACCTGCTGATAAAAACAAGTACATTGAGGTGGTTACTAGCCAGATTCATGGAGCTGATCCCCCTCCCGGCCATGCTGGCACAAATGACTACCAAAGAGGATCTCCAGAAGCTGATGGCGGAAATACACAAGGAAACTCAAAAGAGCACTTAAGAACTATCCTTGTCCTAGACAAAAGAGTGACTGAGGCTGAGCAGAGGGTTTCAGAGGTGGAGGACACATTGTGTGAGCAATCCTATGAGGTGGGTTAGTGCTTCAAAAGAATGGAGGCCTTGGAGGTGCGAAAGTCCGGCACTGGAAGACAAGCAGGAGGATGGGGAGAAACACCACTGCAGGAAAAAAGCCAGATTCAAGGAGTTTGCGAGGGGATAAGAGACAACAAGCTCTCAGGATTTGTGGCATACCTGGTTCGATCTTTATTGAAGCTATCAGAGGAGATGGCCATCGAACTAGACAAAAGTCATCGCACTAGGTCCAGGATCTCTTTGGCCCCAGACAAGCCCCCAGATGATCTCAAAAGGGTCAATTTCTTCCAGGTGAAGGAGTGCTTAATGTCAGCTGCTCGGCCCTTAGCAAGCATTCCCTTCCAAAACATGTCAATCTCACTGTTTCAGGATCTGGCCTCCACAACCTTGTCAAAGCAAAGAGCGCTTTGTCCAGTGGCTGAGTGGCTGCACAATAAGGGGATCCCTTACAGATGGGGGTTTCCAACCATGCTCCATTTTGCATACCAGGAAAGGCGATGGATCAACCAATGAGAGGCCGAAGACATAATGGATCCAGGGGAGGCTAAGGAGAGCATGCGCCAAGGCTGAGGGGTTGGGCTGGGTTGAGGGACCTGCGACATCACGGAAGTGGATGAAAATGGGGAGGAGGCTGAAGGGTCCTGTCAGGAAGACATGAAAGGCTCCATGAGTCCACAGGAATGTTACTGTGTCAGCCTGAAGAGTGGGACAGGCTTGTTCTGGTTGTGAGCTTTGGTGCCCCGGTTCTAGGGGTGAGGGCAAGGGTGGTGAAGGGGAGAGGGGGGTGTATTTGTTAGGGGTATTCAATTGCCTTCCAAATGGGTTCCCTGTTGGATTGAGGCATGTCCAACTTTTGCTCCAAGTTGAGCATAGTTCGTGGTTGGGAGGTTTTGGGTGGTGTGGGTTGGGAGGAAAGTTATATCTGAAATGTTTACTGTGGGGGAGAGTCAAGGTCACAAGTGGAACTGGGGGGGGGGGGTGGGTGATGGGAAAGAGACCAAGAGGTGTATATGGCTGGAAGGCTCAGTGTCTCCTGGATGAGGGGTTAACCAACTAGACAGGGTAGATCAAATGGTCTTCGGTACCTGGAATGTTCCTGGATTGAATTCCCTGATGAAGAGGAATACAGTTCTGCACA
The DNA here is from genome assembly GCF_040938575.1 of Ambystoma mexicanum. Classification (NCBI taxonomy): domain Eukaryota; kingdom Metazoa; phylum Chordata; class Amphibia; order Caudata; family Ambystomatidae; genus Ambystoma; species Ambystoma mexicanum. Next base: position 1,103,732,239 of record NC_090927.1, read on the forward strand.
CATTGGGCAAAATGTTACTTTCAATAGGTTTCCTACAGGAGATGCACCTACTGGTGCAGGGTGAAAGGCGTTGCGGTCCAGGGTGTTTTCATGTACATTTCTTTGCCTCTGGGGGGAGGGGAGAGGGAGAAAGCACAAGGTGTGGCAATTCTACAGGTCCCCATATCCAGGGTAAGGGTCTTACGGTAACCCCAGTGGAGATTTATCTGTGTCCGATGCCTCTTGTGGGAGCGTCCTTTCACTCTGGTTTCTCTGTGTGCCCCTAATACTGGGCGGGAAGGATTCCTGGAACAGTTTCTCTCCAGGGTTCTTCCCTTTGCGGAGGGAAAGATAGGGAAAGACTAAAAGGGTGTGACTTTAACATTGTCCCAGGTGCACTAACAGATAAGACCCTGCCTGCTACCAGGCTTGATTCCACAAATGGGGTCGCTCTTCAGTCTCTACTCTAGGAACTGGGGGTGGTGGATTCCTGGTGGTTGTTTCACGGGGGGAACAGGATTACTCTTTCTACTCACATGTACATAGGGGTTTCTCTAGGTTGGATGGATTATCTGCTGAGTCTCAGCGCCCTATACCCATGTGTCCGTACGGCAGATATTGGCAAGAGAGCACTGTCGGATCATGCGCCAGTGTCCATGGCCTTGTCCATTGTGAAACAACAGCACCCTTGGAGGTCTGTATGACCCAGTACTGAGGGACCCGATCCTGTGTCAAGAGCTGGGGAAAGAAATTACCAACTATTTTTGGGAAAATATGGACTCTGGCCCCTCCCTGGGTATTGTGTGGGACACAATGAAAGCAGTGGTCCGGGGAATGCTGATCAGCAAATCGGCAGCATACACTAGGGCACGGCAGTTAATCCCGCTGGGTCTGGAGAGGGAGGTTGAACAGGCACATAAGAAAACAGGGCTGTGTCGGGATCCGACAGTCCTGTGGGTTGCTTGTAAGAAGCTGAGGAGCATCCTGCGGATAGAACCGCCCAAACTATGCTAAAAACCAAGCAATTCTACTATGTGAATGGGAATCGAGCACACCGCCTACTTGTGGCTAAACCTAAGAAGACACCCAGAACCAGAACTCAGTGTTAGCCCTACGCGATGGGAAGGGAGCGATGCAACAGGGAGAGGCAGTGAAGATAAGACTGTTTGAAAACCACTTTGGTGAAGTGTACCTATAGGGGATGAACACACCAAAATTGACAGGCAGAGCGGGAATCTTTAGACGCCCCGATTGTGCTGGGGGAGGTGGAATTGGCCATTAAGTCATTGAAGGAGAAGGCCCCCGGACCGGATGGCTACACTGCCCCATTCTATAAAAAATAGAGGGTTCTCTTGGCTCCCTTTCTGGTTGATCTTTTCAATTCATTCGGCACATCGGATAAGGTTGCCCCTACCATGGGTATCTCAACAACGGTGCTAATTCTCAAACCACGGTATACCCGACACTATGTGCATCATACTGACCCATTAACCTTACTAATATAAACTCTAAGCTCTTTTCGAAGCACCGGTCCTGCCGCATGATGGAGGTTCTCCCCAGGATTATAGACAGGGACCAAACAGGGTTAATCGTGGGGCGTAGCTACCATGACAATATGAGACAGGTTCTTGATCTGTTGGAGGTGAGGGAGAGATTGGGGGTTGAAATGGATATAGTTGCTCCAGACGCGCACACAGCCTTTGACAGGGTAAGCTGGGGGTATTTTAAGAAGGTTTTGGATAAGTTTGGGTTTGGCCCTGGATACATTAAATGGGCCCTGGCGATCTATCAGAATCCGTTAACATCTCTCTGGGTTAATGCGCAACTCTCAGCAGGGCTGTTGGTTACCACGGGTATAAGGCAGGGCTGCCCACTATCCCCAATGATATTTGCGCTGTGCATGGAGCGGCTGGCATGCCAGGTCAGGGACAATGCAGGGATTGAGGTGGGGGCATTATCTATATCTCGCTCTATGCGGACGATATACTGCTCAGTCTCCGAAACTTGGGCACCTCCCTGGCCGGACTACTGGAGGAACTATCGAGCTATGGCAGGGTCTCAGGGTTCAAAATCAACTTCGATAAGTCGCATGGGCTGGACCTCTCATTGGGGGCCTGGGAATGACCTGTCATCGAAGCTCTGGTGCCGATACAGTGGTCTCGGGAGTCGACCCTGTATCTGGGGGTTTGCATCCCTAACCAGGCCTCCGAAGTATTTCGCTGTAATTTCCCCCGTTGTTCCAAGCAATGTCCGAGGACCTCAACAGATGGGATAGACAGGAAATAGCATGGTTTGGGAAAATAGCCACAGTAAAGATGAATCTCATATCTCGATTACAATATTCAAGCCTGGCTCTGTGGGTCAGAATAAAGGAGTCAGAATTTTGCATTCTGCAGGGAAGATTTTCAAATTCATATGGGGAAATAAGCGGGCAAGAATTTCAAAGAAGGTGCTATTGGTAGTGGGGGTTCTTGAGGTCCCCGGCACAGATATCTCACGCTGTCACCTGGGGGGAGGCAACTAGGCAGTCAAACTGGAAAGTTATAGAGCAGGCTCAATCGCCTGTGGGGCTAGCTCACCTCATATATGTAGCATAGGGTTCCCTGAACTCAACACATGGCTTCTTGCTCCTGTCGGCCACCAAGAACACACTATAGTATATGGGACAGGCTCTCTGTAGGTGGGGCGTGACACGCGGACCCGGTCGACTCACGCTGGAGTTTCGCTGAGTGTGTGACGTTAGGAGGTTTTTAGCATGTGGGTGGCAGGTGGGTTGGTAACACTACAGCAGCTGTATGAAGGGGGGTGCCCACTCACCTTTCAAAAATGTAAATATACCTTTACTTTGCTGGAGACTGAACATTTGCAATACACACTGCTGAGACACTTGGCTTTGCATCCCCCCATGAAACCTGGTGCTACCAGACCGTTAAATGCCCTCAAATTGACAATCTGGGGGAGGGTGGGGGTTCCTGGGGTGAAATCTCACAAATCTACAGACTTCTAGACACAGGGGACCCAGTGATACGGTTGCTGTACATGAGTCGGTGGGAGGAGGACTTTGGGGGCCCCAATTGAGGATGAGCCATGGCTGCGGATTTCGGGGAGAATGCACAAATCATCACTATGTGACGGACAAGGAATGTGCATATAAGTTCTGCCTCTGGTGGTACTTTATGCGGGAAAGGCTTCACCACATCTCTGCAGATCACCCATCACGGTGCGGGTGGGGCTGTGATGCAGTGGGTTCTCTCCCGGATATGGTGTGGATATGTGGAAGGAGGTGCTCTCCAAGATCAAGGAGATTACGTGGCTGACTCTCCCTATGGACCACACGGGTAATAGTGCCAATGGCTACACCGACCGGGCAACTTCTCCTGGTGACCAAATCGACCATTGCACGCAACTGGAAAAAGGAGGAGGGTCCGCTGGTCTAGATGTGGTGGGTCAAAATATGGGACGTTATAGTGGCAGATAAAATTACTGCAATTCGTGAGGGGAGGCACAATAAATACATGTCTGTTTGGAGGCCCTTCATTGACTATGCAGAAAACTGTCCAGTAATTGTGGGTAAATCCCGGCAGATGAGACACTTTGTTTTGGTGTAAAGGGTTTTGGGAGCGGTGGAAGGTTTTGCCCAAAGAGGCTGCTGGAGGTCCTAAATGGTTTGGACTTCTTCTAGAGCATAGGAGAGAAGATTGTTGCTACTCCCTGTCTGTATTACTAAACCGCAATGTGATATGGGTCATGTGGCCCCATTGAAACGCAAAATATGTATGCTTGTGGCTGTCTTTTCCCACGGTATGTTAAATAAAAGTTTTTGGAGAAAAAAAATAATTGTCTGCCTAGCATTTCTGAACCTCCACACCCCCCAGCCCTCTTCCACCAGTTACATTTGTGAGTTAACCTCCCCATTTACCACATATCGCATCCTATAGTATGGAAGCTGCTCTTTTGCATGGGCAAGTATACAGCTGATGCTACTCATGAGCGGTTACCAGTCAATTGGTCGAAAACATTTGGTCGACAGGACAATTTTTTTTTTTACCCCTTTTTTGGTTTTTTTTGGGGGGGTCCTCGCCCCAACCCCCTTTTTTTTCTTTTTTTTTTCCCCCACACGAAAACCCACAAAACACATATATAAAAAAAATAAAAAAAATTCGACCATTTGGCATTCGACCAAATGGTGTCGACCAAATTGCAGTCGACCAGAATGTTTTCGACCAATTGACCGGACACCCTCATATATGAGCGCAATGTTTGTCCCAAAGCTTCAGACGGGGCCTAGAAAAATGGGCAACAAACTAATGGGCAACTGAGATGCAGGGATCCTGTTGGGATTCCAACAAATTTAAGGTGTCCTTGAAGGTTAGACCTTGGGGTCAGCAAAGACAAATATTTCTTTTTGAGGATGAAAAAGGTTTTCTTTGAGGGTAATCCTTGGGAAGTCTATGAGAGGCATTAGGCCTGTCAGGAGGTGTAAAATGAGTCCAATAAAGGTGGGGGGTGCTGCTGAGCAGCAACAATTATGGCCCCTGAGACTGCAGCTCTGCATCTCACAGTATTCTTTTCCAAGCAGATCCTCACATTTTGGCACAGCGGTGCGCAGCGACCCATCTGCCAGAATCATAAGGCAAGTGACCTTACCTGGTTGCAGTTTTGGGCCAAAATCGTCCTTTCAGATGGAGATCTCGGCTGTGGCAAAGAAGACCGCGTGTGGTCCTGCTCTGGCTCTGCAGTGGCTGGAGGACGGCGGGAAGTGGGATTGCGAAGTGAGTTTGGGAGTGGGATTGTGAAGCAAATATTGCACCGGGCCCCAACATTTATCTCCCGCTGGAAGCTCACCTGATGCCTTGTCATCTGCCTGGGGGAAGTGCCACAATATCGCAGCAGGCCGAGACGGTTGCAGTGCAGCTGCCATCTTGACTGCAACTCTGCACCGAGGACTTGTGAGCTCCTGCGACTTGCACTAGGGTGGAGGGAGGTGTGGGAATCCTGCCACTACACCCATTACTTACAAGGCCCCAGTGCTTCTTCCCCAAATACCATATATCTGGAGGGGGGACCAGCCTATACTTCAGCCAACATTGGCAGACTATTGTACTTATGGGGATGTGTTAGTAACAATACATACTTTATACCTGCTGCCTGAGCCTTCTGCCTGTCTGCTCTGCCTGCCGGGGGTGAGACCAAATCTGTTTCCCTCATATTTCTGGGCTTACATTGCTGGAGACTATTGCTGGGGACTGTTGACATTGTGCCCTTAGTGAGCTCTCATTTGATCAGTAGCCCATTGATACTTTGGCTTGCTGGGCTGAGCGCTGGTTACAACGGTAACCCTTGAGTTGAGAGGGTCCTCCTTCCCTGCGTCAACTCCTGGTCAAGATGACACGAGGCAGTGGCAAAGGCAGGAGGTGCCGTATGGACTCCTTCACACAAGCACCCCACACAGGGATGCTATGACTTGCAACGCCCCAGTGGAGGGTACTTAGGAGGGCACAGTGAGCACTCCAAACATGGATCCCTACATGTTAGTGATGCAGCCTGGCTTTGTGTCAGTGAATTCTAAACTTGACGACATTGTGTTCGCCATTCACTCCCTCAAAACGAAACTAGATAAGGAGAGCGGTCATATTACAGTTGTGGAGACACGGTTCAATGATCTGGGGTACACGATTGGGAGGCATGATCTAGATCTTCAAACCTTCAAGAAGGAGCTCCTGGCAGCATGCTCAAAATGTGAAGATTTAGTGTCACACTCCCACCGGAACAACATTAGAATAGTGGGAGTTCCTGAGAAGACTGCCCGTGGCCCATTTCTTGAAGGCATCCTGCAGACTATTTTTGGCGAGGCTAGGTTCGTGGTGGAAAGGGCACACCAATCGTTGTCCCCGGTCCCTTAGACTTCCACATGACATGGTCTTGTACAGACAGCTGTCATTAATTAAAACAGATGCCAAGATTTTTGCCAGCGCTTTGGCCACATGTCTGCTTCCATTTATGCCAAAGCTTCTTCACCCAGACCAGTCTGGCTTTACTCCCACTAGGACCACAGCTCTAAACTTAGGACGGCTGTTTTGTGTGCTAGCACAGATAAATCCCCAGGCTACGGCAGTGGCAGTGGCAGTGTCACTTTCAGGTTCTCTGCTGATTTGAAATGGACCAGTACTTTTTGCAAAGTGTCAAGTTGTTGTACTCAAGGCCACTGGCTAGAATTCCCATGAGCAATACCCTTTCTGCCTTTTTCCCATTGAGATGGGGCACCAGACAGGGCTGCCACTTTCCCCCTTGTTATTTTCACTCACGATGGAGCCGCTGGTCTGTGACAGACAGAGGGATAAGAATGTCAGGACCATACCAGGTAATTTGGCTGTACGCAGATGATGCGTTGCTCTTCATCCACGACCCCGATCAAAACCTAGACCCTGTTATGCAAGATGAACAGATAGATTTGCACAATACTCGCAGCTTGAGATAAATAATGCTAAGTCAGAACTGTTCCCTTTAACACCTTCCACTAAACAGCCAGCTGATCTTGGGGGATTTCCTTGGGCCCTATGAAGTTTCAGTACTTGGGGATTGTGTTCTCCAGGGACCATCAAACATAATATTCAGTTAATCATGAGCTATACTTCCAACAATTGGCTTAAAAACTAACTGGGCTGTTCTCCTGAACTCTCTATATAGGCGGGTATCATTACTCAAGATTGTTGTTCTCCCCAAGTTGCTTTATTATCTCTGCAATGTCCCCATTTGGCCGGGGCAAGCTTTTTTTCCAGTAAAGTACAGGAGCAAGCTTTAAGATTTATTTTGGGGGCAGAGATGCCAGGATCAGCTGGGATAAGAAAACTGAACCATATGAGCGCGGCGGCCTTGCTGCGCCGGATTTTGAGGTCTATTATCTAGATCCCATGCCCATTTTGCCGGTACGCTACAGATACAGTGGTGGTACATCTACCATTGGATCGCTACAGAGCATCCCCCACTGACCTTTAGTCAGTAATATTCAGTGACCGGTATAGAGATTCTTGTACTTTCTTGGAGATTCTTGGCCTGGTTAGAACTACGGCCAATGCTTGGTCGAGGATATTCCGTAAACTGCAGATTCAAACACCCTACCATAATGCAGTCCCACTTTGTGACTTTCCGGGCATTGGTCCACGTTCGGCAGGAACTTAAAAAAACTTGGGATCCAGCAGGGCAGCTGACTCTGGGGGACATGTTCCTTAAGGCCAATGCTGCAGTATTATCGAATGCAGACTGAATTACGGGGAAGGTGGCCCATCTTCCCTGCCGAACAAGGGACACATGAGTGCATGTTTTGTTATGTTCTTATGTTAATAGTTTTTATAAAGCGCTCGTTTGCAGAAAGCATTATGGTGCTAAAGGGCATCAGGGGTGAGAGAACTTAGAACAGAAAGGTTTTTAGCAAGCGGCGAAAACTGAAATGGTTGGGAGTAGCCTGAATTGGAAAAGGTAAAGCGTTCCACAGCTTTGCCGCTGCGACTGAAAAGGAGTTGCCACCTGTACGTGCATAGTGAAACCGAGGAATGATCAAGCATCAGGCTTTTTCAGATCTCAGTGAGCAGCCCGACAGGTAGTGTTGAAACTTCTCCTGGAGCAATTTCGGCCCCACACCATAGAAGGCACGCTGGACAATACAGACGGATTTAAATATAATCTGCTTCTGAATCGGTAGCCAGTTTAGTGACCGCAGGACTGGAGACATATGCATCCCATAAGCAGTGTTAGGGACCACACGATCTGCTGAGTTCTGCAGAAGCTGGAGTTGATGAATAATATAAGCTGGCTGAGCTAGAAATAGCGAGTTGCAGTAGTCAAGCCAGCTCAATACTAGCGAAGACACCACCAAAGTGCAGAGGTTTGCCGGAAGGAAGTGCAGAACCTTCTTAAGTACTCTGAAAAGTAGCCAGATTTGCACATCGAGCTAGCTTGAGCTGTGGCAGACAGAGACTCTGAGAACATGAACCCCAGGTTGCTGACTACCAGAACGGGGAAAGGACAGGAGCCAAGCTTAGAGGGCCAGAAGACAGAGGACCAGAGTAATGAAGGAGAAGAGGATGAAAGATGACCCCGCAGGGAGGCAGAAGGACCCACCAGTAAAACCTCAATTTTATCCCTGTTAACCTTCAGCCAGTTGCTCCCCATCCAGTCACTCATTGTCGCCAGACTCACCCGTAGCTGAGACGCCGGGTACGGCTTGGCCAGATCCAGCTGGACAATGATTTGGGTGTCATGAGTGTAGGAGTACGATCGGAAGCTGTGTAAATGGATGAGGAGCAAAAGAGACCGAATGTAGATATTAAAAAGTGCGGGAGACAGGGCAGAGCCCTGAGGGACGCCACAAAATAGTTTGAGAACAGGAAAGGAAATACCCCAAAGAAAGAACTTGTGGCCTATCTGTCAGAAATAACGAAAACGAGGCAAGCACCTGACCAGAGAAGCCGGTCTGAGAGAGGCGGAGCAGCAGAGTGAGGAGATCCACAGTGTCGAACTCTGCTGAGAGGTCTAACAGAATCAGAGCCCCTGTCGCCCCCTGGTCCACCAGTCTGGTCAGGTCATCTATAACGGAAACCAGGATACTCTCCGTACCCCGGCCTGGACGGAATACCAATTGAAACAGGTCCAAGAAATGTGACTTCTCTAAAAACCCTGTGAGAAGTGGAGAGATTAGAGATTCCAAAGGTTTCATGAAAAACGGAAGCAGCGAGTTCTGATGAAATTGGCTAGGATCGCTGGATGTAGAGAGGGTTTTTTAAGCAAAGGTATAACCTTGGATTGCTTTAGGTCTGTTGGTATAAGACCAGTCGCACAAGATTTATTGACAGGTGTACATAGCCAGTGGGCAATGTGATCAATGATCCCCTGCAAAGTAACTAGAGGCATCGCATCAGATGGAGAGATGGATTTAAGGTTGTTCATGTACTTAATGATCATAGGTGGCTTGAATACTGGAAAAACGGACCAGTTGTCTGGGCTGTTGACAACAGTGCACTGTTGGTCGCTCTCAATCCATGGCAGCCCAGTGGCGGAAATGGATGCTCGTATATCGCTGACTTTGGTAATAAAGAATTTAGCTAAGGCGTCACACATTGATTGTGACGGAATGATAATGTCCCTTGAGTTGCTATTAGTGGACAGGGAGCGCACAAGTTATTTTGGTTTGTTTAATGCCCCTTCCACTTGACTAGTATAATATTTAGTTTTAGCCAGGCGAATTGCTTGATGATAGGCTTTGGAACTCAGTGTGAACAGGGATCTGTCTGACAGTGAGTAGGAAGCCCACCATCTGCGTTCCGACTGGTGTTTATTTCGGTGTAAGGTTTTTAAGGCATCATTGAACCATGGTTCTGAGGTGCAGGGTTTACCCCTGCACATCTGCAGAGGAGCCAGCATATCAGCTATTGCCCTAAGCGTCTGCGCAACATTAGCCAGATCTACATCCAGAGGGTTAACCCCTTTATCTAGGATTTTCGAGATGATATCTTTCTGTCAGTGGGTAGGTTGTGCACAGAGGGCAGGGGTCTGAAGCAGAAAAGGCACCACATAATGGTCAGACCAGAGAATAGGAAATGGTCCAAAAGTAGTGACCAGAGAGGGAGAGGAAAAAAGTAAGTCCAAAGTGTTGCCATGAGTGTTGGCCCACAAACGAACTGTTCCATATTCCTGTCATTTATGGCATCCAGAAATAGCTGTTCCGCGATGGGCGGTGTGCCAATAGAAATCATTGAAATCCCCCAAAACCACAAGATGTGGGAATTCCAGATATAATTTAGCGGCCAGTTCAAGGAACTGCTTCTAAAATAGACAGTCTGACACAAGAGGGTGATAGACTAAGAATATGAATGGAAAAAAAACGGGAAATCCTAATGCAGCCAAGGAGAATGTCAGATTTAATATTATGGCTTAACAGAAGAGATGTGGCCGTCAGGGGGGCTTAAAGAATTATAGCAACCCCCCCCTCCCCGATTTACCCACATTGCGGTCCAATTTCAGAAGATCATAGATATACGAGAGGGCTTGTTTGACTGCAGGTCCAGAGGTGCCCTTTACCCAAGTTTCAGTGACACAGTGCAAATCTGGTCATAAATGAGTTAGCAGGCCGTAACAAGAGATGGAGTGCTTAGCTAGAGATCACGCATTTACTAGTGGTGATGTTAGGGTTTCAGTGCTAATGGCTCTAGCAGGCACAGAAAGATCAGTGTTAGGTTGAAAAACTGTGCTACGAGGAGCAAGGTTGAGTATATCACTCTGGGACCAAGTAGTGCGTGAGTGGATAATTGTCCTATCCTGAGTGGCCCATGGCCTGGTCTGTGCACGGAGGAGCACAGGCGTGCTGGTCTTTTGTGCAACTTCAGCGCGTGAGGCTTCCGGGGAAGTACAGTGTTTACACAGATCATACCATGTCAGCTGGGTCTCTCTCACTGTGTAAGCAGTGAAGGACTCCTGGGTGCTCGGAGTGTGGAGGTAAGGAAATAAGATCGCCTCCAACCAGGCACGAGACCCTGGCGGCTAGCGGGGGAAGCCTGGCACCTTCGTGCTGGCAGGTCCAGCTACAAGGAAAGCATCAATAATAAAAATAATGGGGGTGTGGCCATCAGGCGTGCGATGAGGACGTGATCCCTCGTTGCTCCCGGGCCACCAGCAAGATCCTGCCGTCTATCCTGAAACTTCATGTTACTCGTTTTAAGAAAATAACATCTTCCGGCGGCGGAACAATTCCACAGCGGGTCGCTGCAACACCGACCTGAATTGGAGCATGCTTCCAGAGATAAACGCTGTTGAATGTAGAAGCAACCGGCTCTGGATGCCAGACAAGATGGCTGCCGGGGCTCTGAGCTGAGGGGGAGGCGAGCGTCAAGTCGGCGAACCCTCTGAATCAGAGCGCCCTGCATAAGCAACTATGTGTGCAGCACCGTTGTGTGGACTGGTGTAAACGGACTCAGAGCCGAGTCATAAGCGGCCCATTGTAGAGGCTGGAGGCTTGCCTATGGGGGTGAGCAGCCACCGACAACCACTGTGCAGGCATGAGGGGCCCCGAACTGGCCTGAGGACACCGGAGAGAACCCACTGAGTGGAGACCCTGTTTGATACAGCCACAAGGCGAGGCGCAGCTGAAACCTCTCCCAACTAAGCCTTCAAACAACGGCAAGGATCGTACTCTGCCTCTGGCACAGAGTGCACCCCCTAGCATTGTGGGGGCCACACGTCCTACAGTAGCGAGCGGGCGAAGGAGCGTTGCCCGTGTGTGCTCCAAGTGCGGAGGAGCTGGACCGACAGCGATGTAGGAAGTGCCTGCGGCGGGGAGTGATTGGGGAACGATAAAATAAATGCCTCACCCATGTAGGCGCAGAGCCGGGTGGCCGACCTGCTTCACAGTATGCCATTACGCAGCAGTGTTCCCCCAGCGCTCCAGACACTTGTTGTGTGTCTCTAGAAGTGGAATCTGACACAGGATTTGCAGCGTATGATCCCTGCAATGGCTGGACACAGAAGGTAAGCTGCCATCAGAACGTGAGTGCACAACCTAAGGCGTATGCGAATAGCGCACTGCCTGTATAGTGCACTGGACTTACAATAAAGTGCAGTTGTAGCTAAGTACCAGGTATCTTGGCTGTGCTCTACAGAGCTACCATCCAGCCAATGCACCATCTAACTGACATATCAATCAATAATAAACACTGACCTCTGGTCTGAGACTGCTTGTGGACCTGGTCCAGCATAACAAGTGGCCATCTGCTGGAAGGGGAGTTTGTTTGCAACCGATACGCAGATCCGATGTGATAACATACATAACAGGAACTGCAGGCTCCACAAGATCAATAATACACATACGCAATATTGACTTCTGTCTCCCGCAATTGGCTCCACAGACAAGAAGATCCGCAACGTCACTGTGAACGAGTTGTACTGGCTAAGCCCACTGGACTGATAGGAGGCTTCCAGAGAGAAGACACTAGTAGGAACGTACTGACACCGGGTGAAGACACGGAGGGCTTTCAGCCCAGTGGCAAACAAAGATAGTGCGATGAGATGGCAGTGTCATCTGATCAGAAGATACAACAAAGGCAGCCTCTGCCGGCATGTAAGGGCAACGGCTGGAGCTACACAATGGCCACTGCAGTGGAGGCATAGACACTCCCGTATTTGAAGCAACAAATCAGCGCAGGACATGACACACCTCACAAATCACCGGCCCTGATCACAGACCTATACTAAATCAATTGGAACAAATAAGTCTGCTACATAGGGAGCAAACAGTAGTACTGACTGTCTTTGATGCGAAGCGGCATTGGCGCCCTTGGTCCTACACTGCATATTCCTCTGCCCCAGGCTCTTATAATTCCGACCGGTAGGGAAACAAACTAAGAACTACACAAAACTTGACCCGTATGCTACACTGCCTAGGGAGAGAGGGGGATACAAACCAGAGCACTGAGGCTAGAGTGTTGCCCTCGCAGTGTACCAAACTGCCACCGAAGTGGTGATAGGGCTGAACAGTGGGGCTTCAGCAATCACGGTCAAAGACACCCGTCCTGCGGAAATACCCAAATAACAATATAGCACACAGTGACAGGTGTTGCTTGCCTCTGTGGAACCCCCCCTATCAGCCCGGAACAACATCGAGTGCAGCCATTTGATACAACATTGTCCAAATCATCATGGGAAAGGACAGGGCGAAGAATGCGATTACGCAGAGCAAAATGGAACAGTACACAACCCCCGCCCAGCCTCCCCCACAGGAGCACACCAGATCCGGTGAAGCATTGAAAATGGACAATGTCCAACTGTCCCTAAAAGATGTAATGAATGCTATCGCCAACTCCAGAACCTCTATGGAAAAAAAGACGGATGGCATAAGTACAGAGTTGTTGCTACTGCGACATGACCTGCAGAAGCTTGCGACCTGCACGGTTGAGGCGGAGGGCCGCATATCTGAGACAGAGGATGGCCGGAGATCCGTAAATCACCAAATGACAGGAGCATTGTCACGGCTCAAAACACTGGAGGAACGAGTGGAAGAGGGAGAAGGCAGGGCGAGATGAAATAATATCTGAATTCTTGGATTGCCAGAAAAGACAGAAGGACCGAGCATGGAGCTGTTCCTCGAGCAATGGCTTGCGGACCTATTCGCTCCTAAGACGTTATCAAAATTCTTTTCAGTAGAACAGGCTCACCATATCCCATCAGGCAGGCAAATCCCTGGTGCTCCCCAACACACAGTAATCGCAAAGCTCCTGAACTATCAGGACCAGGATGTCATACTCCAGATGGCCAGAACCAAGGGATCCATAACGTATAATGGTTCCAGAATTGCCTTTTTCCCGGACTTTACCAAGGAGGTTCAGAAAACGAAGCAGTCCTTCGATCCACTCAAGAAATGCCTGCAGTCTCTTAACATAGTATGGACTTCTATTCCCGGCACAACTGAAGATATATTATAATGGAACATCTGTGCATTTGACGGATCCGACAGAAGCGTGGAACTGGGAGGAAAGCCTTCTAGAAGGTGACTGGAGACCGAATCGGAGGCAAGATAATGGCAGAAATCGGTCGCGACCGGAGAGGGCACCAACGGAGCGCCCACGACAGGAGATTGAAGTACTGCCAGACGGCGACAATGACTGATACGAAAAAGGCAACAGTGATACAATATGGGGAGCACTAAGACATGGCACTGTGGTAACCGCATGGGAAAATCTTTGTCAGCACTGCTGTATAACCTGTTGTCATAACAGTTGGCGGCCCGTCCGCCCGGTCCCCCCCTTGCTGTTACTTAGCGAATAGATAAGTTATACTCTTATTTGATTGTTGTACCCCAGTGTTTGTAAGTCGGGGTGATTGGAATGTGGGGTATTGATCTGTTAGTGTAATGATTTCATTCTTGTGGGCGACAGATGCTTCACTTTGGGATGGAGTATGGGGAGGGGGGAGTTGGGGCGTTTTTTGTTAATCCAAACACTGGTCTATTGTTTGCGCCAGATACAAATCGTATATGGGTAATCAGGTCTCAAAGAACAGAAAGCACCTACCAAAGAGGGCATAACATGCTAGAAATAGACGATCACATGTCACATGATGACACAGGCGGGATCCACCACTAAACAGCTACGACTCCTGACATGGAATGTGAGCGGTCTTGGTAGTAGTATCAAGAGGAGACTGGTGACTTAATTTTTAAACAGGCATAGTCCAGACATAGGGCCTCATCACGAGTTGGGCTGTATTCCCGGCTGTAATACTGCAGACTGTAATAGCCCTAGCACCGACCGGCCCAGTGGTATTACCACCGGATCACAGGTTGGGCCTTAACGGTAAATCCCCATTCCTGATTGGGTCCATTGGATCCAATGGGGAATTTTCTGTGCTAATACTGCAGGCTAATACAGCCGGCTGTAATACCATTGAAAAAAGGGCTTTTCACCTCCAGAAAACAGCTGGAGGTAAAACAGCCGATTTAGTGCCCAACTCATGATAGGGCCAGCCCTTAAATGCGGCGGTAATACCGTTACAACCGCATTAAAGGGCTACAGCCCAGCTCGTGATGAGGCCCATAGTATTCCTCACAGAAACACATCTTGCAGGCACAACATGTCACTTTTTCAAGAGAACAAATTACCGCACAGCAGTTCACGTCGGATTCTCCATGGGGTTGAGAGGTGTACTGCTCTTACTGCATAAGAGAATTCCCTTTGTGATCTCCAATGTAACTCAAGACACAGGGGGGAGATTTGTATACATACATGGCACACTGTGGAATCAGACCTTAGCTATCCTAGCGGTGTATCCAGCCCCAAAACTCATGTCAGTCTTGATTGAGGATATCACACCCATACTAGCTAATAACGAAGCAGAAAATTGGATAGTGGGGGGGGGGGGAGACTTCAATGAGTTCATGAACAATGAACTAGATCGCGCACACATTAGGGGAAGAAACCCCTCAATACCCACAAAACTAGCCACCTTCACATCGGCACTAGGGTTGAAAGATGTATGGCACGACCTACACCCGACTGAGCGTGAATATTCGTTTCACTATGGGGCACATGCATCACTCTCCAGGTTGGACTATTTCTTCCTACCTGCAGCAAACATTCATAAGGCCACAGAGGCAAAGTTACTTCCCCAAGGCATTTCGGACCACTCCCCACTATTGATACTTCTTGAAACCGAAAGACCCCACCAACGTGGCGGCTAAACAATTATTATTTGGGCTTCCCGGACCTGGTGGAGAAAATCCAAACAGCCACCTCCTCGTATTTTGAACTGAATGTAGGCTCGATAGACAACGCTACTATGCTCTGGGAGGCCTACAAGGCAGTTCTTAGGGGCAAAGTCCTTGGGTGGACGTTGGCACACAAGAAAGCACATAGGAAAGATGTGGAAGCCCCTGAACAGGAAGTGAGGCAAGCTGAAACACTGTACACAAGCACAACCTGACCGGAGGATAATAGAAACCTAACCCTGGCACAAAAGAAATTACAGAAAGTAACATTGAACTGCGCGAAACAAGCGCACAGAGAAATGCGTGCAAGGATATATGAGACGGGGGATAAGGCTGGGAAAATGCTGGCATGGTTGGACAAGAGGGATGAAGGTCAGCAGCAAGTCAGACACATAACCACTGAAACTGCAGGGCAGGCCTCAACTGATCAGGATATTGCTGAGAGCTTTGCAGCTTATTATGAGGAATTGTACTGTGCCCCCTACGGGCCCTATTGATACTATGATCTTTGATGAGATTATACTACTAAATGATACGCAGAAGGCGCGCCTGGAGGAAGAGATAGCGGAGGAGGAACTGGGAAAACACTGGGGACAAATGGGTTTCCAATAGAAACATGGAAGACTTTAGTCCATCCACAGTGGGGGTGCCCACAACAATGTTTTCCTTCACTTTGCTCGGTTAAACAGAGCCAAATACACCTATATCCTAATTGCCAACAACTGCTGGTCCTCAGCCAGTTAAACATAACTCACTGAAACCCAAGAGCATTACCGATAGTGCACCATCATTAAAACCTGAACATACTGGACCAATGCCATTCCTATAAATGAAAATTAGGCAGAAAGAGTGGTCCTGAAGAAAGTGACAAGAGAGACAATTGGGCAGGTGCGGCTTGGTTTTCCCAAAATTAAAGAAGCCTCTGAGCGTTCTCTCTGCGGTCTCTTTATGCTTGGGTACTAGAGAATTTAGATCCTCGCCTGGGTGGGTGGTCAATCAACGGCATGCCAGGTCCCTTTGGCCGGGGCAAGCTTTTTTTCCAGTAAAGTACAGGAGCAAGCTTTAAGATTTATTTTGGGGGCGGAGATGCCAGGATCATCAATACCATTGAAAACAGGGCTTTTCACCTCCAGAAAACAGCTGGAGGTAAAACAGCCGATTTAGTGCCCAACTCATGATAGGGCCAGCCCTTAAATGCGGCGGTAATACCGTTACAACCGCATTAAAGGGCTACAGCCCAGCTCGTGATGAGGCCCATAGTATTCCTCACAGAAACACATCTTGCAGGCACAACATGTCACTTTTTCAAGAGAACAAATTACCGCACAGCAGTTCACGTCGGATTCTCCATGGGGTCGAGAGGTGTACTGCTCTTACTGCATAAGAGAATTCCCTTTGTGATCTCCAATGTAACTCAAGACACAGGGGGGAGATTTGTATACATACATGGCACACTGTGGAATCAGACCTTAGCTATCCTAGCGGTGTATCCAGCCCCAAAACTCATGTCAGTCTTGATTGAGGATATCACACCCATACTAGCTAATAACGAAGCAGAAAATTGGATAGTGCGGGGGGGGGGGGGAGACTTCAATGAGTTCATGAACAATGAACTAGATCGCGCACACATTAGGGGAAGAAACCCCTCAATACCCACAAAACTAGCAACCTTCACATCGGCACTAGGGTTGAAAGATGTATGGCACGACCTACACCCGACTGAGCGTGAATATTCGTTTCACTCTGGGGCACATGCATCACTCTCCAGGTTGGACTATTTCTTCCTACCTGCAGCAAACATTCATAAGGCCACAGAGGCAAAGTTACTTCCCCAAGGCATTTCGGACCACTCCCCACTATTGATACTTCTTGAAACCGAAAGACCCCACCAACGTGGCGGCTAAACAATTATTATTTGGGCTTCCCGGACCTGGTGGAGAAAATCCAAACAGCCACCTCCTCGTATTTTGAACTGAATGTAGGCTCGATAGACAACGCTACTATGCTCTGGGAGGCCTACAAGGCAGTTCTTAGGGGCAAAGTCCTTGGGTGGACGTTGGCACACAAGAAAGCACATAGGAAAGATGTGGAAGCCCCTGAACAGGAAGTGAGGCGAGCTGAAACACTGTACACAAGCACAACCTGACCGGAGGATAATAGAAACCTAAGCCTGGCACAAAAGAAATTACAGAAAGTAACATTGAACTGCGCGAAACAAGCGCACAGAGAAATGCGTGCAAGGATATATGAGACGGGGGATAAGGCTGGGAAAATGCTGGCATGGTTGGACAAGAGGGATGAAGGTCAGCAGCAAGTCAGACACATAACCACTGAAACTGCAGGGCAGGCCTCAACTGATCAGGATATTGCTGAGAGCTTTGCAGCTTATTATGAGGAATTGTACTGTGCCCCCTACGGGCCCTATTGATACTATGATCTTTGATGAGATTATACTACTAAATGATACGCAGAAGGCGCGCCTGGAGGAAGAGATAGCGGAGGAGGAACTGGGAAAACACTGGGGACAAATGGGTTTCCAATAGAAACATGGAAGATAATAGGGGGTGATGAGGTGGCACCACATATGCTCCGTATGTACCTGCAATCGAAGGAGCAGGGAATCCTTCCTCTGGACCTAAGGAAAGCTAGCATAATAGTGATTCCTAAGGAGGATAAACTTCCGGATAAATGTAGTTTCTACAGGCCGATCTCTCTTACAAATAGCGAGGCCAAAATTCTAGAGAAGATACTTGCCAATAGACTACAAGATGTGATAACGTCCTTCATCCATCCAGATCAATGCTGCTTTATGCCAAAGAGGTCCAAACGGATGAATATCTGCATGCTTCAACTGCCTATTGAGAGAGCACCAGCACTACAGGAGTCCCTTGCACTGCTAGCAATTAATTTCGGAAAGCATTTGACCCGGTCTACTGGGAGGCTCTATGGGCGATAATGTATAGGATGGGCTTCTGAGAACAATTTTTAAGCTGGGTAAAGCTTCTGTACAACTCCCCAATCGCAGAAATTAGGGTGAATGGGGGGTTATCACGCAGCATTGACTTGGGCAAAGGGACAAGGCAGGGCTGCCCCCTGTCTGCAATGTTGTTTGCATTGGTGATTGAACCTCTGGCGGTGCGGTTGAGAAATTCACAGGCATGGATGGGTTTTCGCTGGGCTCACGACTGGGAGGATAGAGTTTCCCTATATGCGGATGATTTACTGATTTACCCAAGTGATCTGGCGCACTCTTGTCCCATCGTCACACTGATACTAGAAAGATATGGGCGGTTCAGTGGGCTAAGGGTGAACTGGGGCAAATCGATACTATTTCCGCTGAAAGGGATAAGCAATATTGATCCAGACAATTGCCCGTACCGGGTGGAAATGGAACAATTCCGCTATCTTGGCATTAAAATCACGGCTAACCTGAGGGAATACGTGCCCAAAAATCTACATCCAATTATTGATAGATTCGCGAATGACATGAGACATTGGATGTCCCTACCTCTTACTCTACTGTGGAGAGTGGCACTTTTCAAGATGCTGGCCCTTCCGCGTTTTCTATATATCCTGCAGAATGCACCGCTACACATCCCTGGGTGAATTCAGGAAAGTGGACACGATCCTTAGGAAACTGCTATGGGGGGGTGGACACCCAAGGATGGCTCTGTGCACCCTACAACGTTTCATACGGGCGGGTGGCATTGGACTCCCGCACTTATGAACATACTACTGGGCCACACAAATGGCGGTCGTAAACAACATTCTCCATGGAGCCTGTCAACTCCCACACATCCGGGCAGAAATACACGCAAGACAGGGAATCTCTCCACAAGAAAGTCTTCATCAGACTATGAAACACCCACCTCCCTGCACATTGGTGACTCATGCGGCACAGATATGGGTGGAAGCACACAGACATATAGGATGGGAGGGGAAGATCACCCCGGTTCAGCCCTTGTGGAAAAATAGATGCCTACCTGAACTTGATGCGCTCCCTAGTGGGTGAACTGGGAGGTGGCTGGTATAGCCAGGGTCAGTGATGTAATACAGGAAGGTAAAATAGCACCCTTCGAGAGCGTAGCGAATAAGTTTGGACTCCCATTAACAGAACACTATCATTACATACAAATGTTGCATGCACTGGGAGTGCGCTTGCCACATCCCACTGATATGCCGGAATGCATGCCAATTGAAAGAAGCATTGTCTTAGAACGGGTAGATGTGAGAACAACCTCTGAAATGTATAATGCAATCTACTCATTTGCAACATCTGCTCTCTGCAGCCTGAAAGCCAAGTGGGAAAAAGATGTAGGGCCTTTACAGTCCGAGGACTGGACCACTGCCCTAACGTACCCTAAAGAAACTGCCTTAATCTGCCAGAATGAGACTTGTACAGCTAAAAATGTTGCATAGGATATATTACCCAAGAACGGCGCTACATCAATGGAGTAAGATCACAGACTTTAACTGTCTGAGATGCCATCAAGAGGGAGGTACCTCCTTCCATATCTTATGTGAATGTCCACAAATTCAACCTTTTTGACAGAAATGCTGCAACAGACTATCGGCGGTCATCGACTAGGTGATACCTATGAATCGAAACTGTTGATATTAGGGGAGAATGAAGGGATGATGCATTTTGAAAAACTGTTGTTCTCTACGGCCACTGGCATAGCAAAGAGGAACGTAGCACAACTATCTGGTTCAGGTCTGGCACCACAATATAAACAATGGGTAACGGATGTGGATGCGTGCATCTCATTGGAGCATAGAGTGTATACAGCTATAGGGTGCCCTGGGAAAGCGCACAAGATTTGGCAAAAATGGGAGGAAGGTTAGAGAAATGCAAAAGTGTCATGTCGATTGGCGAAGGTATAGACATGATCTTATTTGTATGCATAATGTATTGTACTGAATTGAGTCAAGCTAAAATACCTGAGCAACAGTTAAGCAGATAACCCGTGTTCTATGTTTGTGTATGTTTTTAATGTGTTGACTGTTGTTGTTTTTCACCAAAGAAAACCAATAAAATGTGTTATAAAAAAAAAATAATGAATAAAAGAAAAAGTAAAATAAGTTTTTTGTTAAAAGCAAGGCGCCCAGTCATACGCTCAACGAGTTTCAAAGCTAATTAATAAAAGATTACCAAAGTTGGGCAAATCAAAATAAAGCGCTCCAAAACAACAAGCCCGACTGTTACTCTAGTCGTAACTGATGAATCAGCGCAATAGTATCTGTGGACGGGGCACTTTGGGGGGTGTAGGCATCATGAAGCAAGACACAGACTAAAGATTCAGTTCAGAAAAAAATAGTTTATTAAATTAAATGTCACGATGGTAGAAGGCCTAACTTGCCCTATGCTAGGGTGGGATTTCCCTACCTGAAGAAAACTAAGGAAAGTCTGAGTCAAAGAATTCAACTTAAAAGTCTGTATGTGTCCAAAACCTATGCTTGCTCTCACAACTAAAGCTAAACAATGTGTAGGGATGTCAATAATACAAGAAATGGTGATCAACACAAAGATCGGAGCTTCTTACAGCTCTTAGATTCCTCTTCAGCTCCTCGTCCCCAAGTTCAAGAAAGTCCCACAAAAGTCTCAAGGTTACCTTTCACAAGTTCAAGACAATACAGTTCCACACAATCCTAGGGGTTCCCTTCCCCAAGTTTCAGTACCACAGTCAAAAAAGAAAAGGGTTTTGAGGCTCCGGCCTCCAGACATAATTTTCAGTTCATCAAGTCTTAGGATTCCCTTCCCTAAGACTTCAACGTAGCAACTGGTATTTATTTCAAAGTTCAACACAACTCTAGGTCAACATCACCCTCCTTTGGGAATGCCTCACACACAGTTTACATGAAAAGGGGTCTTGGGGCTAAGTCCTCAAGAAAGTATTTGCAGTTCATCAAATCTCAGGGTTCCCTTCCCCAAGATTTCAACGTAGCTACTTGTACTGCTTTCAGTCTTTTAAAGTTCAAAACAAATCTAGGTCCTCTTGACACGCCTTCTGGCTCGCCTTAGCAGTTCATTCACTCACAGTGCTTTTCATGGTGTATTTCACAATGTCTTTGACTTTCACAATTTAGGGCTCACTGGTCTAGGCGCAGTTGTCAGACCACACGGTCCACCCATCACAGGTTGCGCTACCATGAACCCTAGGCTTTTCAGCCAACATGGGCTCTTCCGTACTTGCCCTTGTGTACAGATTGACATTCACTTAGCTTCTCTTTGTTGGCCTCTTGGCGCTATGTACAGTTTCACACTCTACTGGCCTCTCCTGGCTAGCCTCTTGGCTTCACCATAAAGTGCCATACACCTCTTGCCAGTCTTTGGAATTGCTGCACTGTATCCATTCATAAAGTTCACTTTGTGGAGGACTTGTTCATGCCCCACCTTTCTGTTGCACTCTTTCACACTTGCGCTCTTTTCCGTAGCTTGCTTTCAAATGGCCAATTTTCCCTCTTAGCTTTCATCATCTATTAGCTTTGCCCATAAAGTTTAATTCAATTCTATATTCAATCTGTGTAATTTCACTTTGTTTCAAGTTTTCATTCAGTTTGGTGTTCAATTTGCATGATTTAACTTTGCTTTGAGTTTTCATTTTGTTCGGGATTCAATATGTGTCATACGGTACTCGTACATAGGCCCTATGAGCGCCCCGGCTTTGAGTGACACTTCTTTCCACTCACTGGTTCTCTGCGTTCCTCCTCTGTCGGCTATGCGGCTCCCATTCTGCTTCAGAGGCAAGCAGGCCAGTCTCTGCAAGCCCCGCGCATGTCCCGGGTGCTTCCTTGAACAGGCTGGCACCTCTGCTCTCGGACACGGACAGTGTCCTTTCTTCCTTCTTTCTGGCTCCCAACTCTGGCTGCTTTCTCCAAACAAGGGAGACTCCCATACCTGTGGTAGCCTAACGGCCTGACTCGCCTGGGGCTCCACAGGTTTTCTGGGATATCGGCTGGCGTCCTGGCTTCCCTTTCAGGTCCCGCTACGGCTGCCTCCTAACAATATGGGTCTCCTGCTTGTCTCTCCCACACAGGTCTCCCTGTTGCTCTCCTTGCTTCTCCTTTGGTCTCCCCTTGTACACCTGCAACCACATGACAGGTTGCAGGTGTGGATTTTCGTTTGGGCTTGCCTGACCATAATTAAAGGGACATGCAGGCATCTTCCTCGTCCCAGTACTAGAGTGGTGAAATGAAGTCTCAGTGTTTATTACTCTTAGTCACCTCTTCCTTGTCACAGAACTGTCAGAGGTAAAATGGGGGTAAATGAGGGGAGAGGTTTTACAATAGCCAACAAAGGCTGGGGAAGGGTTAGAGTGGTCTTTAATATGAAAAGGGGTGTACCATGGCTCACCTACCTCACCCTTAACCACTCTCTTCTTAACCCTCTTACTGGTTGGATAATATCTCCTGCCGTGTTCTTGGTCAGTGGGATAGGGATTAGCAATACCCCATAACTGCTGCTGGGATCGAGGATTCTTCACGAAAGGGAAATGCTGAATACTGCATCTCACCTGAGGACATCCCATCCCCAATGCCCAAGGACCCTCTACCCAGGTGATTCTCCTTCGCTTCTCCACCCCCAGGGTCAGGATACAAAAGTGATGGCCTTTCCCTGGCCACCTGACAAGAGGACCCAAAGGAAGTAGATGCGAGGAAACCCTCCGTTTTCTCACACCAGATTATATGGTCTTCTGCAAACACATGTACAGTAAAACATAAATGGTATGAGGGCTGTGTAATAAAATGACTTGGGTATTACGTTGGGGGATGAGCAATGTCTAAGATTCTGTCAATTGACTAAGAATGCCTCCTTAAACGCCAGCCTCCGACTGACACAATTCAAAGTGCGGAATCGTTTACATTATTCTCTGGCTAGACTGGCCAAATTCTCCCTGTGCACCCGTGCCGACTGTGCAAAATGTGGAAGTGTGCAGACTGACTCCTTTCATACGTATTCGACCTGCACCCCAGTTCTTGAGTTCTGGAGCAGGGTTGCCGAGATACTGGATACTATGCTAGACATTCCGCCATCCCTAAGGCCGATTAAGTATCTGCTGGGATACATAGGAAAAATGTCTGCAACCTCTTGATGTCCGTTTACTGTGGCAAGTGCAATTGCTAAGTGATGTATACTGAAATACTGGGAGTCGAGACACTCCTCTAGCAGTGCTGAATGGCTACGTGCATTGGTTTATATTAATGATCGAGAGGAGAGGAGAGTTACATACAGACTGTACCAACTATGAGTCAGCCTAAGGACATTTGGGGCCGGTCAGGCGATATTTGGTGGATGCCGACTCTGATGACCTCACTGGTGGGGGTGACGTATCATGTATCCTCTGTAATACTTGTATGTATTGCACCTTGTACACTGCTTGCTCTATGACTGTCTTATAAATAATGTTTTAAAAAAAAGGAGTCCAATGAAGGCAACGCTCCCAAAATGATAAATTGAGCGCGGATAAACAGAGAGACCAGACATCCCTCACAAATGCAGATGAGAAGATATATTGACAGATATAACAGAGTAAGTCAGAAGAAAAGCATGCAAATCAGACCACGAAAAGATAACTGGAAGATTGATTTGCTAACAGTGACCATGGAAAGGTATAAAAGATTCCCTATGTGCAGAATAAAGGACGAGATTGAGATTAAGTTGCCTTAACAAAAAGATCTACTTTATCTGAGAACAGCTAAGGCATGAATGGTACAGACTGTTTATAGGCAGAATTCCTGTCGACCAATTGCAAACACCCATCTCTCCTGTGAAATCTGAGGTACATTTGTAAAAAAGACTTTAGTCCATCCACAGTGGGGGTGCCCACAACAATGTTTTCCTTCACTTTGCTCGGTTAAACAGAGCCAAATACACCTATATCCTAATTGCCAACAACTGCTGGTCCTCAGCCAGTTAAACATAACTCACTGAAACCCAAGAGCATTACCGATAGTGCACCGTCATTAAAACCTGAACATACTGGACCAATGCCATTCCTATAAATGAAAATTAGGCAGAAAGAGTGGTCCTGAAGAAAGTGACAAGAGAGACAATTGGGCAGGTGCGGCTTGGTTTTCCCAAAATTAAAGAAGCCTCTGAGCGTTCTCTCTGCGGTCTCTTTATGCTTGGGTACTAGAGAATTTAGATCCTCGCCTGGGTGGGTGGTCAATCAACGGCATGCCAGGTCCCTGTTTACTCTGGAGGCCTTTCCCTCTATGGAGAAAATCTCTAGCAAATGTGGACCACTCCCGGCAACGGTGCAAGTGATTATGCAATATAAGAGCGCTGTTACTTATATTGGGGAAAAGTACCTGCTAGATAGTGATGCCTCTTCATGAAGCAATCTTGCGTTACATTCATTATGCAAAATTAGCTTGGAAATTATGGGCTGTGGATGGCATTTTGAAAAAAAAACAAGTTTAGGGTGAGAAGGTGAGAATACCCTGCTGTGCTCTGAATATTGAAAATGTAAATATAAGTGTGAAATAATCTTATTGAAAACTACATTGTTTAACCAACTTGTTTCTCGTCTATTTATTGAACATATTTTCAAGAGTACTACTTGTGAAGCTACATGACAACCCTGTGCTGGCCTGCATTCGAACTGTACACGGTCCTGTTTACGCCTTCTAATTCCCAACACTCATCAGACATTCATTAACCGAGTTGTAAAGAAGACATTAACTGTCATTTATGTAAGGTCAGTGGACCGAGGCTTTTTCCATTGTTGTTACTCTGTAGGTAGGTTTGAACTGGTTTGTACATTAGAGGATTATATATTATTGTTACTGATCCTTAAATATAAAGGGTTACTTTCAAAGCGAACGGACGCATGCAGACTTTTCTTCTCACATGGGTTTGGGTTTGTAGGCATGTGTCTTACTGCAGGATAGAAGTGTTGTCATGGGTGGAGCGGGTTACTGCGCAATTATTCCTTTCCTTACCTTACCTTCTCAATGCACTAGATGCTATTACAGTGGGGTGCAATTGACCTCCAATTGGGGCCAAGAAGCAAATACTAAAAGGTGGAAATCAGACATGAAGCCCTCACAGGAATTCTGGATAGAAAGTCTCCTTGCGTTGCCCAAAAAAGAGAAAGTTTTTGACAGCAAAAAGCATAACCAGAAAACTGAGAAGTATATGTGGACATCTCTTTATGACATTATACACTCGAGTTCTTGCATCTCCAACCCTATGATCTGTTTTTCAGTCTCCCTTTTTTTGTCTTCCCAAATTAACACAAGTATAACAGGCAATTAGGATGAATGTAAGTAAGAATATGACCCATTCCTAGTGGAGATCTATGGACATTCGTTGGATTCCATTTCTAATTGACCTTTTATACAGGTAGAAGAAAATGATTGTAAATGGGTGCTCCGCCACACGCCAAGCAGCATCGTCTTTTCAAATCTCTGCAAAAGTGTTACAATCTCATTTGGAAGAAACAGGAACCTTCATATACCTTTAAGTAACAAACACAACCATCCTTACCTTTAGCAGCTCCATTTGAAGGTGGTTGTTGTTGCTTTGCACCCACCTGAATAGTGGAAGAAAAATACAATTGCTTTAAAGCTATGAACAATGTTGAGTTCTAGGCAACACTTGAGGTTGAATGTAGCAAATACTAAAAGGTGAATTTGTTTGCAATTGGATTGCACGATTGTGCTATGCTAACCTTATGGAAATGTCAATAAAGATACATCTATAAGAAGTCAATGTTTATCGGAAATAGCCCACACTATGGTTTAATGCCTAATGCACCTGCTAAAACAAAACTGATATGTGGCAAGATCTGGGTACTAGAACTGTTTCTGGTGACCGGTCTTCATACAAAGGTCATCCATTTACACAGTATATTCGATTTTGGAATGGGGACACGTGCTGTGGTGGGGGAGATAATTTAAAATGGAACTCACAGCCCTAAGAAGAACACACATCAATACATTTTGTCAAATGCTCAACCTACATTCGTGGTGGTTTCCTTTTTTAGGACTGTGAGAGCAAATATTTATCCTGAAGCCATCAGCGATTGAGCTGCAAGTAAGTTCCCGCTCAGCCCCCATGCAGAGGTCCTTTCTAAACACATTAATAGTGACCACACTGTTCTGACCAGTCCGGAAACAACAGTGGCGGTAAATCCGCTGCCATCGTTGTTTCCGGACCAGCTGATTCCGAGTCCTGCAGGCGGGAGGTGCCACTCCTTCCAGGTCTGACCTGGCGGGAATAACACCACCTGCCTGCCGGCAGACATGGAAACACCGACTCTGTCATAGATGAAAAACCAGTGTTTCCATGGTCCCCATTCCCATGGAGACCTATAGGACTCAATGGGAATGGGGATTTACAGATTTCCGCCTCCAGAATTACTGGGTCACCGGGGTTGTAATGCCCCAGTGATTCCGGCAATCACGGAGGCGGAATGGTATTACGAGTCCGGCGGCAGCCTGCTGGTTGTTCCGGCACGTCTACCGCAGGACTCGTAATGAGGCCCATTGTCTAGGTCTTCCGTGATGATCACACAACTGCATTCTACACGTACTTAACTAGTCGAGGGGGATTACTACTCGGCATGGTGCCACCTTGGGCTCAACCTCTGCCTATATTCTGCGTTACAAATGCCATATCATATCATATATTCTCAGACACTGATGAACCAAAGCTGTCCTTATTTTAAAGGTTGTTAAATATGTATTAGGTGTGTGATTCTTTTTAGGCATGGTGATTTTTGGTATACAAATTAAACTAAAAGGTTGTCCTGTATGTTGGAGGTAGTACGGAACACTGGCTACCTGTCAAGTGCCAGAGATGCAGCTAAGCGAAGGAGACAGACACACAGACAACTTTGGCTCAGGATTTGCGTGCTTGGACTGACCCAAACAGGTTCACAAGCAGCCTTTTTAGACAACCCACATGAAGAATAAATCAGCATCATTATTCCGTCCACCTGTCCATCCGTCCACCCTTCCTTCCATTCACCCATCTTTCCGTCCTTCCACCCGTTCACCTGTCCGTCCATCCACCCATCTATCGGTCCACCCATCCATCTGTCCACTCTTCCTTCCTTCTGTCCACCATCCGTCCATCCATTCACCCATCTGTCCACCCGTCCATTTATCCATCCGTCCATCTGGCCACCCACCCGCCTATCCGTCTGACCATCTGTCCATCCATTCGTCCAACCTTCCTTTTCTGTCAACCCTTCCTTCCATCCACCCTTCTTTCCTTCCGTTCGTCCACCCTTCCTTCCGTACAGCCGCCCACTTTTCCTTCCGTCCACCCTTCCTTACTTCCATCCACCATTCCTTACTTCCATCCACCGTTCCTTCCATCCACCCGTCCACCCATCACCTTTCCTTCCTCCCGTCCATCCATCCATCTTTCCTTCCATCCACCCTTCCTTCCTTCTGCCCACCTGTCCATCCGTCTACCCTTCCTTACTCCATCCACCCACCCTTCCTTTGGTCTCTTTCCTTCTTTCTTTCTTTCTTTCTTTCTTTCTTTCTTTCTTTCTTTCTTTCTTTCTTTCTTTCTTTCTTTCTTTCTTTCTTTCTTTCTTTCTTTCTTTCTTTCTTTCTTTCTTTCTTTCTTTCTTTCTTTCTTTCTCTCTTTCTCTCTTTCTTTCTTCTGTCCACCGTCCATCCGTGCACCCTTCTTCCTCCCATCCGCCCATTTTATTTTATTTATAGGTTTAAAACATGCCGTAGCCAGCAGGCATCAGGGCGCGTAGACAACACGAAGACAAGACAGTTGGCACAGGGAGGCGGATGCTACCACTGAGTTACTCAAAGAGAAGAGTCTTCAGTGACTTCATAAAGAGATTGATGCTAGCTTCTTGCCGTAGTGGTAGAGGCAGCATATTCCAGGTTTTGGCTGAGCATACAGGAAAGGATTTGTCCAAACCTTTTGTTCTCTTGAACGCTGGGCAATTTACCTGCACCAGGTTAGATGATCGCTATGATCTGACCGGCTTGTACAAGGATATTATGTTTTTCGTGTAGGCAGGCGCTTTCCCATTCAGACATTTATGCACCATGGTGGCTGCTTTAAATTGCACTCGAGCTTTAACAGGAAGCCAATCTAATGTCTGTCTGTGCTGAGATTCATGGCTTTTTCTTGGATTTTATTTTTAATGAAGTGTACAACATTATTCTGAAAGACCTGCAGTTTCTGCAGGCTCTTTTTGTTAGCAGCCACGAGAAAGGCATTACAGTAGTCTACCCTTGACAAAATGATGGATCGTGCTATAAAGGTGCAGTGGTTTTCAGTTAGATAGGGGCGAATATATTTTAGGAGCCTTAGGCAATAGGTGCAGTTTTTTTTAGATCTGATTGACATGGGTTTCTGCACCCAAAGATGAGTCGAGATGTATGCCAAGGGTTTTAATCTTACTCAGGACTGGAATATTGCAGCCATGAATGGGAAAAGCTTTGTAATTATATGTTAGGTTAGCCTTAGCTTGCAGAGATCCAAAGATTAGAAGTTCTGTTTTCCCTCCATTGAGGCTGTTAGGGAGAATTCTCTGTGTAGGCTGAATTTCCTAACCTAGTGAGTCCCCCAGCAACTTTGCTGGATTTCTAGAGTTTGTTTTTTTCTCTCCTGCCAAGAGTGAGACTCTTTTCCTCACACTCTTATGATTTGAGGGGTTCCTTTGACTGTTGATGTGTTTTATGGGCTATGGGGTCTTTTACTCCATAGGGTCTCATGTGTTTTTACTACGTGTGTTACACAGCACTCTCAGTGCAGTAACACAGGGGTGTCCTAAGTGACCCCCACCATAGACTCCATACCCTGGGGGTCACCATTGGCTTTACTAGTCCCAAATTTAGTAACAGAACCAGTACAAACCATCATAATGTGGAAGTACTGGTAGGGGTAATTCGATTGCCCCAGGGTCTGTTTTTCGAGGGGGTACTGTGCAGTCCTCCCTCGTCGATTTTCTGGCTGGTGGCAGTGGTTACCACGCGTAATATTCCTTAAGAATATTTCCTATGGGATTTTGCCATGTATTTTAAACGCACCACTTTTTGGTGCAATGTTAAAGATACCGCCGGTTTATTTATTTAATATTAATTCACCGGTAGGGTCTTTTTTGCCAGAACTCGGTTTTAAAATGGCGTTTGTGTTCGCCTCTGTAACTCCAAACCAAAGGTCGAGCCCTTTGTTGCACTTTTGGCGGGCTTCTACACAGAAGCCCTCCAAAGTGGTGCCACTCTGTCTGGGTACCACCACAGGGGGTGTTGGAGGGGGTTTAGGCACCTTGGACTAAGTTGCCTTGCCAACTCAAGTCGCACTCTTGCGTGATTGGCCCAAGTGGTGAGCCGCCCCGCTCACCACTTAGCATGTTTGATTGACAGCTAGGCTGAATGAATGGGGGTTTGCTGCATAAAAGCAGGGTTTTGGGGACTGGGACTTCAGAAGTCACCACAGGACCTGAAAATCCAAAGAGGGAGAAGCTGAGCCGACCTGCAACGACGACACCACCGGTGGAGCCCTGCTGAACCGACTCACCACTTCCCAACGACAGAGGAGATCTTCTTCCCGGAGAGTCTCTTCCCCTTGAGCTGGTGGGGACAACCAGTTCGCCGTCTTTTCGCCTTCCAGGACGTCCAGTTGTCGAGTTGCCCGTGCCAAGCACCCCGGCAACCGGATAGCCACTTGTCACTGAACCGCGAATAAAAGGACCGTACCTGTTAATCGAGAACTCCGCGGCTGGTTTCTTCCCTGGCAGTGCAACGAACTCCTGCTCTCTTCCACGACGAGATCTTCTCTTCCCCCGGACGAATCACCGACTTGCACCCGCTGCCAGGAACAACTGCCCCCGATGGAGCGTTCTCACCATTTCAAGGTACTGTGTCCGCCTGGCCTCCCTTTCAACAGATTGCACTAAGGTGACAGTAGATCCTTAGCCTTCTATACTGGGTTGGTCTCTTGACCTTCTAACTGGTCTCTTTCTTTTGGTCCAACTTCTTTCTGAACAGTTACAAGACTTTTATGCACTTTTTAAACCGTGTGACCTTGGACACATTTCGTTCTGATCCTCTCAAAGTGGGTCCGGCTTTCTGAACTCTAACTTCACGGTTGTATTCTGCCTTTCTATCTTGCTATGCTCTTCTGAAAGTGTTGGGATCTGTTTCAATTTATGCTCTGCCTTCTCTCCCTTTTTAACCGAATTATTAGAGTGCCATCTGCGTTAAGCGCTCACCGCTGTCTGAAAATAAGTGGTGCTTTACTTTAGACTTGTCTAATAATCTTTGAAGGGAGTGTATATACTTTAGTGACTGTGTTTTTGAACTTGCTTGATATTAGTGCCAGTGTGTTTTCATAGATGTGTTTTTAAATAAATAATTATATATCTTTTACACCAAAGCTCTGGTCAGTGTTTGCTTGTTTTACTGTGTTTTTCTGCCCTATTGTGTATGCTCTGTATACTGCCTAACTCTTCTTCAGAGAAGTCTGACTGCTCAGCCACAGCTACCAGGTAAATCTGGGTGGTGCAGACTGCTACCAATTGGGTTTACTGCTAACTCCTGTAGTCTTAAACTTTTTGCAGTGGTCCCTAAGGGAACTGCACAGGTTTCTGCCTAACAGAGGCAAATCCAGTTTTCTGTCACCCAGGATTCAATCACACCATAGATGTGTTTTAGCTTCACAGAGTCGATGTCGTAGTCACCAGCCATCCCCAATTCAAGCTGAGTATCATCTGCGTAGTTGGTAAAGAAACCCCCAGTCTGTTCCAGAAGGTTGCAAAGTGGTCAGATGCATAAATTGAAAAGCACAGGCAACAAACGCGCCCCCTGGGGCACACAGCACGTTGTGGGTGCAGAAGCTGCAGAGGCATTTCCCCAGCAAACCCTAGACATTCGACCAGACAAGAAAGATTGGATCCATTCTGATGTTACATGGGAGCAGGATACAGTATTTCCCAAGATGTAAAAGGGGCGTTTTTGGTCCAGGAGATCAAAGGCTGCCGACAGGTCAAGTAGGACCAGCAGGCCAACCTTACCCCTATCCACAATTCCGAATATATGTGATTGAAGATCGACAAGGGCGGTCTCAGTACTGTGGGAGGGTCGGAAACCTGATTGTCTGGGATGTAGGACGCCAGAGGTTTCTATCAAAATCTGGAGTTGTAACCTGGCTGCTTTATCCATGATCTTTAATAGCAGTTTGTTATTGTTCTTAGATTGCTTATGTTGCTAGGGTTTAACCGTGATTTCTTTAGAAGTGGGGTCTCCGTAACATTTTTGATGTTTTCAGGGACAGTACCAGTGCGGAAGGAGGCGTTAATAAGTCTTACCAGCAAGGGTACAAAAATGTTTTTGTTGTCCTAGATAATTTTTGGTGGTAAGATATTCCCTGGACAGGCTGAAAAGTGCATAGAGCCTAGAATCTTTGTCAGGTCGGGGATTGACACTGGGTGGACATTGAAAACACATGTGTTCGTCTCTGATGGAAGAATTGGGGGGGTAGGCTGAGTCTTAGTCTGGCCCACTTGATCTTTATTTGATATCTCGCCTTCGATACTTTCACCTCAAAGACTGATTGAGCTCTGGTAGAGTCCAAGTTTGTAGGTGCGAACATCACTGTTTGGGCTTTTGCTTTTTCCAAAAGTGTTAGAATTTCAAATAGTTTCTTGGATTTATTGTCAGCATTGTCTATTAATTTGTTTAAAAAAAATCCTTTTTGGATTCAATGATTGCTGTTTTATAGAGCCTCTGTAGGGTTTTCCAAGTAGCTTTATTCTCAGGAGAAGGGTATTTCAGCCAACGTCTCTCCGCTTTCCTTTTATCTGCTTTCATGGTTTTAAGCTCGAGTAAGAACCACTTTTGGTGTCCTGTATTATCTCATACAGTTTTATTCTTTAATGGAGCTAGTTTATCTAATAGATTTCCCAACTCAAGATTATAGGTATTGACTATTAGATCAGTACTAGTCATGATTCGGATGACGCATCTTTGGAGGTCTGTTCCCCGTACTTACTTACTAGTTAGTTACTTTCTTTATCAGGTTATTAGCTTTGGCTAGGGGTGCTTTGAGGTAGATGCAGAATTTGATCATATACTGGTCAGTCCATATACACGGCGTGGTACTTTCAATATTGACATCTAGGTTCCTAGCCACAATCCAGCCTAGGATACCGTCTGTGGCTGTTGTCGGGTCACTATTGACTAAAAGGTGGTCAATAATGTTAAGGGCTGATTCAAGAGCAATGGCTTCTTTATCTACAGTATTACCTTGTCATCTATTAAGATCACTCAGGAAAAGAGTGGCGCTATTATTCCTGTTCTGGTGAGATAAGAGTTGAATAATGCCGTCATTAAAAGAAGGCAGCTCCACAGGTGGTGAGTAGATCAGTATGAAGTAAACATTGCTACATGGTGTGGGGGTGATTTTAGATGTAGAGTCTCACATTTATTGCAGCGGTTAGGTTTTTTGAATAGCTTGATGAGAGTTTTTGGTAGTAATTGCCACGTCGCCTCCTATGCCCTGCTCTCTGTTTTGGCAAAAAATTGAGTAACCCTCTGGAGTAGCTAGAGTGATAATTGGGGCGCTGGCATCCGTAATCCAGGTTTCCATCAGGAATAACATGTGTCAAGTTCATGGTTGGTGATACAGTCCTGGATTTCCAGTGCATGTTTGTTAAGGGATTTAGAATTTAATAGGGCTAACTTAAGATTTTGTATAGGCTCTGGATTTGCTATTTCCTCTTTGTTGGTATCTTTATGAGGTTCACGACTTATAACTCTGGGTGTGGAATCCTTTATTGAGGTTTTGTTTTTTACATGAATGTCCTGGAGCGTGGAGGGCGAGGTTTGGTTATTAATGCCATCCAAGCATTCACTCAGTGTGGTATCAAAAATGTTTCTTGCGGCGGGTGGTAGAAGTATGTTATCTTGAGGGGGGTAATGTTGGGTGGTTGGCATGCACCTATCTGTGGTCTCATTACTCTGACAGGGTAGAGTGCAAAGGTAGGGACAAGGAGGGTCTTCAGTGGGCTCAGTCAGCTTGTTGATATTCGAACTACTGACATAGTCAGGCTGAATGCTGGGCACTGAGTACCTGCATGAGTTCTTCGATGGTATCAGTGGGTTATCTAGTTCGGCTTTTATTTTTTCTAGATTGTGGGCTACTGTAGCCATGCGCTTCGCTTTCTGGCTGGATAGTAGCAAGTTTAGCTCTGTGGCGCTTTATGACCCCAGGCTTGGTAGGGGCTGTATCAAGGGTTGCTTTTAGTTTGCGTTGCTGGTGGGGAGGTAGCTAAGGTTAGTTGCGTAAGGCCCAATTGGGTAGTACACAGCTAATAATGACAGGAGACTAAGGGTAGCAACTTACTTTTGATCCTATCAATATTCTCCTAAAGCTTGTTTGGCGATTTCCAGCGCGGACCGGTGAAGACTGGACTTGTCTCAGGTGCGCCGGCGCTGGTGTGCCTTGTCACCCAATTTGTAAAATGCTGGGGTTGCTGGGAGATGTAGTTTTCCTGCCCAGCATTTTTTGATGACTGCTCGATTTCTAAAATTAACATCTGCTTTAAAAGCAAGTATCCAGCAACTTGCATGCAGCGTAGGGGACAGAAGACAAAATCCACGACTATATTTCAATATAAAGAACAAACTGTTCTGTTAAAAATCACTAACTATGGTTACTAACATGCTTCAGAAAAACACACACACTGTGTGAAATCACTCAAAGCAGTGAGAAAATATTCACGAACACACTTCACTTTGCAATCAAGAATAGCTGTCCACCAGTCCACCCATCCACCTGTTCATACATCTACACCTCGTTATGTCATCCTTCCTTCCATTCGTCCACCCATTCATCCCATCCACCCACTTGTCCATCTGTCCACCCTTCCTTCCATCCACCCTTCAATCCATCCACCCGTCCATCTGTCCACACTTCCTTCCATCCAACTGTCCATCCATCCACCTGTCCATAAACCATACAACCATCCACCCATCCCATCCATCCATCCATCCATCCATCCATCCATCCTTCCATCCTTCCTTACATCCACCCTTGCTTGCTTCCTTCCATCCATCCATCCACCCATCCTTTCTTCTGTCCACCCTCCCTTCCAACCACCCATCCATCCATCCGGCCAACCTTCCATCCATTCACTTGTCCATCTGTCCACCCTTCCCTTCTGTCCATCTGCCCACTCTTCCTGTCCACCTCTCCATCTGTCTACCCTTCCATCCACCAGTATTCAATCCACCCATCCACCCTTCCTTCCATCCACCATTCTTTAATTCCATTCACACATCCACCTGTCCATTCATCTGCCTGTCCACCCTTCCGTTCACTCGTCCATTCTTCCACCCTTTTGTCCACCCTTCCTTACGCCCACCCTTCTTTACTTCCGTCCAACTGTACATCCACCCGCCCATCAGTCCACCATGCTGTCCACACATCCATCCATCCTTCCTTCCTTCCTTCCTTCCTTCCTTCCTTCCTTCCTTCCTTCCTTCCTTCCTTCCTTCCTTCCTTCCTTCCTTCCTTCCTTCCTCCCTCCCATCCATTAGTCCACCCTTCTGTCCACCCATCCATCCATATGTCAAAATAATGTGGGTTCTGTAGTTGTACAGCGCAGATGACTCAGTATTCCAAAATCTCTTTCTTTAAAATCAATACAAAGTCAAAAATTATTCAATAAGCAGAAACAGCCATCCAAATTGTGAATGGTGATTTATTTCTCTCACAGCCAACATGTGTTTCGACCATTCGGTCATCCTCAAGGCAATTAAATCTTTGGAGAAATCCCTAATGAATATAGAATGTCTTGTTGCGAGTTAAAGGTTCCAAATCATGGGGTGGAGGTAGAGTTCCGTCCACTATTAGACGTATGTATCTTCAATGTAGAGAATGGACCTTATAAATGACCACTTTATGCATATGTAGAGAGTATTCTCAGCATGTATGTCTTGATTCAATAGAGGAGAACCAGAACTGTGCATTGCTAAGCAGTAAGCCCAGATGCACTCTTCGAGAACTCACGTTCTATCCGAAATGTTCCTCCTGTAGCGCAAAAACTGGCTGAAGGGTATGCTGTCAATCGTACGTTTAGGGTGGAAGCTTGTTGCAAGTAATAGACTATTTCTATCCGTTTGTTTGGTGTAGATTCTAGTCTCCAATTTCGCTTCTGACACATATACTTCCACATCGAGGAAATGAATAGTTGTCGTGCTTGTTTCCGTAGTGAACCTAATACGGGGATTCATCCCGTCCATCATTTTAAAGAATTCCTCTAACTCCTCTTGGGGGCCTGTCCAGATACCGAAGATGTCATCTATGAACCTCCGGTACAGTGAGAGGTGTGGCATCCACCTAGGTGACGTAAGTATATGTTCATTTTCTAAATAACACATAAAAGCATTAGCATAGCAAGGAAGACTTGAATGAAAGACAAATTACTATTTTCCTGTTTGAAAACAAGAACAGTGAAGCCCCACCCTGAAGATGGATCTTTAGGATCCGAAACGCGTTGGTTATTTTTGCAACATCCTTTAAAGGGCTTCCCTGGAGGGAGCCGCCTTCTTGTATAAAAACTCCCACACACTTTCCCCGGGGGGATCGTCACATAGATGTCAAGTTGTTTCTAACTGTTATATCTGATCTTGCTTGTTTTTTTACGACGCACAGTAACGACTGCATGACTTCATGCAAGTCCATGTTATGTGAAACAACCGTATATAATTTATTGTTTGTCAATACATCCTTATGTTGATGTTCCATTTTCATAAAGAAAAGAAAGATGATGGGTTAATTAAAATGAACCTTATCACTCAAGAGTGTTGCAGATGTGTTGGTGACATTTCTGGTTACTTTGTCTGTCTGTTTTAAGGATTTATTTGAAGTAACTGCTTCTATATTTATGAAAGAAGTACCATCTCATTGAATTTTATTTATAATAATGTAATAGCTTGATATTTCTCAGTGAATTTACATTACCAATATGGTAAATGATTGATAGAACGCGAGTTCTCGAAGAGTGCATCTGGGCTTACTGCTTAGCAATACGCAGTTCTGGTTCTGGTCTTTTGTTGTGTCCCAAGTGGTCTTGTGACAATAGCCCGCCTACACCTGAAACAACATTATAAATACCTTTACTATATCCAAACTGGGATTCCTAAAAAATCTACTCCTGTTTTGAACCACTAATTACACGGCAGTGCACTCCAGCCCCCACATTTTGCCTTTGATTCAATAGAGGGCCCTAATACCTGTGTGCTCAGTATAGGGGATCGATCCCGTGAATCTTGTCTGTCCGCAAGTGGAGTGCACCACAATTTGTTACTCCCCAAACCTTTGTTTTTCTCATCCATATGTCAACCCTTCCTTCTGTCCACCCGTCCTCTTGTCCAACCTTCCTTCCGCCCATCTGTCTATCCACCCTTTCTTCCTTCCATCCACCCGTCCATCTGCTTCCTTCTGTCTTTCCACCCATCCATTTATCCACCCATCCACCCTTCCTTGCACCCCGTCCATCCATCCACCCTTCCATCCATCCATCCGTCCACCCTTCCTCCTTCTGTCCATCCACACGTCCACCCTTCCTTCCATCCGTCCACCCTTCCTTCCGTCCAACTGTCCATTGATCCACCCTTTTTTCCTTCTATCCGTCCACCCTTCCTTCCGTCCGTCCGTTCGTTCGTTCGTTCGTCCGTCCACACATTAATTCGTCAACCCACCTGTCCAACCTTCCGTCCACTCAACCATGCATCCTCCCAGTCCATCCGTCCATCCTTCTTTCCTTCCGCCCACCCCTTCATTCATTCTGCCCACCCTTACTTTGGTCCACCCGTCCATCCTTTATTCCTTCCATCCACCATTCCTTCTTTTCACCCATCCATCTATCCGACCACCCATCCATCAACCCACCCATCCATCCACCCACCCTTCCTTCCTTCCTTCTGTCCACTTGTCCATCCGTCCACCCTTACTTCTTTCCATCTGTCCACCCATCCTTCCTTCTGTCCACCTGTCCATTTGTCCACCTGTCCATCCATCCACCACTGTCCACCCTTCCTTCCGTCCTCCCTTCCTTCCTTCCATCCACAATTCCACCTGCCCATGCATCCACCTGTCCACCCTTCCATCAACCCATCCACTCTTCTTTCCACCTGTCCATTGGTTCACCCTTCCGTCCATTCACGCATCCATCCATCTGTCCACCCTTCCTTCTGTCCACCCATCTATCTGTCCATCTGTCCGTCCATTCACCTGTCCATCCCCCCTCCATTCATACAACCTTCCACCCATTTGTCCATTCACCGGTACATACATCCATCAATCAATCCATCCAACCATCCATCCATCCGTCCATCCTTCCTTCCTTCTGTTACATCCTGTTACCGCCAGCAGGCATTTTATTATCGTGGAGGAGGGTTTGTTCCTTGTATATGGATTCTCCCAACATGGCTGCCGAAGTGTCATGCAACTTTCTAGTGTTCCAAAAGGAGGTATGCTGAACAACAGTCGTTGCAGCTACGGCATCAGCCTGCAGTTTGAGAAGTGTTCAAGTAATGGGGAAACTGGAGCCATGGGGTGTTGCTATCTCTCAGCAGAATGCTTGTGAGTTAGTTATTCTTGCTACTATTGTCTTTTCAGAAATCCTTGTCTTTTTCTCCCCTCGATCTGTTCTATCTACTCATGATCTTTCTCTCATTCTCAGAACTCAAGTCTACTGCCCTACGCACATTTCACTTCGTCTAGCTCCCGTTTCCTGAGCCTACCGCTCTGAGATAGAGGTAATCTCCTCTCAGATCAGAGAATCCTTGCTGCTTGCCTAACACGCAGCACGCTGACTACTTAACACCCTTATCTTTACCTGCAGCGCGCTGATCTATGTTATACAACCTGCAGCCCTTTTACCTGCGCGCAATAAGATTCCTTTCTGGAAAGAACTTTGAAGAGCCAAGGACACCGCCCTCAATAGACACTCCAGGACAACAGGGTTTCTCCCCCTTGAGGGTTTCCCTGGAGCCTCTGCGACCCTGGGAATACTGTGCAGGGTTTGACAGGGACACATGGGGGATTCTTATGTTCATCATTGGCTGTTTAATCTGAAAAAGGTTATTCCATTATACATTACTTTAAGTAATTTAAGGTTTATTAACACCAAAAGACTAACAGAAAGAAACACCTAATAACACGACAATGGATCAGATGCAACAGTTAGTAACCGCGTCCAGAATTTAACACTGGAGGTACAAACACTCAAACAAGAAAATGTTGCCTTAAGACAGCAAATGGTTAGACCTCCTAGTGCAGGTGAATTGCCTCCTGGTCCCTTGTCAGGTGGAAAATATGACAGGAACCCACACAGGTTAAAGGAAATTCTTGATGCATGTACTATACAATTCATGTTTAAAGCAGCCTACTTCCCCACTGACCGAGACAGAGCAGGACATGTGATCTCCCATCTCTCAGGAGCAGCGCTGGCCTGGGCAACCCCATTGCCTACTACAAACAATCCCATATTAGATTCCTATCCCGCATTCGGAAATAGTTTAAAAGCCATGTTCGGAAGACATGAAGTCACTATATCTGTACAAGAACAGCTCCAAGGAATACAACAAGGCTCTTCAGATCTACTCACATACATTACAAAATTTAAGCAAATGGCAGCTGACACTGCATGGCCAAATGATGCTCTTATTACTTTGTTTAGACGAGGTCTGAATGAGGATCTGAAAGATGAGGTCTCACATGTCCCGTGAGACATACAGTGGAAATACCGCAAAACCCCAGCAAGACAGTAGACCAGGAAGAAACCATGCAATTAGGGATGGCCAGAGGTCTTTTAACTGCAGAACAGCGAAGTAGAAGAAGGTCTTCTGGGCTATGCATGTACTGTGTGTCCAAGACACATTCGGCGCAGTATTGTCCTTAGCCCCCCAAACCCCAGGCATTAGGGAAATGCCAGCTCCCAATCATAGGGGAACCAGCGATGTGGGAAGGTGGTGTTGGTTGCTAGAAACTAAATACAGTTCCACAATTGCAACAGATGCAGAACATACATATGGTAATGATCAAGACAGACCTAGCCTTCGCAAACACTGCCTTACAGGGGATACCTGTTCCTATAGATTGAGGAGCAGCTGAATAATGTATTGACCATAATTGGGCTAGGTTGAAAAACATGCCTAGTGTGGAGAAAGACACACTTGTCCCAGTAGAAGAGGTACTCCATTGATATCCGGTCCAATCAGAGAACAAACGTAACCCCTACACATGTATATTTCTTCACACCAAGAAGAGCTGTCTTTCGATATAATTAAAGCTGCTCACTACCCTATTATTTTAGGACTCCCATGGTTGAACATACGTAATCCCTACATTAATTGGAAGGCAAATACTCTTTTCTTAGGATCCGAACATTGCGTATCTCCTTGTCTGACCTCAGGTTCGGTAGGTGTACAATCCATTTCTCAACTTCTTTTCCAATAATAGTATCAGTAAGATACATAAACTTCCAGATCAATATATGGAGTACCAAGAAGTAGTCTCAGAAGTTCAATCCAAAGAATTACTACCTCATAGGAGTGACGACTGCATCATCAATCTATATCTGAATCAACCCGTACTCTTCGGGAGGATGTACATACTGTCAGAAAGAGATCGTGCTAAAAGAATATCTATAGTGTAATCTAAAAAATGGATTGATAACAGAATCAACATCCCCGGCAGGGGCATCCTTATTTTTCATCCACAAAAAGCATTCTGATTAACTACACCGATGCATAGACTTTAGAGCCTTAATATACACCAAACTGGACCTCAGGGGTGCATATCATCTAATTTGTATAAGATCCAGGGACAAATGGAAGACAGCCTTCCGTACTCCATTCGGATACTTTGAATACAGAGAGATGCCTTTTGGACTATGAAATGCTCCTGCAATATTCCAACGATGGATCACATTTTTACTGATCTTCTCCATTCAGTGGTGGTTTACCTCGATGATATACTGGTATTCTCTCATGATCCAACAGAACATATGAACCAAGTACAATCCGTCTTACAATGTCTAAAGGATAATCATCTCTTTTGCAAATTAGAAACGTGCAAATTTAACCGAGAAGAAGTTCCATACCTTGGTTATATTTTATCATCCAAAGGAATTTCAATGAACCCTAGTAAGGTATCAGCTGTTCTTGATTTGGCACCTCCTTGCTCAGTTAACGAACTTCAACAATTTCTAGGGTTAGTCAAATTCAACAGGAAATTCATAGCAGATCTTTCAAAGTCATTCTACCATTGATCCCCCCTATCAAAAAAGAGTGTTACATTTTCTTGGACAACTGCAGCATTCGAATCATTACAATCAGTCTCCTTCACAGCTCCTGTAGTTAAAAATCCTGATCAAAAGAAAGGCTTCATAGTGGAAACAGATGCCTCTCACAATGCTTTAGGGGGCAGTGCTTAAACAATTGTCAGAAGCAGGGGAAGAATGTCCCATTGCTTACAGGTCTAAAATTGTATCATCAGCAGAATCCAATTACACAGTATTAGAAAAGGAACTGTTGGCTATCAGGCGGGCCTTTCAAGGGTGGAGATGCTTGCTTTTAGGGTCGAAGTCAGGACAGCTCACCAGAATTTGAAATGCCTGCTATATGCTGAGACGCAGAACAGCCGTCAGGCTCGTTGGGCACATTTCTTCTCCCCATATTCACCTTCACAGTCATTCCAGGTACAACTAATTTAATGGCTGATGCATTGTCCAGAAAGACAAAAACATTGTTCTCCAATTTCCAACCAGAGAAACTATTTCCAAAAGCAAAATTCATCGTTGCGGTAATGGACTTTTTGCCTGTTGTCAAACAGGACACAGTTGCACAGTACAGTATGTGTAGGGAGATTGCACACACACATGAATTGACACATGACAACTGACTCTTTTTTCCAAGCACCAAGTGTATCTTCCTTCTCTTACAGTACAGATAGAAGCACTTAGTATG
This sequence comes from Ambystoma mexicanum, assembly GCF_040938575.1. Classification (NCBI taxonomy): domain Eukaryota; kingdom Metazoa; phylum Chordata; class Amphibia; order Caudata; family Ambystomatidae; genus Ambystoma; species Ambystoma mexicanum. The sequence continues at coordinate 1,103,773,433 of NC_090927.1, forward strand.
TGCCATGATTCTGAAATGGCTGGACATCGTGGGGTAGCCGGTACTTTAGACATTCTTCAGAGATATTTTTGGTGGCCAAAGATGGTAGCAGATGTACATGATTATGTTTCTACTTGCGCCACTTGACTCCAAACTAAGACTCCTAGAAAGCCTCCTATGTGTCAATTAGTATCCTTGTCCTTGCCCCAGAGACCATGGCAGATGATCTCCACAGATTTTATAGTTGACCTACAGAACCCAAAAGGATACACTAGCATCATAGTAATGATCAACTACTTTACCAAGTTGGCTCATTTTCAAGTATTGATTCAGGTTCCTAATGTAGCTCAGATGGCACGCTTATTTATCAATCATATCTTTGTTCATCACAATCTCCCTGAAACAATCGTCTCGGGCGGGGTATTGAATATACCTCAAGATATTGGAAACTAGTTTGTTCTGCATTCAACATCAAGAGAGCCTAAGTTCCGGATACCAACTTCAGACAAACGGACAGACAAAAGGATACTTACAATGTTTTGTCTCCGGCGCACATGATAACTGGTCAGACATGCTGCCCTTAGCGGAGTTTGCATATAATAATGCTACGTATTCCTCTTTGGGGAATAGTCATTTGTATTATTTCTATGGCTTCCATCCAGAATGTTTCCCTTCGTTGTCGCCATCAGCTACCAAGTTTCTGGACATTGATGCAGCGGTTTCTGACATTCACCAGGGTGACCACACTTTCAGCAGCCCAAGATTTAAGTAAGCGCTGGGCAGATCAACACAGGTCTGCTGCTCCCCGTTGCTTCCAGGAAGAGAGGTCTGGTGATCTTCATGCTTTCTTCCTAGACACTTGGTTCCATCCAAGCTATCTCCAAAATATTTTGTCCTGTTTGATATTCTTGACACCAGACGACGTGCTGCCTTCTTGTTACAGCTTCCTCCTTCTTGGTCTCGATTGCTTCCCGTTTTACATATCTCCCAGTTAAAGCCAGATTTCTGAAATCGTTTCCAGAAGTCATCTGTTTCCTGTCCTCCTCCAGTCCCCACACAGACTGGTACGGAATACGAAGTATTGAGTATTTGCGATTCCCGCTGTTTCCATGGTCGATTGCAATATTTGATGGACTGGAGGGGCAGACCGTATGTGGGAGTATGCTTCTTCAATGCATGCCCCGCTTTTCGTCTGACTATTTCACTGTTTTCATCCGGGCAAACCGGGATTGTCTCCTCTTGGGAGGGGGCATACTGTTACATCCCAGTTCCATCAGCAGGCATTTTGGTATCGGTGGAGAAGGGTTGCTGCCAGTCAATGGATTCATCCAACATGGGTGCATTAGTGCCATGCAACTTTCTAGTGTTCCAAAAGAAGGCGTGCTGAACAACTGCCGTCGCAGCTACGGCATCAGCATGCAGTTTGAGAAGTGTTCAAGTAATGGGGAAACCAGAGCCATGGCGCGTATCTCTCAGCAGAATGCTTGCGAGTTCATTATTCTTGCTAATAGTGTCTTTTTTTGAATCCTTGTCTTGTTCTCCCCCACGATCTGATTCCTGCCCATGATCTCTCTCTCATTCTCAGAACTCACTTCTACTGCCCCACACGCATTTCATTTAGTCTAGCTCCCGTTTCCGGAGCCTACCACTCCGAGACAGAGTTAATATCCTCTTGAATCAGAGAATCCTTACGCTTGCCTAATGCAATGCAGGCAGACTACTTACCACTCTTATCTTGTTCTTGTTCTGAAGAGCTCTGATCTACTATAGTTAAACATTCTGCAGTCCTTTTACCTACACACAATAAGACACTGCACTCAATAGACACTCTAGGACAAGAGGGGTTTCTCCCCCTTCAGGGATTCCCTGGAGTCTCTGTGACCCTGATAATACTGTGCACGGTACGACAGGGACACCAGGGGGATTCTTACGTTCAACATTGACTGTTGCATCTGAAGAAGGTTAGTCCATTGCATGTTACTTAAAAAAAAAAATTAAGGTTCATTTACACCAAAAGATTAACACCTTCCTTTCCTTCCTTCCACCCATCCATCCATCTGTCCATTCTTTCTTCTGTCCACCCTTCCTTCCCTTTATCCACCCATACATCCATCCGTCCACATTTCCTTCCTTCCTTCCACTTTCCATTCGCCCAGCCTTCCTTCCTTTTTCGTCTATCCATCCATCCACCCTCGCCTACTTCCGTCGACCCGTCCACTCTTTCTTCCTTCCATCCGTCTATCATTTCTTCCTTTTGGCCACCCTTCCTTCCACCCACCCAGCTGTCTCCCTTCCGTACACCCTTCCACCCTTTCTTCCTTCTTTCTGTCCATCCGTTCATCCACCCTTCTATCCACCCATCCATCCATCCATGCGTTCATCCTTCCATCCATCCTTCTTTCCATCCGTCTACCCTTCTATCCACCCATCCTTCCTTTCTTCTGTCCACCCAGCCTTCCTTCCTTCAGTGCAACCTTCCTTCCATCCACCCAGCCAGCCTGCCTGCCTGCCTGCCTGCCTGCCTGCCTGCCTGCCTGCCTGCCTTCCTTCCTTCCTTCCTTCCTTCCTTCCTTCCTTCCTTCCTTCAGTCCAGCCGTCCTTGCAACCACTCAGCCAGCCTGCCTTCCTTCAATCCAACCTTCCTTCCATCCACACATCCATCCATCTTTCCATCCACCCACCCGCTCACACACACATCCATCCACCCACCCGTCAGTCAGTCAGTCAGTCCACTCCTCATCATCCACCTACACACCCACCCATCAGTCAATCAGTCAGTCCACTCCTCATCCATCCACCTACACACCCACCCACCCGTCCGTCCGTCCACCCTTCCTTCCTACCACCCATCCTTTCTTCCATCAGTCGATCCTTCCTTCCTTCCGCCCACCCACCCATACGTCCATCTACCGTTCCTTTAAATATATACATATATATATATATACATATACACACACACACACACACGCGAGGAACAATTCTCTTTTGATCACAAAAGAATGTAAAATAGATAAGAAACCAGATTTGATAGGAAGCAGTGAGCATCTTTCAATGGGGTGAGTTTGAGGGACATTCTGACCAGGTTGTGGAGGAAAGTAAAGGGAACAGTCCCGGGGGACAATACATAAGTGGACATACATAGATTAAGGACATCCAACATTGGACATTTTTAAGTGCATGAAGGCACTTCCCACTACCCTTCTGTCTGTCCACCCATCCATCCACCCCACCTTCCTTCCACCCACCCACTCATCTGTCCATCTACCCATCCTTCCTTCCTTCTGTCCACCCATCCACCGAACCATCCATCCACCTTTCACCCACCTGTCCATCTACCCTTCCGTCCACCCATCCACCATTCTGTCCGCCCATCCATCCACCCACCCCATCCGTCCTTCCATCCACCTTTCCTTCCTTCCACCCATCCGTCTGTCCGTCCATCCGTCCGTCTGTCCATGCATCTATCCATCCGTCCGTCCGTCCACTCACCCATTCATCCACCCACCCAGCCGTCAATCTTTCCTTCCATACTTCCACCCATCCTTTCTTCCTTCTCTCCCATCCAGCCTTCCTTCTGTCCACCTTTCCGTCCACCCATCCATCCAACCGTACGTCAACCCGCCGAGCCTTCTATCCAATTGTCCACCAGTCCGTACACCCATCCACCCATCCACCCATCCATCCATCCATCCATCCATCCATCCTCCATCCTCCATCCTCCATCCTCCATCCTCCATTCCATGTCTGGCCCATTCTTGAGCAGGTAGCATATGAGAGCTTTTCCACTCCATCCCGGCCCCAACACCAGCAGAAGATGGGCCCTGCCTGGCTTAATCGGGACAAAGAAGTATGACTAGCAAAGATGGTTGCCGCTGCAGTGCCTGAAAACAACATAGATGCAAGCTCCATGGCTTGCCTGCCTCCGCGATGCGCCACTTGGTCAGCCTTGATCTTTATGCACCCACTTCCTGGGAGCCGACAGGCTTCACCGGCCCCCACCGAAGGCCCACACTTAAGGCCTCCCACATTCCCTGTCTGTATTCTGCCCTGGTAATGTAGGCGGTCCGGGAACCACGGTACGTACTGACCACTGTGGCCGCATTCCTGCTATCAGTACCTACTGTCCTTCCAGTCGCTCATTCACCACACTAGGTCTGCCACAGTCACTCATAACGTTCATACACCACCGATCAATTCCGCGACCCTGGCACCCTGCTGCATCCCTCTTCACAACGCACAACTCTCAAGCTGCATTACGCTGAACCCTATAACGGAGCTAATCCAATCCCAAAAACGGTAAGGAACAATCATATCAACTCCAGAACTACCATCAGCAGGCATGCGTTCTCACAACACTGCCCTGCATCCATTTGGGTCAATCACATCCCCAGCAGGCTCTCGAGCCCTAATGGATGCAATTCTAGCACAAGCTTCTCCATGACAAAGTTCACTCCCCTTGCCTGCTACTTTCTATCAGCCACACTCATTCCATCTGCCCTCACCCACAAGAGATTATGTTAGCCTTATAGTAATGGTTGCATACCAAGATCCTACCAAGCCTGTACGCTGAAATTGAGCAATGTTTCCATATATAAACTAAGAATGCTCCCATGTCCAAACTGAGCAATGTTTCCATGCCAAAAGTTAGCAATGTTTCCATGCCAAAAGTTAGCAATGTTTCCATGACAAAGGTTAGCAATATTTTGTTGTCAAATCTTAGCAATGCTTCCATGCCAAAAGTTATCAATGTTTCCATGCCAAATCCTAGCAATGTTTCCATGCCAAAAGTTTGCAATGTTTCCATGCCAAAAGTTTGCAATGTTTCCATGCCAAAAGTTTGCAATGTTTCCATGCCAAAAGTTTGCAATACTTCCATGCCAAAAGTTTGCAATACTTCCACGCCAAAATTTAGCAATGTTTCCACGCCAAAAGTTAGCAATGTTTTCATGACAAATCCTAGCAATGTTTCCATGCCAAAAGTTAGCAATGTTTCTATGCCAAATCTTAGCAATGTTTCCATGCCAAAGGTTAGCAATGTTTCCATGCCAAAGGTTAGCAATGTTTCCATGCCAAATCTTAGCAATGTTTCCATGCCAAAAGTTGGCAATGTTTCCATGCCAAAAGTTGGCAATGTTTCCATGCCAAAAGTTACCAATGCTTCCTTGCCTAATCTTAGCAATTTTCCCGTGTATAAACTGAGCAATGTTTCCATGCCAAAAGTTAGCAACCAGAGGCGCGACCTCACCAGCGCAACCATCCTCAACACCACAGAGAGTCCACCCTCTACCCCCATTAACTACCTCAATCTAGCTCTAATCAATGCCTGTTCTCTGACTGCACATGTCCTAGATATCCACAACCTCCTCATTACGGATAATTTAGATGCCCTAGCCATTACTGAAACCTGGTTGCATGCACCATCCGGACCTACGTTATCTCTCGCCCTCCCCACAGGTTATCTATAGGAGTGACAGAATTAACTCAAGATGAGGCGGAGTGGCCTTTATTGCTAAGGACCACCACCTCATTAGCCAAGTATCCTCTGCTCTTAACAACTGCAACATCCTCTCTCTCAAATGGTCCACCTTCCCCACCAACACAATCAATATTCACCTCGTCTAACAGCCGCCAGGTCCAACTATCAGATTCAAAGAGGACCTACGCCTCCTACTAAGGAACAACCGCAAGTCTACATCCCAAGTGCTTTTTCTAGGTGATATCAACCTGGCCCTTCATGACCATCTTGACTTACCAGCCACTTCACTAGCCAATGCCCTCACTGCTATTGGCTTTGACCAACACATTAGTGATCCCACTCATAACAAAGGTGCACACTAGACTGGCTGGCGGACACAAATTGTCACATTTCCATTAAAGCCAATTCATCCTGCCTGTGGTCAGACCATCATGTTGTCCCCTTCTCATTCCCTGCAGGCCCACTCTCCTAACCCGCCACTAGCTCTACCCCCCCACCTTTGCCCATAGCTCATGTAATCTCACCAATGATAACCTCTTCAATGCCCTTAATGCTGACATTCTGGAGACCTCAGATCCAGAGTTCCCAGTACAACACGACTCCACTACCCTAACCAACGCCATAAACACCATTGCTCCTCTAACTTCCCCAAAAAAAACAACCAGCGATCCACACAACACCTGGTACACTCAAAAACTCACAACCCTCAGAGCCGAATAAGGACTTGCTGAGTCAAGTTGGAAAAAAAATACCTCTGAATCCTCTGAGCACGCATTCTCTACCCTCACCAACAAATATAAAAAGCCATTGTACAAGCCAAGGCCTCCTCTTTTTTTTAAATTTTTTTAAACTTTTATTTTTGTTGACAGAGGCAGATAGCATACACACTTACATCGGGACAATAAGAACAAATTCAGTATACATATACATGGATACATGGACTTATATGCAGAAGGTAGGCAGCGGAGGTCAATTAGCAACAAAACATGAGTCACCAACATCTTAGACAGCAATTGGAGAGGACCGGGAGGACCCGCCCGTCAAGGAGGTGTCATTTAAACTATTCAGATAGCTATTGAAGGCAGACCAAATATTATGGGGACGGGAATGGGTCGGGAGCATGTCCAGGAATCCCTCCTCGCAGTTCCGAGACCACGTGAGCAGATTCAGCCATTTTTGATATGTAGGGGGGGTCGAGCTCTTCCAACCCTGCAAGACACATTTCTTGGCCACCACACAACTCACATTCAGGAACTTAACCACATCTCTAGGCTCCCCAGGGCCCCACACCCCAAACAATGCCCCCAGGGGGTCGAGGTCGACCACAGAGTCGATAATTGCAGACAATGTCTGTATGATCTTAGACCAGAATGTGGCCAGCTCCGGACAGGCCCAGAACATGTGTAGGTGGTCAGCACCCTCGGCACCACAGCGAGGGCAGAGCCGCGGATCAGAGCGTGCAAATCTTGATATTCTACCCGGTGTATAATACAGCCTGTTGAGCAGTTTATATTGTATGGTGCAGTAACAGAAGTTCAAGGACACCCCACTGGTATGAGAGCACATTTTTTCCCACAGTTGGTCAGTAAGTTCCGTCTCCAGCTCAGCGGCCCAATCCTCCCGTGCCCTGGATGGTCGGGGAGGGGCGGCGGACAGCAACAGTTTATATATTGAGGAGACCACTCCGCGTGCACCTCCCGAATTAGCAATGTAGGCAACTCCAGGGGAGTCCCGGGGTTCAGCAGGAAAGTCAGGCCACGCGCTGCGGAAGGCTGCGCGTAGCCTGTAGAACTGCAGCAGCTCCATAACTGAACCAGAATGCCCCGGCCTCCACGTCTGCAGTGTTATAAACTGCCCTTCTGGATAAAAGTCAGTGAGGGCGCGGTAACCCAACGCCTCCCAGTGCCGCGCCAATGCGATGTCGTGCGTGGGTTCCAGCCAGGGAACATTCCAGGCGGGGAGCCACTTGTAATATGGGTGTTGTTCATCACAGGTTTCAAACAGCTGGCCCCAGGCCTGTACGGTGGTCCGGACCGGATCGATAGGCGAATCCGGTTCGTACTTCCTATTCAGAATCAGAGACATTATGTTACAGCGTGCCCCTGCCAGGACCTCCAACTTGACGTGAGGGCGGGGTGGGGATCCAGGGTACCAATATGAAGCGAATTGTGCCTGGGCAGCCGTCCAGTATTTTAGCAGGTCCGGGGCTGTGAAGCCCCCTCTGTCATATGGCAGACACATGTCCGACCACTTCTTACGCACCGCACCAGAATGCCAGAGGAATTGTGCAAGTGTTTTATGGAGGTTTGCAAAGTATCTCCTACCTGGCCAGACGGGGACATTACAGAAGATATATAATAACTTAGGGAGCAGGATCATTTTCACCAGTGAGAGTCTACCGGCTAGTGACAGTGGAAGGACACGCCAGCGCATGATTTTGGCCTCAGCTTGCTCCGCCACAGCCCGGTAGTTATCCGCCAGCAGTGTATCCCTGGTCCGAGACACCTGGACCCCCAAATATCTAATCCCCAGCGGGGACCAACGCAACGGGTACTCAGTAACAGGTTGTGACGTGGAACTAGTAAGAGGGAAAATTTCAGATTTGGTGTAGTTAATAGTGAACCCGGAGTATGTGCCAATTCGGGTGATATCGCGTAAGATCGGGTCCAGGTGCACATCCGGGTCTCTCACGAAAAGTAACACGTCGTCTGCATATAGCGAGACGATTTCAGGGACGTCTTTTAACCTAATCCCTTGGTGTGCGTGCCGCTCCCTATTATAGTCGGCCATTGGTTCTATTGCCAGGGCGAATAAGATCGGAGAGAACGGGCAGCCCTGACGGGTGCCCCTAGAAAGAGGGAACAGAGCTGACGTCTGGGAGTTAACCCGTACCCTAGCCACCGGGGAAGTATATAGCAATTTAATGTACGCTATCATGTTTGGCCCTATACCCATAGTTTCCAGTACCAACCAGGTATATTTCCAAGACACCATGTCAAAAGCCTTCTGGGCATCCAGCGTAACCGCCACTGCACTAACACCCTGATCCATGCAGGCCATGACATTAAATAGCCTTCTAATATTGTGGGACGTCGACCTCCCGGGGACGAAACCTGATTGGTCATCATGCACCATATAAGACATGACCGGAAGAAAGCGATTGGCAATCACTTCGGCAAATATTTTAGTGTCCAAATTCATTAATGAGAGGGGCTTGTAAGATCCGCACTCATCACCAGGTTTTCCCGGTTTGAGGAGAACTGTAATGACGGCCTCCCGCAATGTCGGAGGGAGGGCGCCCAGTCGGAGCGATTCGTTCCAAACTTCCAGTAATTTGGGGGCCAAAATGGCCACATGCTCCTGATAAAATTCTGCTGTCAGCCCGTCCGGACCAGGAGCTTTTCCCTTAGGGAAATTGGATATTGCCTCGACTATTTCGTCCAACAGAATGGGGGAGTCTAATTGGTCTTTAGTTGTGGGGGAAATGAGTGTTGTGGGGATCTGGCTGAGGAGGTCACGCATTTGAGACTCGCTATGTTCAGGGGGCTGGGAGTATAGGTCAGTGCAGAAGTCTGCAAAAACTTCCAGGATCTGTTGATCAGTCAGTTGGTCCAACCCTGACCTGTCCTTAATGCTAGCAATCTGTGTATGACCCCACTCGCCCCTGGCCACTGCAGCCAGTGTCCTACCTGGCCTGTCCCCTTCACTGTTTTTGCGGGCCGCCTGTCGGCGACTGAAATATTGAACTTCCCTGATGGCCTGTTGATTAAAAACTTGCAGCTCCTCACTAATCCGAGAAAGGGTGGCTGGGTCAACAGAGGTAGGATGTGCGCTCTCCAGGTCACGTAATTTGGTTTCAGAGCGGGTAAGAGCTGCTCGTATGGCTCTGAGTACTCCCGCCTCCCTCGATATGGACATTCCCCTGATGAAGACTTTGAAGGCCTCCCAACGGACCCCCAGGGAAGTGGACTGGGATAAATTAAACTCAAAGTAGGACTGTATGTCTGCAAGAATATCCGCCTTGAATACTATGTCCTGCAGGGCTGAAGACTTGAAGCGCCATGTGTTAATTGTGGGAGCAGGAACTCCCAGGTCCACGGACAGCTGGATAGGAGAATGATCCGATAAGGTGCGCACCAAAATCCGAGTCTCAGCCACCCTTCCCAGGAGCATACTAGACAAGAAAAACATGTCAATTCTCGAGGAGCTGTCGTGCACAGAGGAATAATGAGTATATTCACGCGTTACGGATGCATTACCCACCATGCATCTCGAATATCTAGCGTCGCACTATGCTCTAAGAGTCTACGCGCCGCACCAGAAAGCAATCGAGGGGCAGTGCCCGTTCTGTCCAGTGTGGTATCCATTATGAAATTCATGTCCCCACCCCAGATGATCTGCACTCCCACATAGCCCAGTAATATCGCTGCCACCCGATCGACAAATTCAGGAGAGTCCACATTAGGACCATATGTATTAACCAGCAAGTATTCCCTATTGGCCAATGAGCAATGTAGGATAACATATCTTCCTTCTGGATCTACATAGTTCTTGTGGAGTGCAAACTTGAGCGACCTATGAACCATCGTCAGAACCCCCCTGGCCCGGGACGAGTAGGAGGTGAAATATCTATTGGGGCCCCAAGATGGAGCCATGCATCTGGCCAAGTGGCCCTCAGAGTGCGTCTCCTGCAGGAGCAAAGTTTACAGCTATGCCTGTTGGCGTAGGCCATAATTTTACGAGCTTTGGTGTAGTTACTAAGACCCCGAACATTCCAAGACATCACTACAGTCGCCATTACATGAAACTAGGGTACATCCCATACTCTCTGCCGGAGTCTAGCTAGTGATTTAATCGAGTCCCCACAAAGGTGCCCCGATGTTGCGCTTTCTGCCAGACTACCCCGGTCCTTTGTAATACAATCCCAAAAACTCCCAACGTCACCACCCACCACCCTCACTGCCCACCCACAACTTGCAGTGGGAATTGTCCCCCACCCAAAACCTGAGTCCCCAGCCAAACCAGCGCCGGGACCAGCAAACAGACCGGTGTTCCCCAACCGGGGGAGAACGGAGAGCGATACCCAACAGGGATATGCCCATAATCTGGCCCAACAGGGGCCACCCAGCCTTAACAGCAAACCAAACACGAACATTGCAAACGCAGTGGGGGCGCTGTAGCCGTGCGGACGGCTTCTTAAGCATCATATAGGACGGCATGTGCCGTCGAGTCAAGTTCTGCAGTAAAGGATCCAAGCTCAGGTCCCGGATTCCTCAGCACACAGATGAGATCAGATGGTAGTGGAGGAACAGTAAATGAACTCAAGCAGGACCATACAGTGTACGAGGAGCAAGGAGTAATGTCCAAGGGACCAAGGTAAACCCCAGGCCGGATGGCCATTCACAGGGTCTAAATGGCTGAGGTTGCAGTACAGTATTGCCACCATCACATTTCAGATGAGAGGAGGTAAATGATAAAGAGAATAGGGCACTACAGGGAGTGTTCACACGGCAGCCGCGGGATCGTTTCTTGGATTATGCAATGGTATTTCCGACTCGATGAACTTCACTGCCTCCTCGGGGACCGTGAAGAAGTAGAGTTTTCCGTTGTGAGTCAACTTCAGTCGAGCCGGGAATAGGATAGCGTATGGGACATTGCGTTCCCTGAGCAGCTTTTTAACGCCAAGAAATTGGCGCCTCTCCTGCTGAACCGCAACTGAAAAGTCGGGGAAAATCCTGACGGTATTGGCTTCCAGGCGCAGCTCTCCCTTCTCCCGTGCCAAGCGTAGGATAAGGTCCCTGTCCCGGTAGTTTAGGATCCTGGCGATGATGGGTCTCGGAATGTCACCAGGCTTGGGGCGAGGGGATAATGCCCGATGTGCACGCTCGACTGTAAAATGCGGCGACAAGGCTGGATTGTCCAGCAGATCCTTGAGCAAGCTCTCAATAGCATCCTCCATGCGCCCTTTGAGTGCGTTCTCGGGAACACCAATAATGCGTAGATTATTTCTGCGGGAGCGGGATTCCAAGTCATCACACTGAGACTTAACCGCCTTCATGTCTCGTGACAGGGCCGCAACCGTGGACTGCAGTACGTGTATTTCATCCTCATTTGTAGATATCCTACTTTCAGCCTCTGTTATTCGAGTCCCAGCTTGATCTACACGTGTCTTGAGCGAGGCAACATTGGCATTTATATCGTCCAATTTCTCGTGGAAAGAGGCAAAGTTTTTGGCCATCGACTCCATGATGACTGTGAGGTCAGGTCCCGATGTTCCGGCGTGTGCTTCCACCCCAGATTCTTCTGGCGAGGATGGCGATGAGCAAGCATCAGTCCTTGAAACCGCTCTTGCAAATTTATCCATAGGTCCTCCCTTGGTGTTCCCCTTTCGGTTTATTCGGCATGCTGGATGGTGGTAAAAGCCAACGTGGTCAATGAACGTCGCCCGTGAGGAAACAAGAGGCTTGGGGCTCAGGGATCAAATCAGGCCATGGAAGACAGACGGCAAGCCCGCCAGGCCTCCACTGATGTAGATGCAGATAACACTGGTAGCGCTGAGCGAGATGCACAGACGCCGGCCAGCAGTAGTGACCTCCCCCCAGGGAGGTAGAGGTGCCCGCAGGGCAAGTCCGGTGATTGCGCGGCCCCCGACGGGAGCGGGCCACAGGCGATGTCCAGGCATGGCCAGAGAAGGGCGGGGGGCGAGGGAGCACACCCACACCTGAAGAGAGACAGGTAGTTAAGCAGGATGGGCAGGATGAGGGAGCCCGCGTCTGGGCTATGCAGTCTATCAGGCGGCCCTCAGTGCTCACAGCAGCAGGGACCCAGTGGAGCCCGCAGGCCCCGGCCGCGGCAAAGACAGGGTGGCCGCTGGCAGATCAAGAATCCGCGGCCGCTCCTGGGGACACAGGCCGGAGGGCGCCAGCCCAGGGGAGGCAGCAGGCGTCATGCAGATGCGGCGTTATTAAAGCGGAGGGCGCTCTCCAATATGGGTGCAGGGCGTGGGGGCCGGGCCCGCAGAGCACCCACCGCCAGGGAGCCCGGCTCCACAGAACAAAGAACAATCGCCCAGCGCCCCCAGGGCATCCAGGATGTAGGCGTTGTGGTCCAGCGTCGGAGGCAAGGCAGGTACAGTCAGAGGGGATCCCGCTCCCCAGATTGTGTGGACCGAGGAGAGTGGACCGGCCCAGGCGTGCGGGGCCGCAAGTCGGGTAGAGGCCGGGGGCACCGCACCCCCTTCAAAGCACGTCCCCCCTCCACTCCTCACCTCGACCGCGCAGTCCCCCGTCCGCGCTCAGGCTCCCCAGCCCGCCCGCTCCACCAGGCGGCACGCAGCACAGTGACGGAGGCTCCAGCCCCAGAGGCACAGGAGTGGGCCGGGGCGCGCTCCCGCGACGGCCCCGGCAGCCGAGTGTTGGTGTGGCGGCGTATCCCGGGAGGGGACCGCCGCAGCTGTTGGTTCAGTCCCAGCCTCCCAGGCAGGCAATGGACCGCTCCGCGGGGCCCCCCGGGGAGAGAGACAAGGCACACGGGCCGCTCCCCGCGCGGCCCACGGCCCGCCGAGCGTGCAGGGAAGAGGAGGCGAGGTCCGGGTAAATGCCACAGTCCCAGTCAGTCCGAGGCCTCAAACGAAACGTGGCCGCAGACGGCCTCCCAATGTCCAAATAAGGCCAGGATTTCGCCAGGAGCTGCCTAGTAGACAGGGGCAACTGGCCAGCCGCAACAGAAGTGTAGGAGGCTCCGATACTCGCAGATGTTAGCAGATGTAAGCTGGAGCGGCACGGAGCTCAAAAGCTAAGCAGCCATCTTGGGCTGCTCCACAGCGCCACCTCCAAGGCCTCCTCTTTTAATACAAGGATTGCCAATTCCAACTCAAGGGAATTATTTACCATCCTCAAATAACTGGAAACACCATTCCCCCAAGTCTCTACGATCCTTAAGGACTCTGTCTGGTGTAACTCCATTCAGAACGCCCTACTGCTCAAAAGTGACACGCTAAAAGAGAAAACCCTTGCAAAAAAAAGCCTGCATTATGCAACAGCTTGTGGCCACCTACATGCCCACTATATACATTTCAGACCCCCAATTGTTAAGTTTCAACAAGATCACCACACAAGAAACCTCACACATCCTACAAAGTCTAATGCCTTCCAGATGCAAATGGGATGTCTGCCCGGCCCCATTGATCAAACACTGTGCCCTTGAACTAGCTCCCTTCATCAGCGCCTTCATCAACACGTCCTTCAATACGGGTGTAGTACCCACATGCCTCAAGGAAGCCTGTGGTCCTTCGCCTATTAAAGAAACATACACTCGACCACGCCATTGCGCATAACTAACGGCCCATTACCACTGTATTGTTCCTCCTCAAAACTCTCGACAGAGCAGCCTACCTACAAATTCAACGCCATTTAGAAACTAACCAAATTCTAGGCATCGGCCAATTAGGTTTCCACCCTGGGCATGATACCAAGTCTGCTCTCTTCGACCTGAGAATCGAGCTGGATGCTTTCAGAGATGAAGGAAAGCTGGCCATGCTTCTCCTCCTTGATTTGTCTGCCGCCTTCGATCCTCCTTGATTTGTCTGCCACCTTCGATCTAGTCGACCATAATATCACCAGCTCATCTCTTCAGCAGCCTTCTCCCAATAATCTGCCGACTGGATTGCCTCCTTCCTCAAATGGAGAGTGATGGAAGTATTTGCTGATAGTGACTGCGCCTCCCCCTCCCCCATTAGTTGTGGGGATCCCCAAGGATCCTACGTCTCGCCCACGCTCTATAACATAACATTTTCACAAAGACCCTCTTTGAACACCTGGACTCGTTCGGCATAGCTTATACTAACTATGCCGATGACACAAAGATCCTCCTCCCGCTCACAGAGTCCTACCACAAAGACTCTGCCACCCTCTACTCCACCTACCTCACCATCCAATCATGGATGGCGACCCACGGCCTCTGCCTCAATGATGAGAAAACCAAACTTCTCATTATTGGTCCGGCAGCGCCCTTAAAATCTCTTGAATCTCAATATTCCACTTTTAACATTGATGGATCCGTGATCTCCGTCTCCTCATTGGCAAAAACACTAGGAGTCTACCTTGATGCCACTCTCTCCCTAACATGCCAAGTAAGTGCCATCTCCTCTGCAGCAGCCTATTCAACAAAATTGCTCAATGCAGCCAGGCCCTGCCTTACGAGCAACAACTGTCTAACAGTTGCCCGGGGAGTGGTGGGCGTCAGGCTGGTCTATTGCAATGTCCTATTCGCTGACATCAAGTCCGGACATAAAAAAAAGTCCAAACCATCCAAAATAATGCCCTGCGCACTGCCCTCAATATACCTTGATCAGAGCATATCTCGGCCGCCCGCAGAGCTGCTAACTGGCTACCCATTAGCAAAAGAATCCTATTTGAGACACTTTCCATCACCCACAAGTGTATCTCCAACTCAGCGCCACCTTATTTGGTTCAGAGAATCTCCAAAGTTCAATCTAGCAGGTCCACCAGAGCCCCATACTCCCACAGGATGGTTCAATTCAAGTTCAAATGAGCCAAAGCAGGAGGGTCCAACTTCCTAGTCCTTGCCGCCAAGCACAGAAACTCTCTCTTACCTGCCCCGAGAGTGGAAAGAATTCTACTGGGCCTTCCGCAAAGCCCTCACAACATGGCTGTTCGCTTAACTGACATGTCCTCCACCATCTACCCACGTACGTTCTCATGCCTGTAAGCTTACTACTGTAACTCTTGTACATATGCTTTTTACAACCGTGTATATGTAACTGTACCTATGCTTATGCCCTACCATGGGCTCCATGTAACTGGTAAAAGTGCAGCCCTGATGCCTGTGGGTTTGTGTGCGCTCTACAAATGGAAAAAAAAAATAACTCCCTCCCTCCCTCCCTCCCTCCCTTCCTTCCTTCCTTCCTTCCTTCCTTCCTTCCTTCCTTCCTTCCTTCCTTCCTTCCTTCCTTCCTTCCTTCCTTCCTTCCTTCCTTCCTTCCTTCCTTCCTTCCTTCCTTCCTTCCTTCCTTCCTTCCTTCCTTCCTTCCTTCCTTCCTTCCTTCCTTCCTTCCTTCCTTCCTTCCTTCCTTCCTTCCTTCCTTCCTTCCTTCCTTCCTTCCTTCCTTCCTTCCTTCCTTCCTTCCTTCCTTCCTTCCTTCCTTCCTTCCTTCCTTCCTTCCTTCCTTCCTTCCTTCCTTCCTTCCTTCCTTCCTTCCTTCCTTCCTTCCTTCCTTCCTTCCTTCCTTCCTTCCTTCCTTCCTTCCTGCTCCTAACTTTACCACCAAGTGGCTCTTCGGTTTTTAATGGGATCAATGCTGTTAAATGACTGTGTGGTAGATGGGATGGTCATTGGCTTGCCCTCTCATCTGCCTGCCACAACCAGGCCCTGCCTTCCAGCCTCTTTCCAGGGAAGACAGGTATGCAGAGTTAGTAAAGGTAACTTAGGAGATGTAGTCCTCTGGGCCTGGGTGCGTCTTTAGTATTTGCTGGCCCACAGCTTCAAGGACCGCTTCAGCCATGTTGGAGTTCTTAACTGCCTCTTGTGGGAATGTCTGATTTAATTTTTTTTTTCAAGAGCGGTCCTGAAGGTGTTTTTAGATGGGGAAGACGTCCGACAGGAGGATGTCAAGTCGGATGATGGGCAAAGTCACAAGCAAGATACAATTGGCCAATGAGAGGAACTCCACATCATGGAGGAGGTGATTGACGCAAAGGTATCACTGTGACATAACACAGTGGGTT
The DNA here is from genome assembly GCF_040938575.1 of Ambystoma mexicanum. NCBI lineage: Eukaryota > Metazoa > Chordata > Amphibia > Caudata > Ambystomatidae > Ambystoma > Ambystoma mexicanum. Next base: position 1,103,789,633 of record NC_090927.1, read on the forward strand.
CTCAGAGCCAAACTAAACATTCAATGGCAAAGCAAATAGGACTGGCTTTGCAAATTAAGATCCTCAAACCTGTTTGCGTCCTATGGGAGCATTACAAGAAAACTCTAACCCTTTACATTTGCAAAGCCAAACATATTGACATTGCCAATGCTAGCTAAAAAGAGCCATGATAGACTGGGACCATCTTAAAGGTTTATATACAAGGCTCCCAATCCATCATGGTTGCATAACTGCCATGCTAGTATGCACGTCTGCAAAAAGGACGAGCATACACGTCCTTGGCACTTAAGGGGACATATGCAAATTCGTAATTATGAAAATAGTCACACAAAAATGAACACAACGAACTGTAAAAGAAAAGTGCAAAACCCATCACTGTACCACGTAGCAGCATGGGCACAAAAGAAATCTGTAAAGCAAACAGGTACATCTCTCTTATGAACGTAAAATGTTCCAATTGTTTCTACAAAACGGTTGCAGTCCCCATAGCATAGCTTGCACCATAATGAATGATGTGTACAGTAAAGAGCATTCAACTTACACCAGAGCATCACAAATATGTATCTTCAAGAACTGTGGCAGGAAGCTTAAGCTCTTTCTAGATAGACCTAAAATGGACAGACTAGAATGATGGAGGTAGAGGGATGTTTCAGCTCTTACCCGATATAAAAGGTAGGGGCGGGTCATGATACCGCATACTAATAGCAAATGCCCACTCTGCTACGGCAAGCTGCTGCTTTTTGTCCTGTATCATTGTATGCTTGGGATGTGTAACATACTCTTTAAATAGCCGAAAGGCAACAGGTTATGCTATATGAAATAAATGAGGACTACCCACCTGAGCAGTATTTTCTCCACTTGGCGGGTCTGTACTTTCTGTATCAACAGAACCATTCCCTGAAGGTTCCTCTTTCTCGCCAAGAGCTCCAAGGTTGTAAACACTGATAGACTGTCTCCTTTCACCAGAGAGCACAAGTGCCCTTAAAAAAATAAAAAAGTGCAAAAGTTAACTCCTTAATCTACTTTCTGATTAAATAGGTCGTGTTCTTATACATTATGCACAGGTTGCTTAAATAAAAAGACTAACAGGCTAAATAAAATACGAAATTCTTTAGGTGAAAATGCCACGGGTTATTATTACCTTAGTAACAGTACTACATATATTGATATTGAGTGTGTGATTCGAAAAACGCGGCAAAAGGCTTCGAAAAACTGGCGGAGGCGAGTGCTTAACCCGCTGCGTTATCTTACCAGCACACCGTGATAGGGCTGGAAGAAATACAGAGTGTCAGGTTATGTTTAATGTATTGGGGTGACTGCATACATGTGTGGTGGGTTGCCTAACTAAGCATTTAGTGTATTTGGCTACGCATGGACGTGCACTGAATACCGTGCAATATTTAGAGTGGAGTCTGAATGTGATCCTTTCACCATCTAAGGGCAAGGGCCAGGGTATGATTTGAATACACAAGTATTTTCCTGAAGTTGATATTAAATACATTTCACCAAAATAGGCTCAGTGCTCTTTAGTTAGGCTTCAGTGTGGTATCTAAACTGCCCATAGATGGAGGGAGAGAGAGAACAAGTTGCGATATCATAATTTACTTGAAATACTATTTATTTATACTAGTTTCTGAAAGATATTAGATATACAATAGATATGTCGGACTTTCTCAAAATACAGGTGCATACAGTATTTTAAACAGATGGCCTCAACAACACACCAACTCGGAGAGAAGATTCCGGGCTTTGCATTACATATTTTGCGAGGGGGCTAGCTAAGGGGTCTCTCTCTCTCTCTTTCTCTCTTTCTCTATCTCTCTCTCTCCCTCCCTCCCTCCCTCCCCCTCCCCCTCTCCCTCCCCCTCTCCCTCTCCCCTCTCCCCTCTCCCTCTCCTTCTGCCTCTCCCTCTCCCTCTCCCTCTCTCTCTGCCTCTTTCTCTCCCTCTCACCCTTTCTCCCTCTCTCCCTCCCTCTCTCCCCCCTCCCCTGGACGGTTCCCTCCCTAGCCCAGGCATCCCTAAACTGCAGGATTCTCACTATAGATCGGTAACCCCTACTCTCTAATATGCTGCCTGGCTGATCGTGATGGCCTCACAGCAAATACCTTCTCTCTGCCGCCCTCTGCGAATTCCTAGCTGAATCCCAAACAGGGTCCCACAAGATTCACAATTATGTTTAACTGGGATAAGTGCCTTTCAAATACCCTGGCTCTGCTTGCCCTTTTTCCCACGCCCTTGTACTCGACTCCCAGAGCTTCTCCCTCACCCTCTTCTTTCCTCCTACTCTCCACCCTGCTACTCTACCACCAGTGTCTCCTCTCTTTGCCTCACACTGCCTCGTCTGTCCCCCAGATGTTCCTCTCTGACTCTCTTCCTGTCTACCTCCATCCTTTGATCTTACTCTCTACTTATCTTACTCTTTACTACCTTCTCTCCCTGTTCACTAATCATCACTACACTCCTCAACCACTACAGTCTCCTCCTATATCCGCCACTACTCTCCCTCTCCACTGCACTCTCATCTCACTGCACTCCACACAACTACACCCTTTTCCCACTACTCTACACTCCCTCCACCTTTTGCACAATAACCTCTCCACGCTTGCAGTCACCCTTCTCAATCACCCTCAGTCAGGCTGTCAGGCTCCCGTATTCTCAAATGTATTCTCTCACTCACTCACCTTGCATACACTCTCACACCCAAACACCACTTTCTCTTAGCCGCCAATACCTCACAATGCACATGCAAAATCCTTCTAAATGCTCTACTACATGTGGTCTCTAGGTCCTCCTGCTCCTTCCTTGAGCTCACTGGAACAACCCACACTGGCATATCCGTACTGCCCCGTTTTATCCTCCCCTTGTCCCTGCCATTGGCTGCCACCATCAGCTGGTTCCCTAGGCCAACCACTGGCTTGCTTTTACCTGGCGTCTACAATCAGCAGATGATACTTTATCCACAGCGTGCAGGGTTTACACATTTGCAAATTCCCTGTGGCAAAGGAAGTTTAAATTTAACAGATGAACAAGTTACTTCTTACCTTGTAACATTCTTTAGATGGGATGTTCCTCCGACGTATTCCTTATCTTGATAGATTACATCCCAGCTTGCTGGCCTCGGAAATTTTTTCAGTAGAGGGCTCTGCGCGTCGATGTCCCTGGAGCTGGTGTCCCTCGACAGCCTCCGTCTTGGCACCAACGTCAACGTGCGTATAAATAGACTCGCGCAGCGACAGTTGCTCAGCTCCGTTATAAAACTTGAAATTAGCTGTGCATGAATTGGTTAATGACTTTGAAGGAGCGTAAGCTGCAACTACAAGGGAAGTTTTAAAGCGGGGATGGATGGGAGGGGCGATAAGGAATACGTCGGAGGAACATCCCATCGAAACAACGTTACAAGGTAAGAAGAAACTTGTTCTTCGAAGGGATTGTGTCTTCCGACATATTCATTATCTTGATAGACTCCCATAGCAGTGGTGTGAAAGAGGATGTGGGAGTAAAATTGGAATATTTCCCTTTAAGAATGAACAGCATGTAACACAGCTTTGCCAAATCTTGTCTCCTGGCTAGAGGAGGAATCCAGACTGTGGAATTTTGTAAAGGTATGTGCGAACGACCATGTGGTAGCCGCACATATGTCCCGAATCGGTACCCCTCTTTGGAGAGTCGAAGAGGCTGCGATACCCCTGGTTGAATGAGTGATGTGGAATTCAGAGACCACCTTTGGGAGGAAATTAGGCTTCACTTGCAAGACAACTTTGTCTTTGTGAAGAATTGTATGAGGAGGTTTGCAAGATAGAGCTTGTAATTCGCTCACTCTTCTGGCAGATGTCAGAGCCACTAGGAAGACTGTTTTAAGGGTGAGAATTCTTAATGAACAAGAATGGAGTGGTTCAAAAGGAGTACCCATCAGAAAATTTAAGACTAGATTTAAGTCCCACAAGCGAACTTGGAACGGCTTTGGGGGATAGATATTAGTTAACCCTTTCAGAAATTGGATTACTAGGGGTAATTTGAAATATGATGGCTCCTCCACAGTGCGCTTAAAGATTGACAGCGCTGCGAGGTAGCCCTTGATTGTACCAACTTGAAGACCTGAATTCACTAAATAGAGCAAAAAAGATAACACCATTGGTGTAATGCATGAAAAGGGATTGATATTCTTTTCTTTACACCAGCTGCAAAATCTGTTCCAACAGCAGCAGTATAAAGTCTTTGTTGCTGGCCTTCTAGCTGAAAGCAACACCTCCATGACGTCATCCGGGAGGTCCCAATCCTTGTATCTCAGCCTTTCAGAAACCAAGTGTGAAGGTTGAGGGTTCTGATGTCTGGATGGAGAACCTGACCTCCCTTCTGCGAGAGAAGATGCTCTCTTTGCGGAAGACGAATCGGAGGACAGATGGACATGTCCAGAAGGTCCGGGTACCACGTTCTTCTGGCCCAATCCAGGGCAATTAGAATCATAGTCTTCCGGAATCTTCTCAACCTCCTGATCATCTGAGGAATGACAGGGACTGGAGGAAACGCGTATAGAAGCGGAAACTCCCAGTCTACTACGAACGCGTCCCCTAGAGCTCCTCTCGGGGGAAATTCCCTTGAACAAAACTGATCGCACTTCCTGTTGATACTGGTGGTGAACAGATCCACTTGAGGGGTTCCCCAAAGGGCGAAGATCTCTTCAAGGACTTCCTGAGCTAGCTCCCACTCGTGGGAGACTGTGCTCTGCCTGCTCAGAGCGTCTGCTGTCAAATTCTTCTCTCCAGCTAAGTGAACTGCCGATAGAGAGATTCCTTCTTTAATTGCCCAAAACCAGAGCTGCATCGCCTCTCTGCACAGTGGCAGTGACCCTACGCCTCCTCTTTTGTTGAGGTAGTGCATGGCCACTGTGTTGTCCGTCATTATTAAGACATTTTTCCCCTGTACAGATGGCAGAAAAGCCTTCAGCGCTAGTCTGATTGCTCTCAGCTCCAAAAGGTTGATATGTAGTCTGGACTCAGATGGAGACCAACGACCGCTGATGGTCAAGTTGTTGGCAAGGGCTCCCCAACCCGTGAGTGACGCATCCGTGACTACTGTTATCTCTGGCCATGGTTGCCAAAACTGTTCTCCTTTCAAAATCTTCTCCCGACAGATCCACCACTGAAGGTCTTGAGCCACTCTGTCCGGGACTTGAAGGAGATCTCTCATTCTTCCTGAGAAATGCGACCATTGAGTTCTCAGCGCCCACTGGAGAGATCTCATTCTCAGGCGAGCCTCTGGCACTAAGAAGATGCAAGATGCCATGAGGCCTAGCAACCTCAAAAAGTCAAAGGCTGGAAGAAGTTGGGCATTTTGAAATTTGGTGACCATCTGCAGAATATCTTGGGCCCTCACCTCTGGTTGCGAGGCTCTTCCCAGGGAAGTGTCCAGGACCGCTCCAATAAACTGGAGTCTCTGTGATGGTATCATCTGTGACTTCTTTAAGTTGAGGGAGAAGCCCAGTTTGTGAAGGAAGTGGCAGACATAATCTAGTTGGATCTGAGCTTGTTCCGATGATACTGCTCTGATCAACAATCGTCTAGGTAGGAATAGACATGGATCCCTTCCCTCCTTAGACTTGCCGCCACTACCGACATTAGCTTGGTGAAGACCCTCAGGGCGGAGGTCAGCCCAAATGGCAGAACTCAAAATTGATAGTGAGAGTTGCCAATTGCGAACCTCAGGTATTTCCTGTGTTTGAGATGGATTGGCACATGGAAATAAGCATCCTGACGGTCTAGAGATACTGTTACACCTCGCCCTCGGCCGCACCATGTTTCCAGGGTCCTGCCTCGTTGCTCTCGTACGAGCAAGAACAATCAGGGAATTTCGGGCAACACTAAAATAAGGGACAGGAAAGTGATCGCCCTTCATAAAGGGTTACGGCGCCGGCATGCGCCCTTCCTATCGCGCTGGCAGCTGCCATGGCAAATAACTACACGAACTACAACATCCAGAAAACCTGCTACGTTGTAGTTCTCGGCGTTGAGAGGGGAGCCTCATTTTCAGACGATACGCCTCTTGTTGTTATTTATTCCACCGCGGCATACAGAACGCTGCTTCTGTTTAAAGTTACAACCGGCATACTTTCTGAAGTGCCCTCCCGGTATCTTGAATTGTGAAGTCCTTGTTTTCCCGTGTACCGACCCTGTCTGCACACGGACTCCTTATTCTGAATCCCCGATTGAACTGTTTTCTGACCACCCGTGTACCAGACCCCTTGCCTGCTTTCGGAACTCTTGGACACTGATTCTGCTGTGTTTCGTGACCGCTCGTGTACCAGACCCCTTGCCTGCTTTCGGAACTCTTGAACACTGATTCTGCTGTTTCGTGACCGCTCGTGTACCAGACCCCTGCCTGCTTCCTGGACTCTGAGACAGTAACTACTCCGGTAAGAGAAACTCTAATTGGAACTCCATTTTTCTGTGGAATTCGACTTCCTAAGTGCATCTTCTGAACGCTTTGCTGTGGTGCACCATCCCGAAACCAGTGCGACCCTCGTTCCGTTCGGGGATAGCTACCTTACTAACCTCCCTATTTTTTATTTTATACTTTCGTTGTTTTCCAGGACTCTTTCTTCAATCCTATTTCCATCAGGGGTAAAGTATAGTTTTTCTTGGTTTTTCCATACTGCAGACTTATACGTTAGCCGTATACTAAGACCTCTCTACTTTATAGGTTACTCCGGTTCCTTTGGCTTAAGGGGAGATTAAACCAGGTACTACTAAAGGGGAATAGTCTTGGGAATAAACCAGTTTCATTATTGGCAGATTATTTACTTGTTCTCCTTTCCTTTACAGCCTGGGTTTGAGACGGTCGGTTCTCCCCGCTTTTTTGATCGATCGGTCCCCTTGTCTGTACAGTTCAGCAAGTGGTCATATCGGTTTAAAGAGCTCATTCCCTCACAGAGAGGAGGCTTGGGTAGGAGGCTCCAACCCTAGCTCCTTCAAGCAACTCCCCAGCAATAGAGGTCCGGCCTGTTTACGCACTCTCCATATCGGTGAGTAACAGAAACAGAAGCCATGGAAGAAGTTGATCCTTTAACCACCTTGGTCCGCCTGGTATCCGAACTCCGTTCTGATATGACAACCGCACATAGTGCGCTCCATCAAAGGATCGACAATTTGCAGAGTTTCCAAAGCCCCCACACCCTGGGGGTGGATACGTCTGCTGCTACGGCATCAGGTTCAACCGGTCCCATACCCTCTGCCTCTGGCTTTACGACTACCCCGGTGCTTATGGCTACTCAATTCCCACTGGCCCCCCCAGAACGATTCTCCGGGGATCCTAAACATTATCGCACGTTTATCAACCAGTGCAAGTTACATTTTCTCTGTCGGCCCACTGCTTTCCCTAATTCTACAACGAAGGCAGCTTTTGTTCTCTCTCATCTTGGGGGTACCGCAGCCGCTTGGGCTAATCCGTTACTGGAATCTAACAGTTACGTCCTATATGACTGCGATGCTCTCATCACGGCCATGAACAGAGTATTTGACTCCCGCTATAAATCCCAGGCTACTGACCTGGAGTTCCTCAATCTGCGTCAAGGCACATCCTCTTTGTTTGCATACCTTACTAAATTCAATCAGTTGGCAGCTGAAACTGATTGGCCGGAGGAGAAAAAATCAGCCGTGTTTTACAAAGGGTTGTCAGAGGAATTGAAGGACGTTTTGGCCACAGTACCAGTGGTTCCAACCACTTTTGGTGAACTGTTAGACCTGGTATTACAAATAGATGCTAGAAGAACCGAAAGAAGGGGTGAACGCAAGTCACCAGCCCCTGTTACTCTGCAGGTGGAACAATCTTCTCCTTCTTCTTCGCTTCCCGAACCTATGCAGATCGGGGCAGTAAGAGGTCCTTTGACTTCTGCACAACGGGATTATCGCAGAACGCATAATTTATGCATGTATTGCGGGTCTGCTGAACACCTTCTGAAAGATTGCCCTAAGAGACCTGTCAAAAAGCCGGGAAACGCCAGAACCCGGCGATAGACAGGGTCCCTACGCCGGGGGTGCTTTCTTTGGACTCTCATGCTGCTGTTGCTATTCCTGTTAGCCTTCCTGTGGTATTTACCACTGATGATAGTACCTTTACTTCCTTGGCGATCATTGATTCCGGGGCCACCGGGAATTATATGGATTACGATTACGCCACAAGTAAGAACGTTTCGGTTGTCTCTAAAGCCCAACCCGAGGCTGTTCATGCTGTGGACGGTACATCCTTGGTCTCTGGCCTAGTTACACAAAATACCTCCTTAATTCATATGCAAACCAGGGAAGGACATGCTGAGTCGATCTTCGATCTCATTAAAGCCCCTCAATTCCAGGTCATCTTGGGCATCCCTTGGCTGCAACATCATAATCCATCCATCGACTGGACAAGAAAAACGGTGCAGTTTCCTTCCACTGAGTGTAACGAAAAGTGTTTCCTAGACACTAGTGTGTCCTCTGAGTCTTCTTGTCAAGCCTTGGTAGCATCCATGTCCATGATTGGAGCCATTACTAAATCTCCCGAAACCGAAATCCCTCCTGAATACAAGTCTTTCTGTGATGTGTTTGACAAGGGAGGGGCAGACCACTTGCCACCTCATAGGCCTTACGACTGCCCAATCGATTTGCTGCCAGGTGCTAAGGTCCCGGCGGGTAGGGTCTATTCCCTCACGGTTCCAGAAGATAAAATATTAAAGGAGTATATTGACAAGGCATTGGCCACTGGGTTCATTAGACCTTCCAGGTCCCCTGCGGCTTCTCCGCTCTTTTTCGTTCCAAAAAAGGAGGGCGACCTCCGCCCCTGTATTGATTATCGGGCACTAAACGCGGTGACGGTAAAAAATCAATATCCCCTCCCGCTCATTTCAGTACTCTTAGATCAGCTTGGTTCTTCTGTAGTCTTTACTAAACTGGATCCTAGGGGTGCATATAATCTCGTTCGAATGCGAAAAGGGGACGAGTGGAAGACCGCATTCAAAACACGCTACGGACTGTATGAATATCTGGTGATGCCGTTTGGTCTCTGTAATGCCCCGGCTACCTTCCAGGCATTCATGAATGATATTTTCCATGACTGTTTGGATCAGTTTGTTGTAGTATATTTGGACGATATCCTCATTTATTCACCCTCCAGTGAGGAGCACACGAGGCACGTGCAAATAGTCTTGCAACGGTTGAGGGAAAACCACCTGTTTGTCAAAGCTGAAAAATGTGTCTTCCACTCCACTGAAGTGGAGTTTCTTGGCTACGACCTGACTAGTAGGGGTATAAGGATGAGTCGCTCTAAAGTCAGGGCTGTATTGGATTGGCCTGTTCCTACGTCGATTAAAGCCTTGCAATCCTTTCTGGGGTTCTCGAACTTTTATAGGCGCTTCATCCGTTCTTTTTCTTCTATATCTGCGCCATTGACGGCTTTGACCAGCTCTAAGAAATCCTATCACTGGAACCAGGAGGCACAAAGAGCCTTTGACACCCTTAAGGCAGCTTTCACTTCCGCCCCAGTGTTACAGCACCCTAATCCGTTACTCCCATTTTTGGTGGAGACCGACGCCTCTGGCTCGGCTATTGGGGCGGTTCTATCTCAAAAGTGTCCGGATTCAGGGGAAGCCCATCCGATTGCATTCTTCTCAAGAAAATTGACGCCCTATGAGCGCAATTACCCAATCACAGAAAGGGAACTCCTAGCCATAAAAGACGCCTTTTCCGAATGGCAGCACCATCTTTTGGGGGCTCGACATCAGGTCACAGTTTTTTCGGATCATCTGAGCCTTTTGGCGTTTAAATCAATGAAATGTCTTACTGCACGACAGGCTCGCTGGCATCTTTTCTTTTCTCAGTTTTATTTTACCATCACATATCGCCCGGCACGATTGAATACTTGTGCAGATGCTTTGTCACGTATTGCCTCCCATTCTGACAACAAAACCTCTGACAAACCGCTCTTGTTACCACGTAACGTTGTTTGTGCCTGCACTCCTCAACCTAGCCTGCGGACTTTGGTTTCGGATTGGGTCTCCGAGCATAAAGAAGAATGTGAGAGACTCAATCTTGATGTGGTTCAAGGCCTACCCTACATCCAAGGACGCTTGTTTGTGCCTCCAGGACAGGCACGACTACGTGCTCTGGCCTGGTCTCATGATTCCCTATGTGCGGCTCATCCGGGTCAGCAAAAGACGCTGGAGGGATTACGCCGTTGGTCCTGGTGGCCTACCATGTCAAGAGATGTGATTGACTATCTGGCATCCTGTTCTATATGTTCCCAATGCAAGGTCTCCCGCTCCAAATCTGTGGGTTTGTTACGCCCTCTCCCTGTGCCTCACAAACCATGGTACATGGTTTCCATGGACTTTATTGTGGATTTACCTCCTGTGAAAGGTTTTGACACCATCTGGGTGGTAATTGATTACTTCACCAAGATGGCGTTGTTCATTCCATGTACAGGTCTTCCTTCTGCCCCTGTGTTGGCGTCCCTTTTTCTCCAGAACGTTTTTCGGTTCTTTGGATTGCCTGCCATCCTGGTTTCGGATCGTGGTTCTCAATTTACGTCACGTTTCTGGAGGGCTTTGACTGCTTCATTGGGTATTGACGATCGGTTCAGTTCTGCTTATCATCCTCAGACAGACGGGCAAACCGAAAGGGTAAATGCCACCCTTGAACAATTTCTCCGGTGTCTCTGCCTTCGTTTCCAAGCATCCTGGTTGACGATGCTTCCCTCTGCCGAATTCGCTTACAACAATTCCATGCATACCGCCTCAGGGGTTTCCCCGTTTTTTGCCCTATACGGTTGCCATCCACGATCTTTACCGTTTGATCCTACGCTTCCCATTGATAACCCGGCAGCTCGGGACTGTGTAAGGGAATTGGTGACGACCCGTAGTACGGTTCGCTCTCATCTGCTTCTAGCTCAGGCCAGGGCAAAGAGAAATGCTGATCGTCACAGAAAACCGGCACCTACTTACAAGGTGGGAATGAAAGTTTGGTTGTCCACCCGTAATTTGCGGATTCCTGGCAAACGCTTGTTGTTACCTAAATTTGTGGGTCCTTTTCCCATTATTGAGATCATTAATCCGGTGGCTGTACGCCTTTCTTTACCTTCCTCGTGGAATCAACATCCGGTATTCCACGTATGTCTCCTGAAGCCTTGTCCTCCCTCTGTTCGGCTACCCGATCGCCCTCCTCTGATTCAAGTGGATGGGGATGAGGAATACGAAGTGGCGGACATCCTGGATTTCTGTCTCCGTAGGGGGCGCCCCTTTTATTTGGTGGATTGGAAGGGTTACGGTCCCGAAGACAGGTCCTGGGAGCCCTTGTGCAATATACATACTCCGGCTCTCTTGCGCCGTTTCCATGCACGGAGGGGGTCTGCGCCGCCTTTGGGGGTGGATGCTGTTACACCTCGCCCTCGGCCGCGCCATGTTTCCAGGGTCCTGCCTCGTTGCTCTCGTACGAGCAAGAACAATCAGGGAATTTCGGGCAACACTAAAATAAGGGACAGGAAAGTGATCGCCCTTCATAAAGGGTTACGGCGCCGGCATGCGCCCTTCCTATCGCGCTGGCAGCTGCCATGGCAAATAACTACACGAACTACAACATCCAGAAAACCTGCTACTTTGTAGTTCTCGGCGTTGAGAGGGGAGCCTCATTTTCAGACGATACGCCTCTTGTTGTTATTTATTCCACCGCGGCATACAGAACGCTGCTTCTGTTTAAAGTTACAACCGGCATACTTTCTGAAGTGCCCTCCCGGTATCTTGAATTGTGAAGTCCTTGTTTTCCCGTGTACCGACCCTGTCTGCACACGGACTCCTTATTCTGAATCCCCGATTGAACTGTTTTCTGACCACCCGTGTACCAGACCCCTTGCCTGCTTTCGGAACTCTTGGACACTGATTCTGCTGTGTTTCGTGACCGCTCGTGTACCAGACCCCTTGCCTGCTTTCAGAACTCTTGAACACTGATTCTGCTGTTTCGTGACCGCTCGTGTACCAGACCCCTGCCTGCTTCCTGGACTCTGAGACAGTAACTACTCCGGTAAGAGAAACTCTAATTGGAACTCCATTTTTCTGTGGAATTCGACTTCCTAAGTGCATCTTCTGAACGCTTTGCTGTGGTGCACCATCCCGAAACCAGTGCGACCCTCGTTCCGTTCGGGGATAGCTACCTTACTAACCTCCCTATTTTTTATTTTATACTTTCGTTGTTTTCCAGGACTCTTTCTTCAATCCTATTTCCATCAGGGGTAAAGTATAGTTTTTCTTGGTTTTTCCATACTGCAGACTTATACGTTAGCCATATACTAAGACCTCTCTACTTTATAGGTTACTCCGGTTCCTTTGGCTTAAGGGGAGATTAAACCAGGTACTACTAAAGGGGAATAGTCTTGGGAATAAACCAGTTTCATTATTGGCAGATTATTTACTTGTTCTCCTTTCCTTTACAGCCTGGGTTTGAGACGGTCGGTTCTCCCCGCTTTTTTGATCGATCGGTCCCCTTGTCTGTACAGTTCAGCAAGTGGTCATATCGGTTTAAAGAGCTCATTCCCTCACAGAGAGGAGGCTTGGGTAGGAGGCTCCAACCCTAGCTCCTTCAAGCAACTCCCCAGCAATAGAGGTCCGGCCTGTTTACGCACTCTCCATATCGGTGAGTAACAGATACCAACTAGTCCTGAAGCTGGAGGGCCTGGAGGATCTGAGAAAGAGTTACCATCTTGAACTTGTCTTTCCTGAGGAATATGTTCAATTCTCGCAAGTCCAAGATGGGTCTCAGTCCTCCGTCCTTCTTTGATACTAGGAAGTAGGGGGAATACCAACCCTTGTTCCTCTCCGCTACGGGTACCGGCTCTATGGCACCCTTCTCTAGCAGGTCTATAATCTCCAGCACAAACAGCGGATCTGGAAACTTCAAAGAGTTGTTCCCCGGTGGATGACTCTGAGGGGTGTGTAGGAAGGGCAGGCAGTAACCTTGGGCAACTGTCTCCAGTGCCCAAGCATCTGACATAATCGCCTGCATTTCTTCCAGATGTTGAGTTAACCTGCCCCCTACTGGTGTCTTGTGAGGGGAGACCTCAGAGGGGTTTTGAACCGGCTGACGCAGATGCAGAGGGTAAAGTGGCACCTGTTGCTGCGGCTTTTGTACCTTTTCCCCGTCCACCACAGGTGAATCGTTTCTGGCCCCTTCGAGCTGGCTGTCCTCTGCCTTTTCTGAATGCGGAGTAAAAGCGAAAGGACCTAACCCTCCAGGAAGCTCCTGAGGGGTGATTTGGAGTCTGCTGGATTGCAGCCCCAAGAGATTTCCCGGCTGCCTTGGATGTTTGTAATTTCACCAGGTTGTCATCAGCCTTCTTACCAAATAAAGAAGTGCTGTCAAAGGGCATGTTCAAAAGTCTAGCTTGTACATCTGGAGCAAAACCAGACTTCCGCAACCACGCAAATCTGCGGATTGTGGTACTTGCCACCATGGCCCTGCTGATACTGTCAGCAGAATCAATGCCTGTTTGAAGGGACTCGTACAGGCATTGATTCTGCTGACAGTATCTTTCCCATCTTTGATGATGTTTAAAAATGCTTCCCTTTCCTCTCCTTCTGGGAGACAGTCAGCTGCAGATGAAGCACACTCCTAAAGTGTATGGCTGAATCTTGCAAGCGTGCAAGTGGCGTTAATAGATTTAAGCGCCATGCTACTTGCCGAAAAGACTTTTGTTGACATAGCATCAAACCTTTTATCGTCCCTGTCCTGTGCAATAGTAGGGTATGCAGATCTACTATTTGATGAAGTTGCTGCTTGTACAACCAAACTCTCTGGAGTTGGATGTTTGCTCAAGTATTCGGGATCTGTAGCAGATACCCTGTATTTGGCAGATAGTTTCTTGTTAACTGCAGGGATAACTTCAGGAGTTTACCAATTAGCAGAGATCTTTCTTTGCAGAGCAGTATGAAAGGGAACAACAGGATCTTCCTGTGGACCTTTAACTAAAATGTCAGTAAGGTCATCCTGCTGAAAAGAAGGTGTAGGTGTAGACCACCCCATGAATTCTATTATTCTAGCCACCAGAACTCTATAAGGGGTCTCAGCATGCTCCCCAGGATCTGGTTTAGCAAACTCTACTTCTGGAGAAGTATCTAAACCACTTGCCTCATGTAAAGAGTCTTGAAGATCTTTTAACCTGTTCTCTTCAGAGATAAATTCCTCTGGTATGGGTGTTGTGGTCCTTTGTAAACCAAAAGGTCTCTCATGGTCGGAATCCTCCTCTTCCTCATATATAGAGGACAAAGCTCTAAAGTAATCAGACCTAGCATATGGTTTAAAACCCATTTCTAGAGCAGAAGGGACCAAATTGGTTGTCACTGGTTGAGAAAACGTCGAAGTTGTCGACGTGGAAGTCAAAGGCTTTGACAAACCCGAAAAGGGCATCGAAAAAGTTTGAAGAGACCTCGAAGTACTCGAGAGGATCGGAATCCTACTCGGAGTCGTCGAAGTTGACGACGGCATCCTCGAGGTCATGGTCGAAGTCCTCGACACCTCTACTGTTTGAGATGTAGTGACAGTTGTAGGTCTGTCTTTTATCGAAGTCGACAGTGGCGTCGAAGACGGTGTCGATGCAACCGATTTATGCGTCGACGGACCCTTCGACAAAGGTGTCGATGACAGATTTATGAGTCGAAGAAAGCTTCGACGACGGCGTCGATGACGCGGACTTACTGCCTTTACGCGAGGGTTCATGACGCTCTCGGGTAGTTTCTTTCGCCGGGTGCAATGACTCACAGCGTTTTGATTTTTCGGGTCTTTCACCCAGGGTATCACCTTTAGCCACCTCCGAGGGGGTCGAGGCCACTTTCTCGAAGACGCTAATCATTTTCTTACGGAATTCCTCCCACTTAGCTGGAGAGCTGTGTTTTGTGGGGCAGGTGTCCCTTCCCGGGGAGACAGAAGAAGACAAAGAAGAGGGAGATCTACGACGCCTCTTCTTAGAGTGTTTTGATCTCGAAGACTTATGGGAACCGCTTCGAGACCTTGAATGGGATTGTTTCCTGTGACGGCGAAGAGACGAATGTCTCAACTCTGCCAAAGAAACTTTCAAGGGAGTAGAAATTTTAAGAGTCTTACCTCTTTCAGCTTTCCCTTACGCTCCTTCAAGGCTTTCGCCGTCATAGACATACAGTCCTCGCATTCCGAACCGTGATGTTCCGATCCCAAGCACCACAAACAGATCCTGTGAGGATCTGTCAACGACATTTTCTTCCCACAATCACAACACTTTTTGAAGCCAGACCGTGGGGTCGACGGTTCGGATGAGGAAGCCATCGAATTAAGATGATATCTTCGAAGAGTAAGTTGAATCTTCTTGAAGAAAGAACTGAGCAACACGATTCCGAGGCGCACGAAGCGCGGAAAAACAGAACTGAGCAACGTTCGCTGCACCAGTCTATTTATACGCACAATGACGTCAGCGCCAAGACGGAGGCTGTCGAGAGACACCAGCTCGAGGGACGTCGACGCGCAGCGCCCCCTACTGAAAAAATTTCCGAGGCCAGCAAGCTGGGATGTAATCTATCAAGATAAGGAATACGTCGGAGGACACACTCCCTTCGAAAGCTTCTTTTTGATTACTAGAGGATTTTCTTTCTCCAGATTCACTTGCTGGGAGAGGTGAGGGACGAAGACTAAAGCAGGCGATGCCGGCAGAGGTTTCAGAATGGGGACTAGGGGTACACTCCAAACTTGTCCATGGCCATTTCGGAATCCAAGGCCAGCCCCTCTCCGTGGGATTCATTGTCATTTTCCTCCCTCTCTGATGGGGAATATCACTGTTAGCTGACACTTCGTTACATGTTGTGCACATTCCAGGACGAACTAGGAAAAGACTTAACTTATCTTTTTTAAGTCAAAGCTATTTTGTCGGTTTAAGTTAGGCGATAGATTGGCACCTGTAGCTCGAGTTGTTTCATATTTCAGGCTATCTCAGTTATTTCAGTTTAAACTTTACAAGATAGCCAGAACATATGAGGCTTTCTAGTATATTGTCTAGATTGTTTCCAGCATGTAAATGCTGTTGAGGGGATGTATTATACACCCCACGAGAGCCGACTTGTCCTTGGGTTTGACCACATGTAAAAATTAATGCATGAGTGGTCTTCGGAGCACCAATCACGGATGACGCCGGATTGTGATGTTGTGATTCTTTGATTTAATAAAGGCACCTCACCTGAATGTGACGTATTTGTGTCCATTACGTTGAGGCGTGTTGCATTATTAGCCCCGACCGAGTGGGCTTACGCCTTGAAAGTACGCTATACTTCACGTGACTTGAACGTCACGTGATCATGCGAGTGCGTATATTACCCGGATGCGCTGAGTTTGAACGTTGGTCGCACCGGCTAACAGAACCACTGCGGCGAAGAGCGAAGGACGCTCTGTTGTGAGTAAGGTAAGCAGTGCTCTCTGTGTTCTGTCCAGGGTGTCAACACATTTTATACACAGTGGCTATTTGAAATATACCACGTGTTAATGTGGATGAAGGGATGAATGAACCTTACAGTGCCGCTACGGTTATGAAATGTTTGTTTTCCGCCCTTATTTGATGCTAGGGGGTCAAGGACTTACCCTGACGTACACCAACGCTCCATAGAGCTGTGCATGCCCCCTTGATTGTCGGGAATTACTTTCTCAGTGGTGATCGTGCACCATTCTGGTCGGCAAACACCAGCGTCATACATCGAGATATTGACCGAAGACTCAATGTGAGTGTCTGGCGGAATTTATTTTGGTTATAGCCTTCTCCTTTTTCTCGCATGACACACAACTGGGTTGTGGTTGGTTTCACCTCTACCCTGAGGGACGGCCTTAATGGTTCTGGAAGTCTTGGCATGTCACGTGGTGTTGCTGATGGTGATAGCTGGTGAGACATACCAATTAATATGGTAAATCAATCATGGTTCCGAATCTCGGTTCTTATGATCCCCAGATTGGTAGAGGGAGTCGATGGGTACTAATAACCCTTTTCTACACCCCGTTCATTTGCGGTGCGGTGGTAGTAATGATCAATCTAGACACTTAAGCATTGAGCTCGATTGATTGTGTGTTTTTTATGTTTATATTTAGGTGAGCTTTGTTGATGTAGTCTACCAGTTCTCTTTTCCATCTACATTCCTTCTGACCACGCTGGACCATAGTGCCCTTGAAGAATTTCTGGTGAACAAGATTTGTACAGAAAGAAACATGTCGGGTCTGGGATTGTACTGTTACTTGTAAACAGTTTTAATTGACACTAGTTGGAGCTGGAATAGACCGCACAATCAGCGGTGGCCCAGCTATGACAAACTCATGGTTCATATTGATAATGGACAAGAAACTGTATTGTTGTATTTTAGCATGATTGTTTTTTATGTTATAATTGAGTGAATTGATGAATTGTTTGAGTATGAATGTAGTATGGTCGGTGTGTGGTTTGGGATGGTTTTAGATGGAAATGATGTATTGCACTAGTCCATTTATTAATTTGATGGATTGTCTAACTAATGAATGTATTGATACTCATATTTGCGACTGTTTTTTATAATGATGAGATCAGTCTTTTATAATGACTTTTTTTATATGTTAATAAATATGTTTAATCATGATTAAGTGTCCACTGGGTTGGATTGAATTTGTTTCATCTCAGCATACAGTTTTTTGAGAGACACGTCACCTGACAGGTGTTGCCTAAGTCGTTAAGTTAGTGTGATCATGTAGATCGGTAGACTGCATCTGAACCCACCACATAAAAACACCAGTGCTCTGACCTTTGATGTTTAAATAAATATTTTGGTTCTATCCAGGCCAGGTCACAGTACCCAGATATGCCTGGTATCCCCTGTTACTCCTGTTGGTTTGTGTTTTTGCACGGCTTTTTTGTCCGTGGGATTCATTGTCATTTTCCTCCCTCTCTGATGGGGAATATCACTGTTAGCTGACACTTCGTTACATGTTGTGCACATTCCAGGACGAACTAGGAAAAGACTTAACTTATCTTTTTTAAGTCAAAGCTATTTTGTCGGTTTAAGTTAGGCGATAGATTGGCACCTGTAGCTCGAGTTGTTTCATATTTCAGGCTATCTCAGTTATTTCAGTTTAAACTTTACAAGATAGCCAGAACATATGAGGCTTTCTAGTATATTGTCTAGATTGTTTCCAGCATGTAAATGCTGTTGAGGGGATGTATTATACACCCCACGAGAGCCGACTTGTCCTTGGGTTTGACCACATGTAAAAATTAATGCATGAGTGGTCTTCGGAGCACCAATCACGGATGACGCCGGATTGTGATGTTGTGATTCTTTGATTTAATAAAGGCACCTCACCTGAATGTGACGTATTTGTGTCCATTACGTTGAGGCGTGTTGCATTATTAGCCCCGACCGAGTGGGCTTACGCCTTGAAAGTACGCTATACTTCACGTGACTTGAACGTCACGTGATCATGCGAGTGCGTATATTACCCGGATGCGCTGAGTTTGAACGTTGGTCGCACCGGCTAACAGAACCACTGCGGCGAAGAGCGAAGGACGCTCTGTTGTGAGTAAGGTAAGCAGTGCTCTCTGTGTTCTGTCCAGGGTGTCAACACATTTTATACACAGTGGCTATTTGAAATATACCACGTGTTAATGTGGATGAAGGGATGAATGAACCTTACAGTGCCGCTACGGTTATGAAATGTTTGTTTTCCGCCCTTATTTGATGCTAGGGGGTCAAGGACTTACCCTGACGTACACCAACGCTCCATAGAGCTGTGCATGCCCCCTTGATTGTCGGGAATTACTTTCTCAGTGGTGATCGTGCACCATTCTGGTCGGCAAACACCAGCGTCATACATCGAGATATTGACCGAAGACTCAATGTGAGTGTCTGGCGGAATTTATTTTGGTTATAGCCTTCTCCTTTTTCTCGCATGACACACAACTGGGTTGTGGTTGGTTTCACCTCTACCCTGAGGGACGGCCTTAATGGTTCTGGAAGTCTTGGCATGTCACGTGGTGTTGCTGATGGTGATAGCTGGTGAGACATACCAATTAATATGGTAAATCAATCATGGTTCCGAATCTCGGTTCTTATGATCCCCAGATTGGTAGAGGGAGTCGATGGGTACTAATAACCCTTTTCTACACCCCGTTCATTTGCGGTGCGGTGGTAGTAATGATCAATCTAGACACTTAAGCATTGAGCTCGATTGATTGTGTGTTTTTTATGTTTATATTTAGGTGAGCTTTGTTGATGTAGTCTACCAGTTCTCTTTTCCATCTACATTCCTTCTGACCACGCTGGACCATAGTGCCCTTGAAGAATTTCTGGTGAACAAGATTTGTACAGAAAGAAACATGTCGGGTCTGGGATTGTACTGTTACTTGTAAACAGTTTTAATTGACACTAGTTGGAGCTGGAATAGACCGCACAATCAGCGGTGGCCCAGCTATGACAAACTCATGGTTCATATTGATAATGGACAAGAAACTGTATTGTTGTATTTTAGCATGATTGTTTTTTATGTTATAATTGAGTGAATTGATGAATTGTTTGAGTATGAATGTAGTATGGTCGGTGTGTGGTTTGGGATGGTTTTAGATGGAAATGATGTATTGCACTAGTCCATTTATTAATTTGATGGATTGTCTAACTAATGAATGTATTGATACTCATATTTGCGACTGTTTTTTATAATGATGAGATCAGTCTTTTATAATGACTTTTTTTATATGTTAATAAATATGTTTAATCATGATTAAGTGTCCACTGGGTTGGATTGAATTTGTTTCATCTCAGCATACAGTTTTTTGAGAGACACGTCACCTGACAGGTGTTGCCTAAGTCGTTAAGTTAGTGTGATCATGTAGATCGGTAGACTGCATCTGAACCCACCACATAAAAACACCAGTGCTCTGACCTTTGATGTTTAAATAAATATTTTGGTTCTATCCAGGCCAGGTCACAGTACCCAGATATGCCTGGTATCCCCTGTTACTCCTGTTGGTTTGTGCAGCCCCTCTCCAAGCCATATGACCACCAACCCATGACCCAATCACAGCACAGCCCTCAGTACACAAGTGGGAGAGAACCTACTATCAAAATCATCCTGTTCAGTCTGGCAGGAGGAGGTGTGGGAGAAGGAGCTATAGTGAAAGGTGTTTGGGCAAGACTGGAGGGTGAGAGGAGTTTCGAGGCAAACAGAGGTTAAAGGAGATAAATGGAGGATGGAGAGGGAGATCCTGGAATATGAGAAGTTTCATTTGGAAGGAGATATTGAAAAAATCAAGTTCCCATCATAGGACATAGATACTGGAGGAATGTTATTCGGAGAGAAGTGCACTGGGGTAGATGGGTGTAATCTGAGCAAAGTTATATTGGTGGAGGAGGTTTGTCATTGTTAGGAAAGATTTCTCTAGAAGCAACTTTTCCTCCATATAATATGATATGATAAGTCATTTATGACGCACCTGTACACACGTGTTTCTAGGCGAGAGGGAACACAGAGGAAGGACAAGTCAAACGATTTTACTAGGTCTTGTGTCATTCAGATTGTGCAAGAGCGAAAATGAGAATAGTAAGGGGAAAGGAAAGGGGGAAGTGCAAGGGAGAGTGGAGGAGAAAACAGGGTAGCAATGCTCTGAGAAAGTGCAGCCAGGGCAGCGCGGCTCTGGGTAGTGCAAGGAGAACAAGGGACTGTAGAGTTACAGTTACAGCCCCTAAGTGCATGGTAGGCCTGCAGGCATTGCAAGGGTGACTTATCAAGAAAGAGCCTGGTACCCAGTGAGCCTCTGAGGGTAGCCAAGCAAACAGTCAGTACAGCAGACAGGTAGGTCAGCAGGGGCGGGAGGGAGAGAAAGCAGAGAAGAAGAGGAACGTTTTGAGCTGCTTCCGGAACTTCAAGTGGTACGGCTCAAGTTTGAGAGGTGCAGGGAGGCCGTTCCAGAGGGAGGCACCTGCAGAGGAGAGAGATGTACCCCCTAGTCTCTGCCTGGAGAAGCACCTAACCCTTAGAGAGTTGGAGGTAGTTGAGCGAAGGGCTTGAGAAGGAATGTATTTTGGAAGAGAGCAGTGGATGTAGTGCAGGCCCCCAGCCCCAGAAAGCCTTGTGGACAATGCAAAGGGTCTTGAACTTGATCCTTGTAGCCACCGGGAGCCTGTGGAGAGATTTCAGGGCTGGAAAGGATACGGTCCCTGGGCTTGAGGCCAAGGATAAGTATCGCAGTCCTGTTCTGGATTATTTTCATAGGGCAAAGAGTAGAGGAAGGCAGATTGACAATGAGGCTGTTGCAGTAGTCCAACCTGGAGAGAACCAGGGCTCTAGAGACAGTGAGTTTCTGGGGGAAAGTGAGAAAGGGAAGAGTCGCTTTGAGGTGGTGCAGCTGGTAGTGGGACTTCTTAGTGACATCCAAGATGTGAGGAGAGAACGAGAGAGTGGAGTCGAAGATGACACCAAGGTTTTTTGCCTTGCAGGAAGGCGATGGAAGAGGGCCGAAGGTGGGAGGCAAAAGTTAGAGAGGGAAAGCTGGGGCAAGGGGTCCCAATGAAAAGGACCTCCGTCTTACTGGCATTAACGCAGAGGTCATTGGAGGCACTCCAATCCTGGATCACGGATAGGCAGGAATGAGCGAGAGAGGAGAGGAGGCTGAGGGGAGCCTGAAGGAAAGCTGAGTGTCATTCGCATAACATTGAAGGTTAGAGGAGAAGGTAGAGATCAGGTGGGCCAAAGGGGCCAAGTAGAGGTTGAAAAAACAGGGTGAGAGGATAGAGACCTGAGAAACTCCACAGGTAGAGCAAGAAGTGGCAGAGAGAAATAGACCAAGTTGGACTTGGGAGGGGCGGTCCAAGAAAGAGGAGGTCAGCCAATCCAGGCTCCCACAGAGTCGATTGATCAGGACCTTGTTGAAAGCAGAGGAAAGATCAAGGTGGACAAGGACAGAAGGAATGCTGGAATGAAAATTAGAGAGCAGATCTACTCAGGTGTTCAGTAGAGCAGTTTCCATGCCTCTGGCAGCTCTGAAGCCAGACTGATGGTCATGGAGACAACCAACAGATTCACTGTGGACAGTAAGCTGGGAGATGGCCAGCTTTTGCAAGAGTTTGCCCAGGAAAGGGGGGATGGAGATTAGGCAGTAGTTTGCCAGGCAGGTTGGATAGGCAGGCGGCTTCTTGAGGAGGGGGTGCACAAGGGAGTTCTTAAAGGGAGAGGACCCCAAACCTTTTGCATTTGTTTTTGTATCCTGACCTGACTTTTTTCTGTGGAGTGCAGCCTTCAGCTCCACTCCATTGGGCTTTCACTCATTGTTATGGGGAAACTGACACGTCCTTCAGGCAGTCATTACTGAGAAATTTTGTTTCTCTTAGTCTTTTGACTTCGTTGCCACTTGTTGGTAACGTTTTATCATTGCGCAAAGAACCTTCCAGTACCACACAATGGGGAACAGACTGGTGGCAGCATTAGCTTTTTCTTGTATTTGTGTAACTTTTTACCAAGCCTTACCTCGTTTACTGTGCCTGCCTCCTGACTGTGGCTAGTGTCTATCATGGCCATGCAACAAGGTCTTTTGTTTGTTTCTTTGGCTATTTTGTCCTTTTGCCTTCACCCTGCCCTTACAGGACCAGGATTTCCGTTTTTATTCGGCATGCAGTTGTCCGCAAAAGCTGCTTCTTTCATGGGCCTCTGTAGGTCACATGTGCAGTCACAGAGGAAGTGGGCTGGGACTGTCTGGTCCCAAACCACTCTACTGGTGGCAGGATGTCGGGTGTTCATGTGGGCACGAGGACCCCAGTCGTCCCTGATTGGGCCACTGCTGGTGTGCATGCCTGGAGCAGATCTTGCCATTGTTGGGCTGGGTGTGACTGACTGTAGATAAGAAGAGGGGTCTGGCATTAATTCCACTAGATCTCAAGATGGAGCAAAGTATCCCGAGGAGCCTAGCAGAACAAAGGACAACCCTGAGACATACTTGAGGAGAAATGGCACCCGAATCCCACTGCTGTCCCTGTGAAGCCCTGCTTTGTGCCTGATCTCAGAAGACCTGTTAAGGTACTCCAAACCCTTGGAGTGGTGGGACCAATCACTTTCAATGCCACCTGGTAACCCTGCAAGTGAGCCTGTTCAGAAGTGTCCCAGGGCCATCCAGTGGGCTGTCCAGCTTGAACCTAGGTTACAGCGCAGTCATTTCAAATCCTAGTTTTTCCAACAAGGTGCCCTTCTGCCGAATTTCGTCTTCCCACCACCTATGGGCTGCGAAATAGTGGCTGTTGCATACCGAGAGAGCTAGGTCCTCTTGTATGAATGTCCTGCGGTGATGGTTGCTGAAGATGGTTTTCACATGCTCCTTCTGGTGCCCTGGTTCTTTCGGCATTAGTGTTTTCTTCTTTCCTTGCTAGAATCTAGTGTAGCAGCTCCTGTGCCATACTGGATCTGTACCTGCACCCGCAGCGCCTGTGCATCTGGAAGCCGAACAGAGGGTGAGAAATCATACCTCTAGTGACCAACTCTAGACCTGCCAAGCCTGTACTAAAACCAAACTAAGGTTGGTGAGTATTGAAGTCACTTACCGGTGGCCCTTTGTTCATCCACATGCATTAATCTATTGTGGGTACATTTTTGGCCTTCCTGTTGGCTTAGGCGGTACATGCTGCCTATAGCTATCTGAAAGTCAGGAACAGCTCTGTTCACTGTAGCAGATCTTCATCTGACTCTTGGAATCCGTTTCAGACATTCAGAATTCTCCTCTTAACTTTTTACCACTCCCTAAAACGTATATGTAAACTTTACGCACAACCGTGCGCATTATGCGTGCATTGAACAAGGCTCCGTTCATCTTAGAACTGGACTCCTAAAGTTAGGATTGTCATCTCTGAAGACTGTTGGTGCTACAAAAGTTACTGACCACCTTCCTACGCAGGTATTGGTGGAGTTATTAACTTTCTCGCATTGACTCCAGTGTTTGAATATTTATTTGTATTACATAGGGCCTCAACGGCGCCGTAAAAGGCTGCGGCGCCGTTAACCTATTAGCGCTTAATTACGAGGTCCCTTTGCGGGACCCGACCTTAACAGCTGGTTTTACCAGCCATTAAAGTAGGGACCCGCAAAGGGACCCGCAAAGGGACCTTGGTGCTAAGTACGGTGCCGCAATTTGCGGCACCGTACTTAGCGCCTTCCCCATTCCCATTGAGCCCTATGGGGCAAAAATGGGAATGGGGAAGGGCCATGGTGGTATGGGGAATTACCGCCCCGCCAACCTTGTAATGGGGTGGTAATTCCCCATTTCGCCATGGCGGACACCGGCATGGACCAACTGTGAAGTGG
Source organism: Ambystoma mexicanum (assembly GCF_040938575.1). Classification (NCBI taxonomy): domain Eukaryota; kingdom Metazoa; phylum Chordata; class Amphibia; order Caudata; family Ambystomatidae; genus Ambystoma; species Ambystoma mexicanum. The sequence continues at coordinate 1,103,813,955 of NC_090927.1, forward strand.
AAGAGTTGTCTCCTAAACATCTGTCCACCAGGGCAGAGCTCAGAAATCCACTCAAACAGTCATCATGGGTGTGTTGCAGTAGTGGAGGGGCGTTACCCTCTGGAGAAGGAGGTACTGGAAAAGGGGGAGATTTGCCATTTACGGAGAGAGACATTGAAGGAAGATACTTACCCCAACTGAGGAGAGAGTTAGTGGAGAAAGAGGTTCCAATTTTAGACAAAGGTATTGGAGGAAGGGAATCGGCATCCGCAGGGAGAGTTATTGGAGGAGGAGTGTTAATATCAGGGAAAAGAGCGATATTGGGGGAAGTGAAGAGTTCCCTTCTGGGAAGAATTGTGTTGCTGCATGGGAGTTGTCAGTTGAAGAGGGAAGTCTGAAAAATGGGAAAGAAAGTAAGGTGACTGATGGAGAAGAGGGATACAGTCCCCTGCAGAGAGGCTGGAAAAGGGTGTTTGGCTAGAGAGGGAGATACCACTAACCAGCCTAAGGAGGGAGTACAACAGTTGGGCCCCAAAGCCAGTAAGAATAAGGAGCTTCCGTGGACTTGTTCAGAGTATGACAGGTCTTGGAGCGGGAGGAGAACCTGATTGTGCAATCTCATCTGGGAACAGGGAGGTTGCACCAGTGCTAGTGAGGAGTGACTCAACCTAGGATAGTGTGGTGGTCAGGTACCAGCATTCTCTTCACCCAATCTCCACCCAAGCCCTTGTCTACTGACTGGGTTTCAAAGAGATTCACTGCAAATCTATCACTACTGGAGGAACCAGAGAGCTTGGGGCACCCTTGCCTGTGAGGGCCCGCTGTGATCTACAGTGACAAGGATACAGAAACTCTGAAAACACACAGCCTGAAGACAAAGATTGTGGATTCTCACCGGTCATTGGACTGGAGCCAGGACAGTCCACAGTGAATGGCATTTTGCCACGCTGGTTTGCATTATACACACCTTGTCATTTTGGGAGTTCAGAGACTTTCTATCGGTGAAAACCTTTTAGTTCGTTTGACCCCCCACCTTTCATTTGGTGTGCTATAGAAAATGGCCAAGGACAATTGACACTCATCTACATTAAAGCTTACTTTTGGTTACCCTGGCAGTTGTACATACTTGATCCCTCCACATTGGCCCAAAACACAATATTCTTTGAGTTCTGATTTAAGGGTTTAATTAAATGCAAAGCAGTGTCTTTTCTTGTGTACCATATTGAGAGCACTCTGTGATACTAATGACAAATCCTGGCCCGAGTCAACATCTTTTCAACCATTCTGATTTCCAAACTTGTCTTCTAACACCACAGTTGTCCAGGAGGATATGCCTCCACTCCCACCGTCTCTTACTACACACACCCTGGCATTCCCCTCCACCTCCACCCTCAGCCACTACCCCTATCACTACAGATATTGCAACCAGCCTCTCAGCACTCACGCCCTCCCGCTATAACCCCCAATAGATCCATCCAGCCCAGACCTTTTTGGTGGTTTAGAGGTGAGTGGACAGTGCTACCCCTCAGTTTTGCACCCTGCAACATAGCTGGGCCTACTTCTGGGTGGCTATTTTGGTCATGCGATGGCCAACCAGCATGGGTGTCTCTGTCATCATCTCAGTTGGCAGCACTGCGAGTTCCTGCTCAGGAGTTTGAGTTTGTGCTGAGTTTGCGCTGATTCCCATTTGCTGCTTTGTCATTGCCACTTCTCCCCACATCAGTTCTGGTACTCATTTTGCCCAGATGGCATTTGAGAGAGTAGATTCTGGATGGGGTGAATATCCTTTGCATGTGCTGCACCTTCCAGAAAACATCACATGCAGTCATGTGTTTCTGTCAACACCACGTGCAGGCTCCTGATTTCAATGTATCAAGTATTTACTGGTCACTGCATGTCTGTTGGTAAAGCCCTATTCGGGCTGTGTGCCTCTGCTTAATGCATGCAGCAATGGTAAACGCATGCAACCATCCAACTTGTAAATAGGCCCAAGGAGGCAAGTGCTTGAGCATTTGATGTTAATTATTGTCACTGAGGTAATTACTTGGAAATTGAATGGCAAACATGATCTGGTGCATGGGTACCTAGGCATTCAATGGTAATCCAGGCCGATAAGGGAGGTTCCTGGCCATTTGATGACAATTTTAGCAAAGCAGCTGCTCAATTTCTGGAATGTTGGCCACCTATCTTGTCCCTCTGCGAGGGACCTGTAAGATGGCACACAAGGTAACAGCATTGGCTATCCAAAAATAAAGCTTCAAATAAGGTTAAGTTAAAGGTGGGTGTTCCTTTGTGAAAATGTGAATATCCCACTTTCTCTGTGTCTCTTGATTTTGCGATGTAAGCATTTGTAGTAGGATGCAGTGGGGTTTGAACAGGGGGCGAGAGGACGTGCTGTGGCATTTTCATGATATAACTGTTGCTATCTATTGCTTGAAACTTAGTTAAATTCCAGAAACTTTAGAACAGAAGATTAACAAACATCCACATTCTGACAAAATCCATCAAAAATAACAAAAAAATACACATTTTTTAAATAAGACTTACATTTCAGATGGCAAAGGAATTGCATCCAGTCTATAATGCATAAATGCACTATAAATCTCGAGAAACTCCTCTTTTATTACAAGTGGGTCTGTGCAAAAAGGGAAAACAAAGCAACCCATTAGATAGAATATTACAGTGTGGTCAGAAAACATTAGAAACTGAGTGGTTGGTCAAGATGGTGGGTCTTGAGTCTGCAACAGCCTGTTACCCTCTATGTCTAAGTCAAACCATATGTTTTCATATCGGTCATGCATTGTTGTCAAAATAATTAGAAGACCATAACAGAAATGGTGTATACTTGTATTTGCCATTTCATCATCCTTATAATAACAAATTACCAACATAGAACTAACAGAAAATGGAAAGAAGATCAAACATAAAATAAACATATTTGTCAAGGATTTTTTTATAACAAAACACGACCGCCCCTTAAATTACAGACCTAAAATAAAGATCAGGTAAGTACCTACACATTATAATAAATCTGAGGCACAACTTGTGCTGTTTATAAAATACCCTTGGAACAGGGGTCTGTAAGAGTGCAGAAGGTGGAGACTGAAACTCAGGTGTCATGGTTGTTGGCATAAACTTTTATTATACAGAAAAATAAAGAGAAAACGTACCTCTCCCTAACCCTAAAGGGGGCAGATTCCCTACCTCAACTGAAATACTAAGGATTCAGTCAGGATGTCAGTATAACTCACACAGTCCACTGTCCTTTGTCCAAAAACCTCCTTCTGTCCCTTACACTTCTAACTAAACTAAAAAGGTAGTGGTTCTTCTTGGTCAAGAAGAATGACTCCCTTCTTCTGGACAACGAATCACAGTTCAACTGTAGGTGGGCCATCTACCTGAGGGAATGACTCGCTTCCTCGGGTCTCAGTCCCTGTCCAAGGTAGAAAGCAAAGTTCCAAGTTGAAGTGTCAACAAACAATACAGTTCTCAGTTCAATTCAAAGGGGTAACGTTCCAGTTCAGACATCAACATCCCTTATTACCCATAGTTGCTTTTCACCATTGGCTTCTTGGAGAATGCCTCCTTTCTTCAGGTATCTTGTAGACTCAATTACCAGGAGAATGACCCCCTTCTCCAGGTATCTGACCCTCAGTATTTCTTCTCCATACACAGCCAGGGGGAATGTTCCCCTTCTCTGGAATCTCCCTTTACTTGTTTGCCCAAGCACCAGGAGAATGGCTCCCTTCTCCTGGTCTTCTTCGGCTATGTTTGCACAAGTTCTTGGTCTTCACTTTCACAGTTCACATTACCAGGGTGAATGACGCCCTTCCCCTGGTCTGTCTCAGGCTTCTTGTTACAGTTCACATACAATTCACAATAGAAGGGGGAATTTCCCCCTTCTGTCGGCCTTTCTCAGTCTTTTTATTGCACTTCACAGCGGTAGGGGGAATGTCTCCCTTCCCCAGGCCTTTCTCAGTCTTCTTGTTGCAGTGCACATCAGTACGGTGTTGGGATGAACGTCCAAAATCACACACGTGAGAGGAAATTCAAACTGCAAAACCCATGATATAGAAGTCTGAAACCACACCAAAGGCCAGCGGCCCAGACAGCATGCACGATACATGGACACTTCCATCATCTCTGTTTGATGTGAGATAGACACTAGCCAGCAGGACACACACACACGCGCATGCAAGCACACACACACACTTACATTTAGACTTTAGATCATGTAGAATGATGGCAATGACAAGTGACAAAGGATAACTTAGTGGGGGACACTCTCCTGCCACAGACTTTACTTGAAGACACTTGCAAGCTCTGCACCCTGACTGGCTACCGGGATGGAGGTAGAGGTAGGAAAGATCAGTAGGGGCCGAAAGGTGGATCCACTGTCCCTTGCAGGCGCAACTGACATGATTGACTGTCAGTCATGTTAGTGTGTGTGCCTGCTGGCACCGCACATAAAGGAAGTTGACAACAGCCGGGGTAAGTGTACTGCTGATATCATGTTCTGGAAAATTTGCAGCAGCCAGGGGGACACTCCCAGTTCGGGGGGTTGAAGCAAGTGCCCAGATGGCCACTCATAAAGAGGTCTCTGTGTGTAGTGTGTTTTACAAGTGCAAATTCCTAGCCTCCATGGCTGAAGCTGCCTTGGAACAATACCCTCATCTGCGCCTCTTCCCATCACTGCATTTAAACCCAAACTCACCATCAATCCATACCATTTTACTTCATTGAATACCATTACATTCATGAAGTATCAGATATCAATATGGCAGTTAGAAGCGGGACCAGCACAGCATGAAGTTCTCTGTAGAAACCTGATATTATTTTCAAAAATAAAACTGACAGCTTGTGGGTCAGCTACCGGCTGAGGTCAGGTCGAGTGAACAATTTCCTTTTTAGAGTATAACTGTAGTACATCATGAAACTAGCATCACCTTTAATATACAAAGTAGGAAAGCCATGTTGAGCAAATATATACATCAAGCCTAATACCGTTCCTGTATGTTTTCTTTTTAATCCCGGTATGTTCTCTTATTATTGCACTTAGTGTGTATTTACATCTATCCTGAACTACACTGTGTTCACATCTGTAAAGGTATAGGTATACTGCTGCATTCTTTTTGTAAATACTCTATTTCTCCATGCATCCATTCAATCACAGTGTCTCCACACTGCTGTTTTAGGTCAGCAAAAACTGGGCTCACTAAATAAAAATATAAAAAAACATTTGTGGGTAAAAGTGAAAAACAGCATTTAATTTCGCCACTAAACAGCCAACCTCTAAATTTGCATCATAGGCAGGTCAGAAACCCCAGGGTAATACAACAGGATATTTTCCATCTGCAAACTAAGCAGGAGCACAAAATGGGTACTTCAACCATAACCAATTACAAGAATCCTTTGTTAAGCCATTTGTCTGTGCAGAGAGTAGGTGCTTCCCTCACAAAGGCATACATTGTCACAATGCTTGGGCCAGTATACCAAAGAGAAAGTGGTGCCCCACTTCCTCTTAAGGAATCTTGGTGACTTCAAAGAGCACATATATTCAACTCTTTTACTAGGAACCCCATCAAATTATATGCATCTGGCATTGAGTTAAACATCTTTCATTGCTGGGAATGTAACATGTGCACATGTGTCTTAAGGACAGTAAAAGTGTTAATCTCGGAATGTACTTCGATAAAGGGCTTAGTCCATAATGCCTTACATCATCAATACAGCCAGCAAAAGCAAGCGACTTAAACCAGCTCTTGCGTCTCTCACAAAAGGTATGCCAAAAGGGTTATCCACATTCTCTCACATAGCACCTTATGCCTCTGGGGCCACCTAGAGTCCAATAAGGAGTGTGGTAGGCTCACTGGTTACAGACACACTTACTGTGAGTAATGGGACATGGCTCAATGGAATGTCACTCAAATCCAGCAGTAATGCTCTCATACCCTAGGGAGGGCATAGGCGGGGTGGAGTCCATACATCTCGTAATTACTATATTTCAACCAGAATGACCGATTTACGTTCTCAGTCCCCTTTTGAAGATGGCTTGCACAAAGGAGTTTGCAGCTCATGCATTTCTGATCCTCAACATTTTTTCCAGAGATTTGAACATTTGCTTCGAAGAACAAACTAAAAACTCAGATGGGGACCCAGCAGACCCCTCTAATTACTGACCTTTATCAAACATACCATACCCAGCCAAAATTCTAGAAAGCTATAGGTAGATCCAAAGTTCGGAGCATGTGCAATCTAATCACATATTTGATCCCACAAAAGCAAGATCTATGCTAGGCACAGAATCAGCATTAGTATCCGTCTGAGATGACCTCCAAATATCTGTGGATTAAAACACCACTCATACTCCTTGACATCACAGGGACGTTCAACATCATCACCCACGTATATTAACCAGAAGACATGAAGAAACTGGTATCCATAACACTTCTTAACAATGGACGAGATATTTCCTAATGGACCGGATAACGATTACCTAGCTGCACCCTTTCATCTCAATCCCAAGTGCTATAACTTGTGGATTTCATCAAGGTTTGAGTCACTCACAGCTCCTCTTCAACATCTATATAGCACCACTGATGAAGATCATAAAAACAAATGGACTCACTTCTTACAACCATACAGATAGCACTGAAGTCATGTGCAAGATGACCAGTGAAGAAAATTCCAGCGCCACCCTCAGCAGACAACCTAAAGCTCAACCCAGACAAAACAGAAATAATTATAATCTTGCCTCATACCGCCCCTGAAACAACTCTACAATGGCCAACGTTTCTAAAATAATGAAACTGATCAAGAATCTCGGCATACTAATGAAAAATGACCTCAGAATGAAACCAAGTCAAATCATTAGTCAAAAGGTGCTTCTATAATCTGCGCACCATCAGTTGTATCATGCCCTACGTCACTTTCCCACACAGTATGCATAATTTATCTGGTTCTCTCAAAAAATGATTATGCTAACAGCATTTATCTATCTACTTCAGACTAACTCACAAAAATACAACAGATCCACAACACAGTCGCTAGACTATTACTCAAACTCAACAGAAAGGAGTATATAACACCAGCTCATAGAGCATTGCACCAGTCAAAAAGAATATGTTTCACGTTCCTCTGCATCAGCATAGAGCCCTTGAAGATCAAGGAGCCGAATCCAACAAATGCAAAATCTCACATTGGAACTAGGAGATTCTGCAACGAAAAAAAACAGAGGCTATTGTGCATCAAATTTGGAACACCCTACTAAAGGGACATTCACAATCTACAGGACCACTTGAAATTCAGGAAAAATATAAAAACCTGGCTTTTCAACACAATCAACAAAGACTACCAAAACACTCAACAAACAGCAGAAACAGAACCTCTCAAGCGACCAACTCCAACACAGACAGCCAACCAAATGGAAGGCCATCCTAGCACTCGAATGGCTGTTTTCAAACCATTTTATGGAAAGACATCAATGTACAGTAACACAAACGGACTTGAACCTTAGGTAAAGTTAGTTCAGTAAATCTTTAACAGCAGCACGGCAGGTTGAACACAGAGACAGACAGTAGACGATCTCCAAACAATCACAAAGCTGTGTTACACCCCCGCCTTTGTACAACAACCTAGATTGCTTTTTAGTACATACATTTTAAATGTAACAAAAGGAAGATTGTATTACTTCAAAGTGGAGGATTGTACTCCTTCCAATTTGAACAATAGACCTCTATGTTGAGATGGGCAAGCCTTGGTCTTCTGAGGTCACCCCTGCCACCTTCAAGATATATAAACATAGACGTGCATTCATCATTCAATTAAGGCACACACTCTCTGGTCTCGGGAGGATAGCTCACAGGCAACGTGCTTGCCTTGGAAGCAAAACGACACAGAGCAACACAGGTTCGATCCCCGGGTCCGCGCTTACAAACTTCTGGGTCTTAAGCGTGTTATAAATAACCTATCATATCATAAGTCGTATGAAGCTTTTTTCGGTTGATACATAAACATCTGCCTGGCAAGGTAAGCAAGGTTATATAAACACATGCTAAGATTGCAGAAAGCGAAAGTGTGAGTAAAATACTGCTTCAGTGAGCTTTGTTTTGATCCTCCCTTCTAACAGTGGGCATATATGATTCAAAATGGAGTCCAACTCTACCTGGCCAGGTAAGGGCTATTTCTCTCAAATTCGTATATTTCTCTCTTTTTTGATTGCATTCAATTGCAATCACCTCTTCAGTATATATTATTTTGAACCCTCATTACATACAACTGCCTTTTTCTTCACACCAATGACGAGAATACATCTCCACCTTCTGAACACTGAAACTCTAGCCTTGAGACTGCCGTGGTGGGGCGGTAGCAGTGCGTGGTATAAATCAGCATAACATAACATAACATAAAAGAACACATCATCCTTCTTTAATATTTAAAAAAAACGCAGGATATCAGGGTGCTACTACCACGATGAAGGTCAACATCTATCAAAACAATGCAACCAACAGTGATGTCAAGCGCTGGCACTCGATAAGGAAAACCCGCAGGAAGAACCATTGACCCTATCAACTAGACCTCAATTTCTTTAATTTACCATACACACACACTCAACTAGTTGCCCATACTAGGCTTTTAAAGACCCTCTCCCATGACTCCAAACACACTTCTACAAACCTAATACTAACTGGTACATCCACCCCTGCCCAACACACATCCACACAGTAATAATGAAGGCATGGCTCCTCCTTAACAACTAGGTGCAACCAAACTCCACACCCCACCTAACCGGAGACTGGGTGATCTGATCCTCCCTGTTTGCTCCCCTGGCTGCTTGAGGGCCCCCTGCTTCCAAATTGTCTGCCCCTTTCTCTCCTTTTGTTACCCGTCTGGTCCCTTGCAATCGGCTTCCCTCACCATGTACTTCCCCCTATGGCTTGTAAAGTGCTCAGTTGCTTGCCAAAGCTGGGTCTGCGCTCAAAGAATACCCTAATAACCATAATCACGAGTTTCACTCTCTGGACACAAAGTCCTCAATGTTCCTAACACATCACATCTAGAATGCAGTCACACATGTAGAGCAAAAGGAACTTCTGATCTGTACCATCAACACAAAGCAACGCAATCTCGCTTTTTTCCTCTCCTCCTAACTAACTTGGCCCACCCTGCTCTCTTCCAGATCAACAAGAGAGCCTGGAGACCATGTACATGGCAGCAGGGTACAAATCCTAATAACATAACATGAGTTTGGATTTTAGGAAGCACTCATACAAATCGCTAAGCTGCAGCTGATTTTTCCTTTCTGATCGGATTGGCCATGTATTGCATCCATATATTGGTAAATGGTCTTTACTTTAAACTATATGCAAGATGTAGCCAGATTTTTTTTGTATACATCTGCTGCTGCTTTTGTGGTCCTCATACCCTTTATCTTGGTTACATATATTAATATAGCAATGATAATATCTGGTATGTCTACTGCTCTAGTTGCCAGATTCATCCTGCATCCAATTGCTGCAAACATAGCTACTATAACCTAGTTTAATGATACGTAAACTATAATTTGTGGAAGGATGAAGGGCTGAGTCGGCCCTTCGGGTAATCAAACTTACGAAGTGCATGCCCGCCTGAGAGATACACTTGGAGAGATAAACTTTGTTTTACTGTGTTACTATCTATAGAGTTTTGGACTATGAATACTAACCCAATTCTCCAAAGAATAATTGGTTTTGTTCTATCTGCTAGTGACCATGTCAAGCTATAAGTCACACATGTTTCAAACTGTAGGGTAGAAAGAGACAAATGTGTCTGCCCTAAAAGACCAAATTGGGTTCTGTGTTTTGGCTAATTAAGATCAATGGCGTCTCCTCTGGTGTCTTAATGCAAAAAGCGCAAAAACAACAACACTGTCGTTGAAAGTGTCCAACTGCCTGGCGCTGATAAATTACCGGATGCCTTGAAATGGAGCAAAAGCTTGGTAAATAAAATGGATATACACATATAAAGCCCAAGCAATTACCTTTTTTTAGATGATTTACCTTTTCATGCTGCACTGTATTTATTTCCACATCTCTCATCATTAAAAAATCCATTTGCAATTTCTATTTTTGTTTCCTTTTGTTATATGAAAAGCGAAATGAGGAGAGTCGCTTTTATGTAAAACGAGCAAAGGAACTGCTCAATTGAATCAGAACACTTTTTTTTGGCCTCTTATCAGACCTAGCGAATTTACTGAAAAATAATCCCTGTGCGCTTTGAATACTTGCAAGGATAAATTCAGATTCGATGACATCCATATGGGAATTTCAGAATCTGACATTATAGGTAGGCTGGAATTGGAGCATACAGTGATGGGCCAATGATTGATGGGATGATAGATTTATTTATGCACTGGAATATTAATTTAAATATTCTGCTCTCAGAGTGTGGGCTCCAGGCTACAGGCAATAACCTACTGCAGTAATAGGCCAGTGTCCCAGTCACACACAGATTTTAGGAAATAAAAGCAGAGCAAAGGACTACTTTATATTTACTTTGCAGGTAACAGATTAGCGAAACCAGAGGCGTTTATTGCCAATTTTCTATTCGCTCTTATATAGAATTGTCTAAGGATGCCTGTGCTTTGAGGACTGAGGATGCGCACAGCCATCTTTACCATGAGGCCGGACTTTTTCACTTAACCACTCCTCATCTGAAATTCTGCCGGGGGAGGAAGCAAGAAGCAGGAAAGCCATCCACTCGAATAGAGTGATAGATGTTGCAGCCATTGTATCCTGATATCCAAATCTTGTGGCTGTCTGAATCAGTGTATATTGTTCATAGCTACAAAGGGCTACATCACAAGTCCGGTGGTAATCCAGCGCAACTACAGCGGGCGGTAATAGCTTTACTGCTGGGTCATGCAGCAGAATTAGCGCTGCATCACAACCTGCCATGAACGCTCCCCGACCCCAGCAGTAATGCCATTATCGCCCAGCGGTAACTGTGCTGAAATAAGGGCTAGCGCTGAGAAAGCCGTGCTAAGAGCGCTACTCCCACTGATCCTACCGCTAATAGCGCCAGCGGAAATTGTGTCACCGCCGGAACATGAAGCATCACGGTGGCCATTTTCAAAAACACACTCCATTAACTATCTCCACTTTCTGCAGCCATCCGGTCTTGCTAAGCAGCAAAAATGTCTCGGGAGAGAATAAGAGGCAAGGTGGCTGCAAATCCCCTTCGAAAACCCAAATTCAGCAAGGGAGAGCTTGTTGTCCTCTCAGATGAGGTAAACTCACACTCTGTGAACTCTATGGCAGTCGCCAAATCAAGACCGCTGGGCAGGACAGCCACCTGGACTTCCATCTCCCAGAAGATGACAGCAGTATCCAGTGTGCCCCATGATGTAGAGGACTGCCGCAAGCGGGGAACGACATGAGGGTCAGGGTGCGGAGACTGCTGTCCCAACACCGCCAGGAGTCCCTGTTGACTGGAGGAGGCACTGTAGAGCCACTGTTCCTCGCTGCCTGGGAGGAGAAATATAGCACAGTGTTGCACCTAGAAGGGCTAGAGGGAGTCGGCAGTGTGGGCTGGGTGCCAGCAGCCACGGGGCAGGAGGCAACTACCCCTCACCCCCAACACGCATGCATGCACAAATGGCATCCCAGCATAAGATGCCCAAGTGGACAGGGACACAAGTCAGCATCCCCCGAAGCTGGGCAAGCCAACAGGGCAGAGTGACGTGGTGGCACATCACCCATGGGCAGGTCACCAAGGGCCCTCCTGAGCCTCACATCAGCGGGAAGGTCAGGCAAGTGAACCAAACTAATGCCATGGGCAGCCCACCCCTGCTGGAACACCCTGTGCCAGCGGGATTGAGGTGCATTTATCGACCACAACACGTGCAGTAGTCACATCAGCATGTTGCAGACCAAGTAGGCCTGCCCTATGTCGGCATGTCTGGCAAGCCACAGGATAGTACACGTTCCACACACTGACATGTGCCCAGCCTGTCAATCACGGTGCACCACAGTGCAGCTCTGCTAGCTGCACAGCAGTGCCCCATAGAGCCATGACAGTGCCCCATGTGAGGGCCAGCCGGGGAGGGATGTGGAGCCATGAAGGAACACAAGCATGCATGCCAGACGTAAACTGCCCCAGCATGGACAACCTGGCCTACCCACACACAGGCCAAAGACCAACAGGCCATGGATAACACCCATTGTTACAAGCAACCCCATGACGCTGGGCCCACATGCATCATCCCATGACCAACCATGCCCATTTGCCCATATGTGTGGGGTCCCACTCTGTATCATAACAAATTGTGCCTTGCATGCCAAAACACATGGGTGAACAATACCCGACAACATTTCCTATGTCCCCTACAGGCACTCATGCATCGCCAGAGTCATCGGAGGAGGGGAAGGAGCATGCAGTCCCATCAAGGAGCACCGCTACCAGGCCCTCATGGTCTGCCACCACCACCCCACAAAGGCCCACACAGGGCACACCAAGGCTGTTGTCACGACGCGTAATGCCGCACCAGAGCAGGGCCAAGGCAATGCCCTCACCACAGGCCACCAGGAGCAGTGCAGGGCACACTGCACTCACACCCGCAGCCGGGGGCCCTGACACTGAGGCCACACCTGCTGCCAGGGTGACTGAGGAGCTACAGGAGGACACCAACAAGCTGCCATCACCTGCCAAGGGGCCACACTCCCCAGACAGAGCCCTCCACGCTGCCAACGCCAACACTCCCCAGAGAGCCCTCCATGCCACCAGTGCCAACACTCCCCAGACAGCCCTCCACGCCACCAGTATGAATGGACAGCAGAGCCTTACGTGGATACTTCCAAATGGGACTCCCCTGCATACAGACCTGGGGCAGTGCAGAGCCCTTCACCCCCATAGAACCCTTCAACCCTACACGCAGAATGTTGTTGCAGAGGCTCGAGGACATGGAGCGCAGATAGCAGATAGCGGGAGATGGAGGAGATTGGCTGCACCCACACCACACACCTGCAGGCCATCATCAACAGAGCTGAGACGACAGCCAACAGGTCCGCCCTTACACTGTATGCCCAACATGTCAGGGAAATGACAGACGGCGTCTGTGCACAGGCAGAGGCCATCCGCCAGAGCAGAGGTGCAACTGCAGAAAAACCTGGGGATAGGGTCTGTCCAATCCACGTCATCCACACCCACAGAGGGGTCACAGCAGGGCACCCTGCAGCGACAGTCAGAACGCCTTCTGCGCCCAAGATCACCAGGGGCAGGCCGCGTGGCGGGTGGGCAACAGATGTGAAACTCTCTGAATTCCTTGAGTGGCCATGCTAGGGAGTTGATGGTAGGAGGGAGAGGGGCATAGTGTGATGGGGAGTTGGTGGTGGGACGGGGACAGGGGGATATTTGGGGAACTTTATTCCATATGAACTGTTCAAATTCATCAATGCAAGGACATTAATGTGTCTTTGTCGTGTTTATTGATTAGGGTGGTGTCACACAGTGGTGCATGGCTTGTGCCTTGAGAATGTGTCCAAAAAATGGTCTGTCAGTCCCTGGCGTGCCATTCTCCCATCCCTCACGTCAACTCTGGCACAGCATGCATTTGCCTCAGCCACAGGCACTGGATCCTCATCCTCTGGGGGTGGCATTTCCATGTCAGGGGGTAGCAGTACATTTCTCTTCAGGCAGATACTGTGCAACATTGCACACCCAAGCACAATTTTGCCAACATTTTAGGGAGTGTACATCAGGGCTCCACTGATACATTCGAGGCTGTGGAAACATGCCTTCAGGAGGCCGAAGGTACGCTCGATGCACACACACGGGTCCGGCTGTGAACATGGTTGTAGGCATTCTCTTGCAGTGTTTGTGGATCAAGCACAGGGGTCATTAGCCAGGGCAGTTGTGGGTATTGTGAGAAACCCAATGGTATTCTCCCACCCACTCCCTTGGGATCTTCTATTCAGGTGTCCAGAGAAGGGCATCTCTTTAGGATCCGGACCCTGGGGATGGACAAGCGAGGGAGGATCACCATAGTGGAGGATCACAGGCCATTGGAGGAGAATGCCAGAGGGCGAGACATGGTGTTTTCCCAGTCCTAAAAAACACCTTACCCTACTCTCCCCCTCAGCCTTTGTGGGGTGTCTACACTCTCACCTCATCTCCCCCTCCCCATTTTCAAGAAATACTGAGACGAGGAGGAGGCCACTAGGATCAATGAGGATTACCCATAGGAATAACATGGGGGGTGTAAGGGCAACCAACTTTATAGACAACCACTGTCCCACCAACAGAGTCGGGCAGAGTCAGGAATGGGTAGGTAACCATTCACACCTGACTACACTTGACTGGGTGTTCAGCTATAAAAGCTGTGGTCAGTCACAGAGATTTGAGCGAGCTGGGGATGTAGTACGGCCAAGGGACACCCAGTAGCAGAGAGAAGCCGGAGCTGGAGGCAGGAGGAATATGGCGTGCAGTGACGCTGACTTGGTGTGGGTGAGCTGCAGCATGGCGAAGGAGCCGTGCCTCAATGGAGCCGGAGAAGCGCTGCCTGCATTCCACAGGGCAGGACCAGCAAAGTGCTTGTTCCCTTGGTGCCAGTGCCGACCCCAAGAATGCTTGAGAGGCAGGTGGTGAGACCCTGACCTCCAGCCCGCATTGATTGAAGGAGCCGCCTCTCTACGCAACACTGCCCAGTGAGTTTCATGACAGAATGCAAGAGAAACCCCGGGAGCATGCATTTAGATGAGAGTGGGGTGGGAGAAGGGCACGAACAAGATAGCGGCATAGAATCGGAAAGAAAGAGAAGTGTGAAAGTGAAAGAAAAGTGAAAAGGGTAAAGCACAAGGCCAAGGGAGAGTTTGAAGTAGTCTCCAGTCTATGACTACTGTCTCACTTTTCGGCACAGGCTGCAGAATTAGTGGTGCTGATTGTCGCGCTCGAGAATCATGCAGACCAGGAAGTAACGGTGTACAGTGACTCCGCCTTTGTGACGTCGACGGTGCATGCAGGGTTAGCACATTGGGAAAAGGAAAGAGACCACCTCTAAAAGGGCGGCTCTCCGGTGCGGCACATATTCTTATTGGACAGAATCCTTAGAGCACTACAACTCCCAATAGCCATTGCAGTTGTAACATGCGCAGTTCACATTCAATGGGTAGATTTTAGTTTATATGGAAATTAGAAAAGCAGAGAAGAAAGGGAATGTGTTATATGTATTGAAATAGGTATTCTAGTTGAAATGTTTAGAAGTGGATGGAAGTATGAGAATGTTGAACATGTTGAATTATTGTGATAAATGTTTAAGATTGTAAGGAATAAACACTGAAGGACAAGTGCCTCAAGATAAGAAAAACTTGTGGACGCAGAGAGGGTGTTCTTTAAACCCCGCTAAAGCATTGTGGCGACAAGACAGTACTGGTAAACCAGTGATGTCCGTAGCCTTATTAAGAGTAGTGTTGGAATAGCTACACTACCCTGTGCACGTCATTGGGAAAAAACCTCACTGCAGCGAGTATTGGATTGGGTTTTTGCATATAGTAGAATACGTTGCATTTTGTATAGTGAAATGTTTTGTGAATAAGAAGATTATTACTGGCCACACGTTATGCACAAAGAATCAGTTAGACCAAGATATAATGATTCCTTTACCACTTGCATATAAGACTCCGATATATGATCAATAAGGATATGTATTTCTTGAGGTGAATTAAGTCATCACAGCTAAGAATCATAGCACAAAAAGTGTTTCTTAGATGGAGAATATGGGAGTTAATATGAGTCATATTTTAACAATTATTTTGTGTCAAAGAAAAAAATATGTGGATACATAAAATTGTTGCATAGAAAAGGCACAAGTTTTCAATGGACAAGGTCACCAGCGTGCAAATAAGGTCTGTAAGAAGACAATAGCTTGCTTAGGGAAGTGAACAAGTTTTCAATGGACAAGGTCACCAGCGTGCAAATAAGGTCTGTAAGAAGACAATAGCTTGCTTAGGGAAGTGAATACAGAATTTAAAAAGACCCTGAAGGAAGGATGGTTGCATTGCCTATCACCGGCAGTATATGCTTTAAGAAATTGAATAGGTTTAGGGAAAACATCTTGTTTCACGCAAGAGTGACAAGGAGGCGAATGAGGATATTTCTCACACCTTCATATAGGATTAGGAGTGATGCCCAGCAAACAATAGAATTGCTAGGAAAGGAGCTACGTTTGTCTTTTTATGTGTATTATTTCAAGCATCTCTGTTACTTGAGCTCCACTCAAGCGACAAGGGTGTGGGGCAGCACAGAACACAGAAGATGTTGCAACAACCAGAGATGCAGAGTTTTGTGTTTCCAAACTTTTTCCCAGGAATCCGATCATAGACTCCCAAATTTTGTTGAAAAAAGTGGCACGATTGCTCAAGTAGCCCCTTTACAGTGAAAGACAGTGCACCGTCTGCAGTCACGGCGTAAGGCAGACGTGTGTGGACTTTCTTTGCTCAATGTAAAGATCCAGGTTGAAGAACCCACAGCACACCCACACCCATCTGAAGCAAGCATCGGAAGCAAGCATCGGGGAAGAACCACAGCACCTGCAGGATAAATCCATGGTGAGCAAGACGGACACAGTAGCAGTCAAGTAAAGGCAAAGAGTTAATTGAACAGTGGCTTATTTTGAGACACTCTTTTAGTTACTAAAAATAAGAGTTAAGGGAAGATATTGGTTCCTGAGCCACAAGAGCTTGTTGACATTGAACTGAGGCACATTTAAGCCTTGAGTAAACAGAAGAGTATGCCAGATTTGGAATTCTTGTTTGACAATTGGAAAAGAGAGCAGTATCCCGATTCCTTTCTTACTGACTTTCTCTTTGAAAGTGCTTATGGTGATGCCCAATGACAATGTTTCACAGATCGTTCTTGCTTTTCTCGAGTTTGTATTGCGCGCATATCCGACACTGGTGGGGAGAACTACTAGCATTCTTATTTTCCTGCAAGATCCTAAGAATGGCCCAGTTGTGAGAAGATTGCTTATAGTTATCACTGAACAAATTCTTCAGCTTCCTGAATACAATGGGGGAAATACAGATGCCCCTGTCACCGGATAATGCACATAGACTGGTTAGCCTAGTTTTTTATTATTTGATTGAAGAATGCCCACATCTTGTAGGGAGACAAACTGATGTCAGAACTTTCCTGAGAGACCCATGAAATAATGCAGAACTCAACTGAATATTGAGAGACATTATATACCAAGTGAATTAGTACTCCGAGAGATCCTTGAGGTCTGAATGAGACTTGGTGAAGAAGAAAAAAAGTTTGCTAAGTGAGGATCCTTTTGCTTTATACTGAAAGAAACATGTTCATGTCATCTGGTCTAAGACAGATTTGTGGTATCGATTGGGAATTGGTTTATGCCATTGAACTAGTCTAGTCAGCTAAAAGTAGACTGAGGACATCCTAAATGAGACTTTTAGAGGAAGAGATCCAGAGCCTACTTGCTGTAGTCTTCTACTTCTTGTTGGAGAGGCATCCACATTTTGTTTGGAGAAAAGACGATTCTTTTTTATACATCAGGAACCTTGTTAATTGCCTGAGATCAGCCAGCTGCTTGAAGAATTATTGAGAAAATTAAGATATTACCAGAATATTGCAAGATGTTGCCCCATTAAAGTTACTTTTTTCTTCCTTAAATAAAGTATGGGCAGCACCAGTAGCAACTTCATCATGGGAGATCACGAGAGACGTCCACGTTGTGCACGAACTTTGTGGTGCAAGTTTTCATAAATGTGTGTTATCTATGCCTGCATTATATTCATAGTGGTATTGCTTTCACTCACAATACGTACTGCAATTTTTGTAGAGACACATGAAGTAAATATTCCTGTGTATCCTCCTGTGCATGAGAAGGGTACAAACATGGAAACTACTAGGCAGCCGAAACCCAAGGTTATTATCCCTGTATTAGATAAACCTGAGTTGCCTGTTGAAGAGAGGTCACATATGGAGATTACAGGAGACTCTCTATGGCCTTCACATGCTGCTGCTAGGAAATGGCATCGAAGTAGACAAAGGCTTCTAGAATTTTTTCCTGCACATGTAGCACGCGTGAATACACCAAATCCACTGATGAATGTTTCTATGATTGGTCCAGTAAGAAGAACACATTCTGACATACTTCATGACATGATTACAGAGACTCATAAGAGTACAATGAGGCCCAAGAGAAATACTAGGGAGAATGATCATGAGCTAAATGATTACCTGGACAGTACAGCACATTTGGGGAATCAATTTTGGTACCAGCATATGAAAGTAGTGGGAAGAAGAACTTCAAAAGGAGGAATGCTTTGTATGTGCACTCCTGCAATATATCATGGAGAAATCCAAGATCTTCATAGCTATTGAAATAGACGTCCAGACAGCACATTGTCTTTCACAAGTAGCACTTTGCAGAACAAGAGGCCAGTTCATGGGTCGAAGTGCCTATCTCAAATAGGCAACGGAAAGGACAGATCCGGATGAAGATGACTATATACAGGATACGAAGACAAGAAATAAGGTACAAACGAAGAACCTTGTGATCAGATTTGGAAATTCTGGAGTGAAAGGAGCAGAAATCAGACAAGAAGCGAACAAAGAGATCTTTGGAACTGGTTAATCGAATTAAGAGGGAGAACCATTTCTCTGCCAATTCAATAGAAGCTTTTGACTCTATCCCGTATGAGCACAGACTGTTCAGCCAGACATCATCAGTGTTCATGATCATTTTATGCCAAGTATCCAGGTTGGAGCAAATACTAAATGGTTACAGATAACCAGATAGGAGTTACTGTATACAATAAACACTACCATAAAGGGATTCAATGCTATCAAGGAGGAGCTGAGAGCCATAAGATTGATGACTCTTCAGAACAGATGCATCTTAGACATGATCACAGCTATGGATGGAGGTGTTTGTGCAAAAATCGGAGAATCATATTGCACATTCATACCTTCTCCCGACGACTAGAATGGGACCTTGACTGAGGCCATAAAGATGCTAACAAAGCTACACGTCCAGATGATAGACGAAGGAGAAGACATTGCTGATGACAGTTGGTTTGGAACACTTTTTTCTTGGATTCCACAATGGATGGCCGATATGTTCAAGTTCCTTGGAGCCCTGATCGTGTAAGTATTGGTGGGATTCTGTGTGATCAAGATAATAATCACACAATGCAAGAAGACATCAAAGGAAGCTATAGGGATGAAGATCATGATTGATGTTAAATCAGGATGGAAGGCCAAGAGATCTAACAGATGAAGAGATCAGAGACTTTGTGAAGGCCAGTATTCATGCACCTCAGGGGAAACAGTTTCTATATAAAGAACCATAAGAAGTATGTGGGAAGATGGATCTATTGCAGTTCAAGTGGACAGTGCATGCTCTTGAATTGGAATAAAGATGAGCATGTGAAATCAGCTGGATACCTGAAAGGAGTCATAAAGATGTGAGTCCCAAAGAAACAATTGTTCAGAAAATTATGTCTAGAGATGAAGACTGAGGGGAGAGTGGTCAATGAATCGCCCAGACGGGGGAGTGTAGAGAAGGAGCTAAGAACCCCCCACCTCAACCATCTCACCCACAGCACCTTTATGTTGGATGACGGAGTGTGAAACACGTGCGTTACCAGTGAAAATACTGATACCAAGGAGAATTTGGGAGGCAAGTTCCCATTGAGGAAACCATACCTGCATACAAGACAATATGATGGTCGTCTCAATGAAATCCCGGAAGAAACATGACGGTTGAATGATGAAGAAGAATGGTGACGTCATCACCATCAGTGTCATGCAGAGCAAGGCGGACGTATAGGGAAGAGATGCAAAGACTAGAGAATGTAGACTATTCTATAAGGCATCAAGAAAGTATCGAGATAAATGACATCTTGGGATCAAGATGAGGAAACTTATGTTTCAGACATAATTAGGACATCAAGCTATTTCACACGTATGCACATGCAAAGAAACGCAAGCAGATGAAGTATGTTTAAAGGCTATCTAAATAGTGAATAGATTGCGGCAGGTGCCAACATGAACATACATATATATATATATTCAGTGAAAACTTTGTTAAAGGGACATTATAGTTAAGTTGTGCTACTAAAAACCTATGAAATTCTGTAAAAAAAACATTGTTAAAGGGACGTTAGGGTTCAAAGTAAAACCGAAAAACCCCAGAAATTCACCAGTTATGGTAAGCTAAGCAACCATAACTCGCGCCACCACCGTGCACTGCTAAAACTAACACCCAGGACATCAAAGATGACATCACAAATGTCATTGATGACATCACTGGATGCGGTCACATGATGACGTCACGTTCGCAAATGGGATGGCTGTCCGCAGGACACCAAATGCGCAGGGACGGTTGTGTGCATGCACGTGTGTTTTCTATGGACAGTGTTCGGGTCCCCGAACTAATTAAAAGTGCGACACATGTGCGAAGGACAGTTACGGAGAAGCGCGATGTTCGTAGGACCCAAGTGTGTGATGCGCATGTGCGCGGGTGTTGTACGAACAGTTTTGAAGTCCCTGAATAAAATAAATGTGCGTCAAAACTTTGCGGACAGGCGGACGGGATATGTGTTCTACGGATATATTCATTCTGGTTGCAGACATTATGAACAGCGGGGGTGTTCTTAGGACACCCTCATTTTGGGTGATTGCGGACAGGCGGACATCTTGTGTGTCCTGAGGACATCGCCATTTCAATTACGAACAGCACAAACAGGTATATTGTCCTTAGGACACACATCTTGTGTGTTCTACGAACACCTCAATTTTAATTACAGACAGTACGGGCAGGTATAGTGTCCTTAGGACACCCCCATTATGGTTAACTAAGGACATCCCAGACAGCCGCACCGTCCGCGGACACACTAACAGCCTTTAAAAAAAAAAAATAATAAGACATGGGCATAAACTAAGAACGCACTTAAAATTGTATTATTGTTTAACAGTAGAAACATTTCCCAGAGAGGAACAGGCATGAGGATGCAGAGGAGACAGAACAAGTTCAAACAAAACAGCTAATACAGTAATTAAGCGAAACAGAACAAGCTTCCAGTACAGGAAACTTTCCCTCTATCCAAATGTAAAACGAAACAGAAAGTGATTAACAAGACTTCAGCTACCACTACTGCTAACGCTGCACCTATAAATCTTGATGTAGTGGTAAGTAAGCATACCAAAAAAACTTTTTACAAAAATGTTTCCGCCACAGAGTCCTTCAGAACCTTTTAAAAACAGGAGAGAAGTCATGCACAACCCTTAAAACCTACCATAGAAAATTAATCCTAGAAGCTCTCATAGACACTGCAATCCTTCTCAAAAGGAAGTTATTTATTTTAGTTTTAAACAGGATGAAACCACTAACAAAACTAACTAAACTACAAAAAAGACTGCTCAATAAACAGAATATCAACAAAAATAACTTCTTAAACATCTGTGGAGGTGAATGGAGCCACACCACGACCACAGAACCATATTTTAATGAAGAAGCATATAAACAAAAGCAAACAAACCCAATTGCCATACATAGCAGTGGACGAGGGTATGAAAAACTTAATACCATTATGGAACAAGAAATTCTGCCACAAAAATATCCCCAGAAAACTCAATATCACCTCCCCATTCTACTGAACCAAAACGTCTAGTCTACAAATGGCCGTGTACATCAATGTGTAACATTGCCAAAAAATCTTTCAAATCTTTACGCCAGTTCCTCAATCAGTATGTAAAAAGCAAAGAAAAATTCAAAATGAAACTGCTACAAAAATATGGATGCTTGTCCAGTACGCAAATACACAGGACTACAAGGACATTCATTAGCCTACATTTCAGGACCTATTTGCAAAAGCACCTTCCATGATATCAAAAGGATATCAATACATCATTCAACTATAAGAAATCTGGTCCAAAAACTCTACTATGCTAAAAGTCCTGTTTTAGCACTAGCCAATTTAAATAACAATCTTCTACATGGTACAGCCAAACAACTACTCAAAGAAATAGAGCATATCCAGAGAAAATATTTTGGAATTGAAAGCCACTTACAAAATGCAATAGATGTAAAACAAACTAGCAACTACTGTACAAATGGCAACCTTCTATTAAACACATACAAAAAAGAAATACTAAAGTTTAAGAGTACCTTAGCTGAAGTACCAAACCATGTGTGTGTGTGTTGCCGCAGGACTTCTTATAAAAGTACCACAAAAACTGTAGACATTACGTACAAAATAGAAGACAATGAAGATTCCAAATGGTTCCAATTAGTTCTCTATAGCAGAAGGAACAAGTTACCTACCTATAACTGTTGTTCTCCAGCATGGGTCTGGCATGGATTCACATGCTCATGAATATTCCCCGTCGTCAGGCTGGGAATCCTTGGTAAAGAAAAAATCAGTATCAGTTTCGTTTCTGATCTGTCTTTCGTAGTAGTAACCAATCACTGATCTCTGCGTCATACTGACCACAGCCAATGACTGCCATCTCCCTAAGCCCCGCCTCTGGCAGCCATCTTCAGATTTGGTAGCACGTGAAGTGGCACTATGATCAAGTGAAGAGCCACAGAGCGGTAGGCGGGAGGGTTTGCATGTGAATCCATGCCAGACCCATGCTGGAGAACAACAGTTACAGGTAAGTAACTTGTTCCTTCTCCAGCATGGGGTCTGGCATGGATTCACATGCTCATGAATATAAGAATACATAGCAGTACACACATGCACAACCACGGGAGTTGGCAACAGGCTCAACATTAAGCAATACAACAACTCAACATTAAGCGTCTCTTACCTCCTCACCAGGCTCACCTTAAGCGAACAGGTTGCGCAGCACTGCTTGGCAGACCCTGGACTCCTCCCTGGAATCCCGATCGACGCAGTAGAATCTCGTGAAGGTGTGCGTCGACCTCCACGTAGCAGCCCTGCAGATGTCCAGCAGGGGCACACCAGATAGGAACGCCGTAGTAGCAGCGATCGCTCTGGTCGAATGGGCTCTTGGACGGCCTGGCAGCGGTTGGTTAGCCAACCGGTGGCAGTGCATGATGCAGCCGGAGAGCCATCTGGAAATAGAAGACTTCGAGAGAGCCTTCCCTTGATTCACAGGTCCAAAGTTCACAAACAGCTGTGATGTCCTCCGAAACCTCTTCGTGCGGTCCACGTAGAACTTCAGCGCTCTAGCCACATCCAGCGAGTGCAAAGTCCTCTCGGCCGGCGACGAAGGAAACGGGAAGAAAACAGGTAACACCAGGGACTCGTTAAGATGGAAGTCCGACGGCACCTTGGGAATAAAGGAGGGGTGCGTCCTAAGCACCACCCTCGAGGCATGGAAAGTCAAGTACGGTGCTTTGCAGGGTAGGGCCTGGATCTCTCCCACTTGACGTGCGGAGGTAACGGCCACCAGGAATGCAGTCTTCCACGACACAAACTTCATTGGTGCGGAGTGCATCGGCTTGAATGGGGGCCCCATGAGCCTAGTCAGCACCACGTTAAGTTCCCACGCCGGGGCCGGGGCCTTCACCGGCGGGAACGAGCGGAACAGTCCTTTCATAAACTCTTTCACCAGTCGATGGGACCACAGGGACGTCCGTCCTGTGGTTCTGGTATATCTGGAGATCGCCGCCAGATGAATCTTAATGGAGGCATGGGCTAGCCCAGCCTTTGCCAGCGATAGCAGGTACGGCAGCACCTGAGGGGCCGTAATCCGTAGGGGGTTGATCTTCTGTGCTCGGCACCAGATAGAGAACCTCTTCCACTTGTGACCGTAGCATTTGAGAGGCGAGGACGCCCTGGCCTTTGCAAGAACCTCTCTGCAGTCGGCCGGTATATCGTACCCTCCAAACTCTAGCGCTGCAGGAGCCAAGCCTGCAGGTTCAGCGACGCCGGGTCGTGGTGGAAGATGGCGCCTCCTTCTCTGGAGAGGAGATCCGCGTCCGCCGACAGCTTGATGGATGGGGACGTTGACAAGTCCAGAAGGTCCGGGAACCAGATCTGCTTCGGCCACGCCAGTGCGACGAGGATCATCCTGCCCTGGGACCTCTTGAGCTGGTTGATGAGTCGAAGCAGCAACGGCAACGGTGGGAACGCATACAGGTATAGGCCGTCCCAGGGGAACGAGAATGCATCGCCCATGCTTCTCGGCTGGGGAAACCTGCTGGCGAACCTCTGGCACTTCGAGTTCGTCGCTGTTGCGAACAGGTCGATTTGGGGTTTGCCCCATCGTCGGAAGAGTTGATCCACCTGATCCTGGCGCAGCTCCCAATTCTGTGACTCCGTGGATAGGGCTGGGGATCTGGTACCTCCCTGCTTCCGTATGTAAAACATTGTCGTGGTGTTGTCCGTGAAGATCCGCACCACCTTGCCCTTGAGCGACGGGAGGAACGATTTGAGAGCCCAGAACACGGCTCGGAGTTCCAGGATGTTGATGTGCAGGAGCTTCTCCTCTGGGAGCCAGAGGCCTCTTGCGTGGAGATCTCCGGTGTGGGCGCCCCAACCTTCCAGGGAAGCGTCCGTCGTCACCGTCTCTTGGTACACCGGCGTCTGAAAGTCCTTGCCCGCCGTGAGGTACACTCGAACGCCCCACCCTGAATCGCCCGCCGGAACCCCTCGTTGAGGGGGACCCTGTCTTCGAAGGTGCCCGTCGCCTGCATCCAACTTGCGTCGAGAAATTCTTGAAGAGGGCGCATCCGTAGTCTGCATAGGCGCACCAGGTAGATGCAAGAGGACATCATCCCCAGGAGGGACTTGATGGACCTCACCCTGGCCACGTCCGTGGATAGCAGGCGCTGCACTTTGCCCAGAATGGTCTTCGTCCGTTCTTCCGACGGTGCCGCCAGGCGCC
The DNA here is from genome assembly GCF_040938575.1 of Ambystoma mexicanum. Classification (NCBI taxonomy): domain Eukaryota; kingdom Metazoa; phylum Chordata; class Amphibia; order Caudata; family Ambystomatidae; genus Ambystoma; species Ambystoma mexicanum. The sequence continues at coordinate 1,103,838,789 of NC_090927.1, forward strand.
TTACTGTATCGAGCTTCGCTCCCAGAAACAGGGCCACCTGCGACGGCACCAGGTGTGACTTTGGGTAATTTATGGCGAATCCCAGGTCCGTGAGTAGCTGGACGGTCCTCGCAGTGTGTTCGACGGCGAGTTCCCTCGTCCTTGAGCGGATGAGCCAGTCGTCCAGGTAGGGGTAGACGTGAATCCCCTGCAGGCGCAGCCGCGCCGCCACAGGTGGTAGGCACCTGGTAAAGACCCTGGGGGCCGACTTCAATCCAAACGGCAGTGCTCTGAATTGGTAGTGGCGTCCCTGGACGACAAACCTGAGGAACTTTTGGTGACTTCTGAGGATGGGAACGTGGAAGTATGCATCCTCCAGGTCCAGCGACGATAGGAAGTCGCCTTCCTCCAGCTGTCCCAGCACGTGCTGGAGGGTGACCATCCTGAACTTTTGCGACCTGATGTATTTGTTCAAACGACGAAGGTCCAGGATGGGGCGCCAGCCGCCCATCTTCTTCCTGACGAGGAAGTACCTTGAGTACACCCCGGAGCCCCGGAGCCTCTTCGGGACGGGCTCGATGGCGCCTTTCCTGAGCATCGCCCGTACTTCCAACATTAGTTGCGGGACGTGATTTTCCTTCCTGGCCACAGGTGGAATGCGAGGGCACTACTTCAGGAATTCGATAGAGTGTCCTCTTGCCAGGGTATCCAGCACCCAACGATCGGTGTAGATGGACTTCTACACGCCGACTAACTTCGTCAGCCGGCCTCCCACCGGGGTGCTTCGATGGGGGCCCGAGGCCACGGCCGGTTCAGTCCTACTTGGAGGTGGTGGCCTTGCCGCCCTGGCCACCTTGCCGACGGCGGCGAGGCGCTCCATGCTTGCCACGACCCCTGTAGGCCTCCTGAGACGAGGAGCGTGCCGCCTGGCGGTAGGACGACGAGCCACCGCTGGATCCCTTGGAGGCCCCTTGTCTGCCTCCGGAGCTCCGAAAGGGCCATCGTTGCTGAAGGGCTCCTAGGGCGCGGGCCATATCCGTGTCCGTCTTTATGGCTTGGAGGGATTCGTCCACCGCCTTCCCGAACAAGTTGCTGCCGTCGAACGGCATGTCCAACACCCTGATCTGGACGTCCTGACGGAAGTCGGTCGCCCGGAGCCAACCCCGTCGTCATAGGCAAACTCCGTTGCCCAGCTGGTGGAACCCGGTATCGGCAATATCGGTTGCCACCGTTATGGGGTGGTCCGACGCCACCTCGCCTTCTTGAAGTATTTCCAGGGCCTCAGACCTCTTGTCGTCCGGTAGGAAGTCCAATATGGGGGCCAGCTTAAACCAGAGCTCCCTGTCATAACGGGCCACGATCGCCAGGGCGTTGGTCGCTTTGATCGTCGTCGCCGCCGACGAAATGACCCGTCGCCCCATGGCGTCCAGCTTCTTTCCCTCGCCGTCCGGAGGGGAATTCGACGTTGAGGCTCCTGACCCCGCCGCTTTCTTCTTCGCCGCCGCTGAGACGACCGAGTCTGGCGTTGGCTGGGCCCTGAGGCACAGGGGAGCGGTCTCAGGGACCCGGTACTTCTTCTCGCACCTGTCCCGTTTGGCTGGTGCCGTGGAGGGGTTCTTGAGTACCGACAGGCCCTCCTCCCAGATGTCATCGATTAGAGGCACCGCAATGACAGTCTTCCTCTTGGCCTCCCGGCGCTGATAGAGGAAACCTTCCTTTTTCTGCTCCTCCGGGCAGAGCTGGAACAATTCGGACGCCCTGGCGATCATGGCGCGGAATGAGCCAATCTCGTCGGGCGGAGAGGCCCGTGCGATGGGAGATGGGAGACCCGTTCCGTCGTCGTCGCCCTCAGAACCCGTCGTCGAGCCCACCGCACCGTCATCTCCCGACTCGTGGGAGGATGAGGAGGGAACTGGAGGCCTTACGGGGCGATGGGAGGAGAGGGTTGGGTCCTCCGTCGTTTGTTCTGAGGACTTCCCGACGGGCCAGGTTGCGGGTCCTCCGGCCTGGGCCGTGGTAATCTCGTCCTTATCTCAGAGCATAAGAACTGGATCGCAGACAAAATGGCCGCCGAGCTACCCTGAGGCCTAGGTTCCGGCTGCGCCGGAAGGGAAGGCTGCTCTTCCTCGCCATCGTCGTCTTCCTCGGTTATCTCCTGAGGATCTTCCTTACGGGATCGAACCTTCTCAAATTGGACTTCGAGATTCCTCGCGGCCTCGGTCAGTTCCTCCTCCGAGGCTGACTCCGAGCTCGAGGAGGCTACCGTGCCCCCCCTCGCTTCTTCCATCATGGTGGCCATGACGATGGGCTGAAAAGAGGATTACCTCCTTGGCGGCAGGGAAACTCTAGTCCCGGAGGCAGTCTCCGCTGGCGGGGTCTCTGCCGGCTTGGTCAGAGTCGCAGCGATTGCCTCGATAGAGGCCTTTGCCTGCTGGGTAGGGGTCTTCACCACCTTAGGTGCGTCCCGGGCCTTCTCCGTAGGGGGAGGTGCGACGCCTCGCTCCACCTCACCCGAGATCGGACGGGGCTTCTCCCGAAGCTTACCCGGGGTCTCAGACTTCCTCTTCCCCGAACCAGAGCGCTGGCTCGTGGTTGACGCTGCCGGGGAAGGCGCGCCCTGCCTGGCGACCGAAGAGCCCGACCTTTTGGCGTCCCGGTGCCAGCGGACTCGCGGCGCTTGGCCTGGTGTTGGGCCCCCGTCGCCGGGGCGCCCGCACAGGACTTAGAAGCCCGCTCAGACCGTTCCTTTTTCTTCTCACCTGCTGAGCCCTTCTCCAACCAGCTGGCGAGACGGGATCGACGGTCCCTCATGGTCCGCTCCGACAAGTTCTTGCAGAACTGGCAGTCCTTCTCTACATGAGTCTTGTCCCCATGAAGACAGTAGAGGCATCGCGAATGTTCGTCCTCCTTAAACACATTCTGCAGCCCGCATCCAGGGCAGCTGCGAAACAGCTTGGGTCCGGGTGACAAACTCGCGTCCTGGGCCATTAGGCCGCAAATCTTCTGGAATCCTCCAAAAGGTTGATTCGACGAAATCTTTACCCTTGAGGGGCGTAGGAAAATCCCGCAACGGGTACCCGTTAACGGGAGTAGAAACGGTGGAGCTTGAGGCTCGATTAACCGAAAAAATGTGAAAATTCACCTGAAAAAGCGCGAAAACGCAGCAAAAGCTCAAGAGCTAAGCACGAGGACTCCCAACACTTGAACGTGCAGTAAAAATCTGAAGATGGCTGCCAGAGGCGGGGCTTAAGGAGATGGCAGTCATTGGCTGTGGTCAGTATGACGCAGAGATCAGTGATTGGTTACTACTACGAAAGACAGATCAGAAACGAAACTGATACTGATTTTTTTCTTTACCGAGGATTCCCAGCCTGACGACGGGGAATATTCATGAGCATGTGAATACATGCCAGACCCCATGCTGGAGAAAACAAATACGACATTACTGACCCCTTAATACTTTGCAATTACTGCACTGCAAAACTTGACAACAACCAAACACCTTCTCATGCTATCACAAATAACTTGGAATTATTCCTACTACCAAAACCCCTGCAACAACTAAATGTATATGAGAGCATCATAATTTAAACAGTGCACCCATTTCAAGCAATAATACGCCTCCAACCAAAAACAGCAAAATTACCTCCCTCTAAATCCTCTAAATTAGTGAAAGGCATTTGTGGCAAAGTAGTTTATTTACCATTAGATCTCAAAGAAAATATACACACTCTAGGAGTGCAACGGCCAATAAGTCAATCTTTAATTGTCTTAGTAAATGGCATACCTACAAAAGACAAAAGAATTTGGCAACAACTCGTTGACTACATAAAGTTAGACAAGCCCTGCAATATCTGAAAAACAACAATGAATACTACAAAGAAATTAATATTGAAAAAAACCTGAGAGAAACCATTGAAATAATTCAAGAGTCACCAGAAACTGGTCAATTTCAACTTCTAAATCCTGCTACAGAGTCCAATATTTTAGACCATTATACAATTCACCTTTTAAACTCTAAAGACACTATAGATGATGCATTGGAAACGTACCAAATGCGACAAGCCAAAGGATCTTCAATCAGCATATGGGAAAAAAGTATAGAAGCGCAGGCCTTTCCTCTGCTCTTTCCTACTGGAACAGGAGGAAGGTATGATGATAGGCCCACACAGATAACAGCATCAGAATATCGCTCTCTATGAATGTATTCTGACGACCCCGGATTCAGACAAAACATGGAATACATATTCCACCTTCTCTTTGAAAGTGAACTAGCAACTCTATGCTACAGAGTTGCCCACACATTAAAATCAGGTACCCATTTTGCAAAATATGTCAGCTATGCAATTATTACAAAAAGTGCAAGAAAAAGATGAGGTTTTATAGTCAAGTATTACAAATCTTTTAGGAAACATGCGTGGTACAAAAGAATATTGGTTCCGACGTCACTGAGATGTACGCTGTACGATAAGAAACCTTGGCCCTCCCACTTGGTTTGTTACTTTATGTTGTGCAGACTATGCATGGGAAGATTCACACAATTTCCTATGCATAGCAAACAAAAATAAAACAAATATAGATATAAAAACACCAGGAGAACTCTGCTCTCTAGATCCTGTAAATGTATCAAGATATTTCCATCATCGCTTCATTGCTATGCTACACTTTATTTGTAATATGACTGTTCCTCCCCTCAGAGAAGTTCAACAGTTCTTTTGGAGAAAATAATACCAAGCCAGAGAAGCACCACACATCCACATGCTATTATGGATTAAAGATGCTCCTAAATTTGGTCAGGACAGAGATGCCACTGTTTTGCAGTTCATCCACAAATATGTCACTTGTGAAATCCCTTCACAAACAACACTTAGTGACCTTCATGCACACATTTTACAATTTCAAAGACACAAATGTGGGAAATATTGTCGTCGCAAATATAAAAAAAAAGGGAAATACTACACCAAATGCTGCTTTGGTTTCCCTAGACCAGTTTCAGCAACAGGTCAAGTAAACAACTTCATGTCTACAGTCAGGCATAGTGTCAAAGGTAAATCACCTAAGAACACATATTACATAAAAAGGACAGAAGAATCAAAAAACATCAATGATTACAATGCAATCATTGCCCTCTTATGGAATGCAAGCATAGATGTGCAGTACATTGCAGAAAATTCCACTGCAGTTGCATGATATGTCACAGCCTACTTAACCAAAGCAGAGAAAACAGAATTCAGGACCTCTGGGATGACATATCATCTGAAAAAACACCATCACAGAAATTGTACAGCTTAGGCATAAAAAATGCTCTCTCATAAAGAATGTGGCTGCTATGAAACTGCAGACCATTTAACCGGTGCTGCCTTGTATGGAAAATCTGACATTATAGTATGGCTAAGTTTCGGTCCTGATAAATCTAGAATAAGAGTTCTCAAATCATATGAGGACATAGAAACAATAGCCAAAAATGATCCCAACAGCCAAGACATTTTGAAAAACTATTTACTAGACACATACTACCCAAACAGGAGTACCACTTTGGAAACCATGTGTCTCTACCACGTAGCCCACAACTTCACATACAAAAATAATGTTAAACCAGATGAAAAGAAAGGTAGATACAGAGTGGTAAATTGTGAAGGCATCTTAGTAAAACTTACCAAACACAGCTTAATTAATCAAATCAAATTGTCATTAAAAACTCCTCAACTTAAAGAACTGTATTACATGTCCCTGCTACAACTTTTTAAACCATGAAGAAAAGAAGACGAGTTACTGGATACATATGACTCTTATGAAGATGCTTTCAAAGCAAATGGAAGCACTATAACAGACGTAAACTTTACACAGTACCAAACAATGTTGCACAATGAAACGCAACACGAAGAACTCCTCCAAGCCCAACTACAAGTGGACACTCCCGACAGTAGTCAACCTTCTGTAACAGGAAGCCAAGAACCACTTGGACAGCCACTAATAGCACATGAGGCAGAATTAGCCATGATAGAAGTAGAAAACACCATGTGTCAGTATGAACAAGCTGCAGAAGACTTCGCTGTACTGAAATCACAACTGAACAATGAGCAGCGTAGCATTTTCCAAGATATAACAAAACAAATTGAACATGGTGTGGAACATGAAAATAAAAACTGTACCTGCCAAGACTACAAACGTAAACTGCTATACGCGAGTGGTGAAGCTGGTTCAGGCAAACCATTCTTAATCAAAATCATCAGCAAGTTCCTTCAACAATTGCCAAACTGTCAGCTGTTGTAACTGCCCCCACAGGTTTAGCTGCCTACAACATAGGCAGTGTCACTATACACCGATTACTATTCCTTCCAGTAGAACACCAAAACAAATTAGACTATTACAAACTTTCCACAGAAGCTGCAATGGAAATATGCAGAGTTTTCAAACAAATGAAAATGCTGCTAACAGACTACGAACAGCTCTTTGGAGGAAAACACATTATTGTTTTCAGAGATCTTCTTCAATTGACACCAGTGAAAGCTGAACCTAAACTGTGCCGTAAAACTCTTGGCAGCATAGGAAATGTCAACCTTTGGCAACTTTTCGAATACAGAGAATTAACAGAAAACATGCACCAGTCTGCAGACCTCACATACGCCAACATTATAAAAAGTATTAGAGTTGATGTACTATCAGAAGAAGCACAAGCAATATTAAAAACCAGGCACATCCATGCACTCTATGGCCATAACACATGTGCTACTGATGTCATGGAACAATTAGCACACAAAAATGTCATTTGTATGTCCTTGATGCCAACTCTTGCAAGCTGTTCAAAATTCAATGAAACAATGTTGAAAAAAGAAATGCAACCAATAATTGAAATTTGCTCCACAGATACACTGGACATACATGGTATGACACTACCCATGCGTCAACAAGCCACAACAAGACTAAATACCCTATAAAACTCTATCTCCAACACATCTGGTTTGGAGAAAATATTAAAATTATCTTTAAACTGTTAAGTAATGCTTAAATGTAACCTTAACGTGGAGCAAGGACTAGTTAATGGAGCACATGGTACAGTTGTTGGCTTTCAAACGTACCCACATGACAACAACTTCCAATTTGTCAATATTCTCTTTGACAAACTATCAGAAGTTAAAAGGATTGGACGCTCTACAGCCCACTTCCTTCTTTTCAAAGACATGTAAGTACGCAGAGAACAATTTTGACTAACTCTAGTATACGCAGTTATCATTCACAAATCACAAGGTCTTACCCTAGATAAAGCATTAATATATATTGGTAGCACAGTCTTTAAAGAAGGCATGAGCTATGTAGCACTATCACGCTTACGTATACTTGACAGGCTATTTCTAATCAACTTTGATGCAAGTAAAGTAAACGCAGATATTCCTTGCATTCTAGAATACAATAGGCTGTGTTCACTCCACACACCCCCATCTAAAAACCTATCCTGTTCCACAAAAAGCAAAATGTTGTAAAAGAAAACTACTTTAAACTGAAACGATACAGGATATCACTACAATTCCACCAAAGGAAGAAAAAAACTAATACTTCATGAAATACCACAACCAAAGAAGAATCTACTGGTCAAAGTAACTCAACTACTTCTTCAAAGAAGCAACACACACTCCAAACAAATGACTGACACAGAACTGTCAGGTCCATTCAAATTTTCAAATATAACTGCTGTAAATTGCTACGCAAATGTAGCAATAAATATTCTATTCCAATTGCCACCAATTATTGAGAACATTTACTTACACAGTACAGACCAATTGTGTTTGCAAATGTTAGTCCTTCATAGAAATGCAACCAACAATCCTGACAACACTTACAGTGTTCATGGAATAAGACAAGAGTTGGACTACTGTGCTGGAATTGTCAAATTCACTATAAACTCACAAGAAGATCCACAAGAATTTCTAATGTACTTACTACAAGTACCGGAAAACAAAAACATACCTATAAATGAAATCTTTTAGATTTCATACATGTGAAAACATACATGCACTCTCTGCAACTGTGTGGCACACGAACAAGTCCCTAATGAACGCTTTTTGTATGCATCCATACCTAACTGTGAATCCATTCCATTTCAGCAACTTGTACAAAATGCAAACCATGCTAGATTCTACCTGCAATTCAGATAATCGCTCCACCTTACAAATACAGACACATAGTAAATACGTAATAGTAATGCTTTTACGTTACAATGCAGATGGTACCAAAAACAACTGTAAGCTGACTGGATTCACACATGGTTAAGTATCACTTGGTAAAAAAAACCTTCACAACAATAGGTATAATATACCACGCAGGAGCCACAACCAATGCAGATCACTACACTGCACATATAAAAAAGAATTGTGGATGGTGCGAATGTAATGATATTACCATTACTCTAAAGGAGAGATTGCCAGCAAATCTTGTAAACGCTTACTTAATATTCGTAAAACCAAAATGTAATACATAATCTGTGTATAAACATAAGCAAAACTTCAAAACTGTACACAGTTAGAGTACGCCAACATGTATCTAACTGCCCCAAGATTCTGCAACAAGCAAACAGATAAATAAATGCCACTAAAATCAAACAAGAAATATACAGTTAGAATACGCCAACAGGTATCTAACTGTCCCAAAAATCTGTAACAACCCAACAGATAGATGAATAACATAAAAGTAGAAATAAACAATTAGAATACGCCAAAAGGTATCCAATTGCCCCAAAAATAATCTGCAACAAGGCAACAGATAGTAGATTAGCAAGAAACAAGAAATGAACAGTAAAACAATGAAAAAAATATATTGTATCACAACATAGAAGGCTTTTTTTAATCCAGCATGGATTTATTTTCCCACAGATCCAATGATTTAGAAAACAAACACAGAAACTGAGCACATTGCGCAGTACAATGGTTTGAACTATACTACTTGTAAAGTACTAAATCTGAGGGTAAAAAAAACCCAGAAATGTCTATTATGCAATGTAATAACTCATTATGAACTACCTACTCTAACATATGATCTTTTCTTTTATCACAGAGATCGGAAAAGTATGTCCGGTCTAGTTACCAAAGTCATGAAAAAACTGCATAAAACCACAAAAAACTCAACCAGTAAGTGTAAAATAAATAGACTCACAAACACCGCAGTCCTTGCTACAAACGCTACAATCTTAACTGCATAGCCTACCCAAAACTTCACATACAAACTCTACAAATGAAACAGTACACAAACTTTTGGGTTATGAAAATGTAATAGCTGTCGGCAGATCCAAGATGGCAGGCGCATCGAAACAATTTGACGCACCTCACGCCTCATCCCAGCCAATCGGAGAACACGTTGCGTGTCTGCAGACATGACGCAAGCCGATTAGCCAATCAGTGACCTGTCCTCGGAGCGAACAGGGAAGTCTGTCCGCGCAGCGGACATAGATATCACACATTTTTTTGCCTTACGTTTTGGCCATTTAAAAAAAAAAAAAACTACTGGACGGATTTACACCAAATTAACAAAAGCATGCTTTTGGGACTAAGCCGCCGCTCCTGCCGCAAATTTGGTGGAAATCCGTCCAACGGTTTGAGTTGTAGGTGTGCGCAAAGTTTTTTCCCATTATGTCTATGAGGAAAAAAGAAATGTTGGGACCCCCCCTATAACTTTGCCCCCCCCACCCCCCGCCCCCCGGACCAAACCTCATCAAAATTTGCAAAATTCTGAGTGCGCCATATACTTTTTTTTGCAAAGTTTGGTGAGGATTCGTCCAGGGGGAGCGAAGTTATAAGCTGCCCAAAAAGTGCTGTTCCTATGGGATTTGCAACTTAACCATAACTACACAGTCACTACTGTGGGCTTTGTAATATTGAAGTCAGTAGAAGATGGATGTTTCCACTACATACAATAGCACTGCTGAGCAAAAGAGGGAAGGCCGCTTTTTCCAGTTTCCAAGCGTCGCACAATTAGAAAACAAGTGAATTAACAAGGGTGAAACTCAGTAAGGCGAGGTTGGATGAGCCAAGAAGCCAAGGCCATTTCAGACTGGGATAAACAGACATTGGATACAAATCGTGTGAAAGAACCATGCTCCTGTTCAAAAGGCATGGACAAAAACAAGAAGACGTCAGAGGTCTATTAAAGAATAGTGTTTTAATACACTGAAAGCTCAATTTCGTGGTCTTTAGTCATGTGGGGAGAAGGAGTTGCACGAGCATGATGGTCACACTTACGCATGAGGGCAGAGTGTGCCTTCACTCCCCTGAATTCCCCAGAGCAAAGAACATGTTCAAGGTGTAACGCCCACCTGGTTCCCACGGGGGCGCTGATCTAGTCTGGATTACTGCGGCCTCTTTTAGCGTGATGGGCAGGACCCGGAACACCGATTGGACAGGACCTCCAAATCGTGCTTCCTTGGCCCGTAGGAATTTCCTTCTGCAGATGAGAAAGGGGATTAACAGTCTGCAGAATGGTGAGCTAGCTCCCCCCTTCCACCCTCCGTTCCTCTCTATACCTCCAATCCCGGTTTAAGTTCACCTTATGGTTTGGAAGGTTGAACTCTCCATCCTGCTTCTGGTGCAGGGGCGCGCGTTCGTCCAGTTACTTCAGTGGTTTTCAGAATGGCGCTGGCAAAATCCACTTGACTTTCCTGAGCGATGCGCCGTAAGTATGAAAGTTCAAAGTTCAAGTGAGGCCCCCTTTATGCTGTCTTTCTCACCTGTGATCTGACCTTTATTTCAGGTGCAGAATGAAGGCGATGCGTCGAGGGGTTAACCTGCCGAGGTGAGTAGTAATGAGGGCGATCCCTCTAGATGTCCTTATCATTCCTCTGAAATGTCTCTAGTCCTTTCCCCATAGGGGCCGGGGTAAGGTACCTGCCAACGGGGCGGCGCCGACCCGAAATGTGGAAGAAAAGACGGTAAGTATTATAGCTGTTAATCAGGCTTTCCTTCTGTGTGTCCTTCTGCTCACCTTTTGTTTCTTCCTCTCTCCCCTAGGTGCAGAGATGTGGCGTCCAATGCTGACAGCTGCGATGGAGCCGGGAGATGTCTCGAGGACAGGACAGGTGAGTGAAGCGTGGCGCTGCAGCGAGCAACGCGATGCTTTTAAATTGAAGTCTTCCTTCAGGGATGCTGGCGAGAAGATTCCGGATGCAGGTAAGAAGCTTGAAATAATCCTTGGTTTTCACCTTTCTCTTCTCTTCCTTCCTTGCAGGTCTTCCAGGTTCAAGACGGGCGTGGCTGTAGTCCAGGAGCAGGAGCAGACACGGTGAGCGTTAAGCTGCAGGAAGCAGAACAACGCGAAGCATGAGCTGCTGTCTGGGCGTGGCTTAAATAGCCTTCAAAGAAGTCCCAGGTATGTATCCTTCCCCAACTAGGTATGTATCCTTCCCTGGCCACGCCCGAGTGAAAAAATAGTCTCTATGAAAAAATAGTCCCTTTCAGGTCTCAGGGAGGCCTGAAGCGTGCAGCATGGTCTGCATCAGGTAAGTGCACAAAATACCTCCCTTTATGAGCCTGGCGCCTATGGCGCCAGGACTGATGTCCAACATGAGCCTGGCGCCAAAGGCGCCAGGACTGAGTCCAAAGAGTCCCTATAAGGGGCCACTGGGCTTTTACCCGAGGGCATGATGCCTGCTTCCGGGGGTGCTGGGCCTGGCCTGATGCTCCGGGGGTAGGCATCATGACAGCACTTCCCCCCAAGGCCCCTCCCAAGGTCGTTCCTTCTGGAGGTTTCGGTTTGTTTGGGAAATTCCGATGGAACATTTTTACCAGCCGAGGTGCATGTACTTGATCACTGGGTTCCCAAGACCTTTCCTGAGGCCCGTATCCTTTCCAATCAATTAGATAGAAAAGCTTTGATTTTAAGATTTTGGAATCCAAAATGTTCTTTACTTCGAATTCTGGCTCTCCATCTATCAGGATTGGGTCTGGTGGCTTTATTAATCTGGTTCCTGGTTGTACTGGTTTCAAAAGTGACACATGAAAAACGGGGTGAATCCGCATGTTGGCTGGTAGATCGAGCTTGACTGCTACTGGGTTAATTATAGCTTTGATTGAGTAAGGGCCTAAATACCTTGGATTAAAAGTTCGAGGTCCCTTGAGCGATAAGTGTTTGGTAGCCAACCATACTTGATCCCCAATTTGGTACGGAGGCGCCTCCTTTCGATGTAGATCCGCATTCTTTTTGTATTTCTCTTTCGCATGTTGCAAATGTGCAGTTGCATCCTTGAAGGATTGAGTTATCGTAGAATGCAAATGATCCACTGCGGGCATTTCAAGGCTCGAAGGTGAGTCCAAGTCTGAAGTACGAGGGTGATGTCCATATAGGGTAAAAAAGGGGCTTTGACCCGTTCCAGAGTGTATCGAGTTATTATAAGCATATTCAGCCACCCACAGAATATCCTTCCAATTACCCTCCGATTGGTGCAACATACATCGTAGAAATTGTTCAAGGGTCTGGTTTGTTCTCTCCGTCTGACCATCGGTCTGTGGGTGGTGGCTGGTCGAGAGTCTTACGTCGATTTGTGCCAGCTGACAACACTTTTTCCAAAAATGAGAAATAAACTGGCTTCCCCGATCGGAGACTAGTATGGATGGGAATCCATGCAAACGGATGATATTCTCGAGGAATTCCTTGGCAAGAACAAAGGCTGAAGGTAATCCTTTCAACGGAATAAAGTGGGCCATCTTGGAAAATAAATCCACCACGACCAGAATAGTATTGTAACCATTACAAGAGGGCAGGTCCGTGATAAAATCTAGTGACAGGGTGTGCCAAGGTGCTGGTGGAATGTCTAAGGGCTGAAGAAGACCGGCGAGTCTTGTCTTTTGACCTTTGTTTTGGGCACAAACTCCACAGGACATCACGAAAGATTTAATATCCTTTCGCCAGGAAGGCCACCAGAATTGTGGTCTAACCTTTTCCTCAGTTTTGGCAATGCCAGGATGTCCTTCCATCAGGGTGTCATGATGACGGGAAATAACCAGTTCTTGCAATTCCTTTTCTGGCAAAAATAAGCGTCCTTGGAAGTAAGGTAAGCCATCCTTGACTGAAAAGTTAGACCCCTTTTTGATCCAATCCTGAAAGGCTGAAGAGTCCAGGACTTGTTTTACTCGTGCTTGAATGTCTTCAAGGGTTTGTAAAGTGGTTATTCCCAAAATTCTTTGTTCGGGAATTATCGGCACAGGTTCTGAGTTTGTGTCTATTTCTTCCATTCCAATTCGGGATAGAGCGTCCGCCTTACCATTCTTAGAACCGGGGCGGTAGGTGATTACAAAATCGAACTCAGCAAAGAACAAAGCCCATCGGAGCTGTCGAGACGATTGGGCCTTCGCAGTTTTTAAATATTGTAAATTTCGGTGATCAGTGATCACGGTGATGGTATGCCGGGCGCCGAGGAGATAATGCCGCCAAGCCTTAAAGGCAGATTTAATGGCTAATAGTTCCTTATCGGTAATCGCATAATTTATCTCCGGCGGTGAGAACTTTCTGGACCAAAATGCTACGGGGTGCAGTTGGTTGGTTTCAGGGTCTCTCTGAGACAGGACAGCTCCCATGGCTAAGCTGGACGCGTCGGTTTCGACTATATATGGGAGATCAGGACGCGGCTGCTTCAAAATAGGTGGGGACGTGAACTTAGCTTTCAACTCCTGAAAGGCCTGTTCGGCTTCCTCGGTCCATTCAAAACGTTTATTTTTTCGCAAGAGTGCAGTGATGGGTTGCACCACACGTGAAAACTCCGGGATAAACCTGCGATAAAAGATGGCAAAACCAAGCATGCTTTGGATACCTTTCACTGAACTAGGTGATGGCCATTTGAGGATGGCATCCACTTTCCATGAATCCATTCGGACCCCTTTAGGTGTCAGGATGAATTCGAGAAACTCAACCTCGGTGGTATGGAAAACGCATTTTTCCAGCTTGGCAAACAGTTTGTGCTGGCGAAGTTTCTCTAGGACGGCCCTGACATGTTTTCTGTGATCAGATTCCAAAGAGGAGTACACAAGAATGTCATCGATATACACGATAACACAGACATCGATGAGTTCCCGAAGGACATCATTCATGAAGAATTGGAAGGCAGCAGGCGCGTTGCACAACCCGAAAGGCATCACCTGGTATTCGAATAGTCCATATTTTGTACGGAAAGCCGTTTTCCATTCGTCGCCTTCTTTTACTCGTACCAGATGATAAGCCCCCCGGAGATCTAACTTGGTGTATACGCAAGCGTCCTTCACCTGGTCAAGGATTTCAGGGATCAGAGGCAGAGGCTAACGATTTTTAACAGTTATCTGGTTCAATGCGCGGTAATCGATACAAGTCCTAAGGTCGCCCTCTTTTTTAGGCACGAAGAACAAAGCTGAAGACGCCGGGGACTTTGACGGGCGAATGAAACCATTGGCGAGGTATTGATCTAAATAATGTCTCAAATGCAGATTCTCAGGTTCAGTAAGGGCATAAATCCTGCTACAAAGGGGTTGTGCACTGTTAGGAAAGATTTCGTAATTGTAGGTAATTTTCCTTCCATGTGGCAACCCCTAAACTTTTTGCTGTTGTTTTTCACCTTGTTCTTGACTTTGCCAGAGAAGTGCAGCCTTCTGCCGCACTCCTCTGGGCTTTCGCTCCTTTCTTACGGGGAAACTGACATGCCCTTAAGACAGTCAGTACCGGGGAACGCTGTTTCCCGTAGTTTCTTTTATCATGTTGCGGCTTTCGTGCAACATGACACAAGAGGGCACTGTAAGCTAAGTTACAGCTCTCTTGGGTCTCTAGCCTTCTACAGGCCCTAGATACTCATTTAGGATTGTATCTGATCGGTGCAAGTGATTCAGGGACAGGAATGGTGGCAGCGATCGTTTCTTGTGTTTTGAGCTCCTTTTGGCGTTCTAAGCGCGTTTCTCGCGCTTAACCCAAAATGGTGGCCTGGCTCCCAAAATGGCCAGACCACGAGGCTCCTTTGTCCTGTCCGCTGACTGTCTTGCTCCCTTCACCTTCCCCAGGTCGAGCCGACCCGGGGCCTTCCTTATTTGGGCATGTACTTTCCCGCGAAACACGGATGCTTTCGCGGGCTTCTACATGTCTTGTGTGTGCCTCCAGGATGTGGGCTGGGATGTCTGGTCCCAATACACATCCTGGGTGCCAGAGAGTCTAGGGTGGTGTGAATGCCTGGGACCACCGTGGTCCGTGATTGGTCCACGAATGGTGTGAGTGTTGATGAGCGGATCTCCCATTGGGTCCCCTCCGTTTTGGCGCGAAGGGAACCGTGGATAAGAGGGGGCTGGAAACACCACTATCATGTCGATCTCCTGAGTTCTCACGAACGAAGGAATACAGGAGCCAAGTATCCTGCAACCAAGAGGCTGCACCGAGGAATCGCTGGTGACCCGCTGAAGGACTTCTCCTCTGCACTGCTGTCGCCTTGTGAAACCCTTTTCACCTTTGATCGAACCAGAAGGCCTGTACTGGTACTTCGACCTTTGGAATAGCGGGAACAGCTATTCTCGGCATCTTCACCATCCCCTGCCAGTAAGCCTTCGGAAGCGTCTCTGGGCCATCCAGCTGACTGACCAGCTTACACGGGAGTCTTGCTCTGTAACCGCCGCCAGGTTGTGTAGTATTTCGAGTCCTTATCACTCTCACACGCTTCGTACACTTGGCGTTCCCAGGTCTGAAGTGAGTAGTGTACATTTGGCTCAGATACACACGGCCGCTCCGTTGCCCTGCTGTGGTAACAAACTGTGCGGGTTTCTTCGATTGGGACTCTTTTTACTCAACACGACGACGAGGCGTTCCCTGCTTTTCTGAACCTGCCAGCTGCTGAAACTGACGCGGAGAAGCCTGGGTCTGCTTGCATCGGGGACCGGTGAGTAGCATAGCTAGGATCTGGTCGCCCTCCTGCAGGAGCCCATTGCTTTTCCCCGCTGTGTCAAACAGCACTCTTTTCCGTACTCGCGCTCTGCTTCTGCCCACTGTGGAGGCTGCACTTGAGTCGCGGAACTTGTTCTTCTTCTTTTGTGCACTAAACTGAACTGCCTGATTTCCCTCGAAGAGCTTCTCCTTTTGCCCGTTGGCATCAGCGCGTGCAGGTACTTTTGAGCACAAGGCTCCACTCTTCGCAGGGCTCGGACTTCCATCTAGTTAGGTGCCTCTGAAGGCGAACTGGGTCTAAGCATTATTGCGCACTGCCTGTTTTCCCTCCCTTTTAGGTGGACTACACATTTCGTGCATATAACGCTTGAGACTTGTTGTATTTGTATATATATTGTGTTGATATGGTATGTGTTGGTTTACTATCGTTATATTGTGATTTTCTCGCTACGGTCATTGTTTTAAAGGCCTTGGAATAAATGTGTATATATTTTTAATATAACAACTGTTTGGAGTAGTTTGTAAGTGATCTTGCTTTGTGTGCTCATTGCGGGCTTTCAGTCACCCTCACCCCTCTTGAGTCCTAGTCTTGACCGCCGCGATCGCTACCTTGATTGGTCTGGCTCGTCCAGAGGTTACCCTGTTCCAAGTAATTAGGTTGGCCTTCTGAACTTCTGCGCCACCAGGACAGAGTTCAGAAATCCGTCTTAACATGCACCGGGCACCAGATCGATTTGGCAATCGTACGATCTGTGGGGAGGTAACGTGTTGGCCTGTTCCTTTTGGAAGACGTCCTGAAAGTCTTGGTAGTCTGGAGGTAGTTGCATGGGGACAGAGGTTACTGATGCTAGATTAATCTTTCGATTTTCTGGGTAGCAGGTTTGTGCACAATCCGGAAAGGTTATTCTCTTCGCTCGCCAATCAATTTGAGGATTATGTGTCTCTAACCAAGGGACTCCGAGAATAAGCTGAAACTGTGGAGCCTTGATCACATCAAACACAACTGCCTCCCGATGGCCATCCGAACCTACAAGTGTCACCTCAGCTGTGGAATGTGTTACCGGTCCAGAGGCAATTTCGGTTCCATCTACAGTGGTGATGACATCTTTGCTGGTTTTAGGACGCAGAGGGAGGTTTATCCTAGAGACCAATTCTCGATCCACATAGTTTCCTATAGCCCCGCTATCGATGTATGCCTTTATAGCATGCAACCGTTTTGGCTGTTCCGGATCTATGAGGACCATTGGCACAATGAAATGCGAGGTCTGAGAGTTAGTTTTCAAGCTCGGCAAGCAGACCCCTACGCTTGCCGGGCGTGGTCGTTTCCCGATAGAGTTTCCATGGATTTTATCAGCAGCTCCTACCACCTTCTTGGGCGGCTTAACCGGGCAATCTCGTAGAAAGTGTCCTGAGGACCCACAATAAAGGCATAATTGCATCTATCGTCTTCTTTCCCGTTCTTTTTGAGTTAGGGGTCCTTTAACTCCTCCGATTTGCATAGGCTCCGAGGCATCAGCCCCCTTGGGGTTAGCGTGGGTTTTGGCCCACACCCGGGTTTCAAACTTGGACCGATCTGCTTTTCTGTTTTGCAGCCTGTGATCCAACTGGACCACTAAGTCTATATATTCAGTGCATTCTTGGGACGGATTTACAACTTGTGCCAGGACATCTTTAAGTTCTCTGCGTAGACCTCGATAGAATAACGTGATTCTTTTATCCTCTGGCCAACCAGTTTCCACAATTAGTCTATTGAAGGTTGCAATGATGAATAGAAGGTCTTGATTGCCCTGTCGCAGAGATAGAAGTTCGTCATCCAGAGCCTGTCCCTGGGAATGTCGAGCAAATAACCTTTCCATGCTTGTTTGAAATCCTTGAAAATCACGAAGAATCGTGTCATCTTGAGTTACCAGTGGGACTGACCAATCGGCAGCACAGCCGCTGAGATATGACAACACAAAGGCTACCTTGGTCTGATCATTAGGGAAGGCCCCGGGTCTGCATAGGAAGTGCAAACGACACTGATTCATGAATACGGCGAATCGTTTGGGGTCCCCAGCAAAGCGCTCGGGTGGGTCCAGCGCCATGTTTGCAGGTAGATTAATCAGCACAGGGTTACTGGAAACCACAGGAATGGGGTTCCCCCCGGAACCGGGTAAAGGAGTTTGTCCAGCTTGACCTTGCAAAAGCTGTCTAGCCAGGTCATCAGTCCTTTCCCTTGTTACAATCAATTCTCTTCTGAGGGCATTAGTCTCTTGACGAGCGGCGTGTACCTCAGCCCGTAATTCCCCCAGTAGTTGGGCCAGTTGGTCAGTCTCAGAAGTTTCCATAGCACCTGGGTGGGAATTTGTAGGGAGGCTTCGCGTTCTGTAACGCCCACCTGGTTCCCACGGGGGCGCTGATCTAGTCTGGATTACTGCGGCCTCTTCTAGCGTGATGCGCAGGACCCGGAACACCGATTGGACAGGACCTCCAAATCGTGCTTCCTTGGCCCGTAGGAATATCCTTATGCAGATGAGAAAGGGGATTAACAGTCTGCAGAATGGTGAGCTAGTTCCCCCCTTCCACCCTCCGTTCCTCTCTATTCCTCCAAACCCGGTTTAAGCTCACCTTATGGTTTGGAAGGTTGAACTCTCCAGCCTGCTTCTGGTGCAGGGGCGCGCGTTCGTCCAGTTACTTCACTGGTTTTCAGAATGGCGCTGGCAAAATCCACTTGACTTTCCTGAGCGAAGGGCCGTAAGTATGAAAGTTCAAAGTTCAAGTGAGGCCCCCTTTATGCTGTCTTTCTCACCTGTGATCTGACCTTTATTTCAGGTGCAGAATGAAGGCGATGCGTCGAGGGGTTAACCTGCCGAGGTGAGTAGTAATGAGGGCGATCCCTCTAGATGTCCTTATCATTCCTCTCAAATGTCTCTAGTCCTTTCCCCATAGGGGCCGGGGTACGGTACCTGCCAACGGGGCGGCGCCGACCCGAAATGTGGAAGAAAAGCCGGTAAGTATTATAGCTGTTAATCAGGCTTTCCTTCTGTGTGTCCTTCTGCTCACCTTTTGTTTCTTCCTCTCTCCCCTAGGTGCAGAGATGTGGCGTCCGATGCTGACAGCCGCGATGGAGCCGGGAGATGTCTCGAGGACAGGACAGGTGAGTGAAGAGTGGCGCTGCAGCGAGCAACGCAATGCTTTTAAATTGAAGTCTTCCTTCAGGGATGCTGGCGAGAAGATTCCGGATGCAGGTAAGAAGCTTGAAATAATCCTTGGTTTTCACCTTTCTCTTCTCTTCCTTCCTTGCAGGTCTTCCAGGTTCAAGACGGGCGTGGCTGTAGTCCAGGAGCAGGAGCAGACACGGTGAGCGTTAAGCTGCAGGAAGCAGAACAACGCGAAGCATGAGCTGCTGTCTGGGCGTGGCTTAAATAGCCTCCAAAGAAGTCCCAGGTATGTATCCTTCCCCAACTAGGTATGTATCCTTCCCTGGCCACGCCCGAGTGAAAAAATAGTCCCTATAAAAAAATAGTCCCTTTCAGGTCTCAGGGAGGCCTGAAGCGTGCAGCATGGTCTGCATCAGGTAAGTGCACAAAACACCTCCCTTTATGAGCCTGGCGCCTATGGCGCCAGGACTGATGTCCAACATGAGCCTGGCGCCAAAGGTGCCAGGACTGAGTCCAAAGAGTCCCTATAAGGGGCCGCTGGGCTTTTACCCGAGGGCATGATGCCTGCTTCCGGGGGTGCTGGGGCTGGCCTGATGCTCCGGTGGTAGGCATCATGACACAAGGCCGAGCTCAAAGACCTAATTGACAGTGGACCACTGAGGTGATAATGCATGGATATGCTAATTGGTGGGAAGCTGTGGTTAAGACGAGCTCATCCGCACCTGGACTTTCAACCTGGATACCGCCAACGTAGGTTGGGAGGGTACTGACGGAGGTTGGAATGTAACCAATGATAGAGGACCGCATGATCAAGGGTCCTCTAGTTGTGTAGCCTATTAGACGTTGTATATTTAGTGACGTTCATAGTGACATATTTTAAGGGAAGGGCTTAGTTATCCCACCTGATGTTAAGAAACAAATCATTTTCTTCCACTGCCCTAAACGAGTTATGGATCATATACCTAGAGGATCCTTGTAGAACCTATCACACTTACCATTAGGTTTTTGTAGTTTGCCACGTAGGATGAAGTTAGTACTGCGCAGGTTAAACGCCACCTATGACGATTTTTCACAATAAGAATGTAATTTTTTATCAAATGCTTTGAGAAGTCTCGAGAGAGATCATGAGGGACGTCTGCTGATATCTGTTGTACTCCATGCTTTAGATATTGATATTAAAACAGTATCTTTTACCAACTACCTGAGTTGTTTCTATTATTGATGTTTGAGTAAACTCTGCATCCACTGTCCATGTCTAAGGTATTGCTAACTCATCTTAAAGGGCTGAGAACGAACCTCAGTTCAAGGTGCAAGGGTGCATGGAAAGAAAAACAGATCCGCAAAGTGCCAGGGGCACGTTAAAAAGAGTGCAAGTGTGCATGTTAAGGAAAGCTGAAGAAAGCAAACTGCCAGGGGCACGTCAAAGAGGGTACAAGTGTGCACAGAAAGGAAAGCAGAAGAAAAGGGATCCAAAGGAAATAAAGAGGTACGTGAGAGCAAAGAGGGGCAAGAGGGTCAGAGTGGTCATGCCTAGGAGAAGCAAAAAGCCTGGCATTTAAGAAAGCCTCTGATTCTACCCCATGAAAGAATGGTTTATGAATTCAAGACAGAACTGCAATAAATCATATGTTGTGTTTGGAAGTTGGAAGAGGCCTAGAGCTTGGGGAAGGATCGAGAACCTGAGAGGCCTATTTAAGAAATCAACGTACATACCATTAAAGAACTGAGTTTTGTGTTTCAAAGTTGAAAGGGGCCTGAGTTTGGGGAAGGGAAACCTAAGAGGCCTAACCAAGTCAGAGACTTGTTAAAGTTTTGTTGAACTGGTAAAGAGGATTGAAGCACAGGGAAGCGAACCCCAGAAAGCTTGAAAAATGAACTGTGTTGTTATTTTTTTGAATGGTGCTTTGAAACTTGATGAAGCCGAAGCTTGGGGAAGGGCACCCCAAAGAACTTAAAGACATTTGAAGGTAGTTGGAATAACTACAAGGGACCTGTAAAAAAGGTCTTACGAATAGCTTTGTGGAGTGAACTTAAATGTGTGGCACTGGCCCAACAGCACCTGGTGAAAGACCACCTGAAACCAATCCTGGTTTCCATTTTTGTTGAACCACTAATTTTCTTATGTTTGAAAAGACTTCCCATCACATTTTTGTATAAAGTGAGGACAAGCATAGGTTTAAACACAGACAGACTTCTAGAAAACTACGGCCATTTGAAAAATCAGTACCCCTTTAGATTAAGGTCCAGTCAGGCATGACACCAACCCAGGAATGTTAGTAAATAAAGGTTTTCAAACTAACCCATTTGAGTCTGTGTCTCTCTTGATACCATGCCTGTCTCACAGTATCCAGAGTCACCTGCATGGGTGGAGGTACAGACATTAGTCCCAGTGTAAGGTGTGGGGGTGGACTTACACAACATCAGGTGAATGGACTACTTGTGCATGCAGATGGGACTTCATTACACGGCATGTGTCTATTCTATGTCTGTACATGCAGTGTCACTCGTGCCATGCGTTGTTTGTGCTTTACATGCATCCTGTTCCCTTGCAGCATATGTTACGTACAGTGTCTGTTGGTGACATGTGCAGCGGACATGTTGGCTGTCATGTGGCTGTGTATTTACACCATGCATGTGGCATGCTGGGTCCCCATGGACCCTCCCTGGGTGCCTGGTGGCAACGGGTGGACATTGTGGGCTGGCCACATATGGGGGCATGGCCATGGCACTGGCAGGGATGTTGTGCTGTGTGGCATTTTGGCCATTTGTCTGCATTGCTTTGGTGGGTGCATGTTGCATTGTGGTACGTGCAGTCATGTTGGTGTGTTTGGTTGATACTGTATGTGTACTACTGCTTCTCCATGCAGGTAAGTCCGACATGTGCATGCTCCCTGGTCTGTACCATTGACGTTGTTGCGGGAGGTGGTCAAGATGCCGATTTTGCATTTGCTTGTCATGCCATCCTTTGTATGGTCATTCAAACTCCTGCTCTCCTTCAGGCATGTGACCCACAGTGCATGTGTGGTAGCTTTTCTACTCACCCACTATCCAGATTCGTTGTCCTCTGTGCCTCTCCATGTATCCTGGCAGTGTGCTGTTCCGCGGGACCATGGCATTGTGGGTGAAACCAGGGTAGCGAGCACAGCAGTGGGTAATAATGAGGTTGGGGTCGCAGATCACCTGCACATTCATGGAGTGGTAGTGCTTGCGGTTTCGGCACACTGCTTCGTGGGCCTGTGGGGCCCCAGCGCAATATGGGTACGGTCGAGGACAGCGATCGCATCTGGCATTTGGGCAATGGCATTGACCTGGGCTTGGGTGGTAGGCAGTGAGATTTGATGTTGCACTTGCCGCAGGAGGGCTTCAAGCACCTGGGCCAGCACTGCACAGAATGTGGACTGGGCCATGCGTTGCATCATGGCCACAGAGTGCTGGAAGGTGCCAGTTCAAGGAATTGCAGTACGGGCACTAGTTTCAGCAGCAGGGGCCCAGCTGTCCGGAGGTTGATACTGCTCCCTATGTCGTCCTGTATTGTGGTGAGCAGCTCTGTATGGTCTCCCTGTTGATGTGGTACAGGGTGACCAACTGGCTGTCAGTGAGGGTCCAAGGTGAGGGCCTGACACTGGGGATCGGGACATGCCTTGCTTGGCCTCTCCTCCTGCCCACCCCTCCTCCCCCCGTACTACCTGTGCCCGGTCCTAGTTGTCCAGTCTCTCTACTTCCATGCGCAGCATGAGCAGCTGCCTGTCTCAGCTCACATTGGCTAGTGGCAGCTTGGTGTTGGACACAGTGTTTGGGGTAGGGGTGGATTACGATCACCTGTGGCTTCATTTCTGGCACTGGTCTTCTTTTACCTCCAGCTGGAAGTAACTGTGCTGTGTTTTCTGCAGTATTAGCGCTGGTTTTCAGCGCTAATACTGCCAGACATGGACTTGTGATGCGGCTATGCTTGCGCCGGCTGCAAATGCGCTGGGTGATTTTACAGTCGGCAGTATTTGCGCCGGGCCATGATCCGGCAGAGCGGTGTTGGCAACACTTATTCCATTACCGACACTTTTGAGGGTTAGTGCTGGTCTTGTGATGAGGCCCAAATTCTTTAATTTGGGTGTGTGAACAAATTATATTCACACCAAGCCCAGTGTGCTTTTGTACTTGCTCATTGAAGGCTATAATACTTATTACAGACATATTTGCCAAATACAAAGATCTGTGGTGCTTTATATGTTCCCAAAATGCTCTATGATTTAATACAAAGCAGAGATGAACCCTCGCTGGTGCTATTTGTTCTGTTCCCCTTTCTCTTAGAGGTATTAGTTGCATCCTTGGTACTTTCTGTATGGCATTACCAGACTTGACGTTCCAACCATCTGTGTCTATTCGCTCTAGTCACACAGGTAGAGTATGAAAACGTTGCAAGTATTCTGGATCTGGAATAATGCCAGCCTCAAGGAGACTTTTACAGAAGCTTGCAGGCTGTATGCAAATATGAGGTATGAATTAAAGGCCTTCAACCCATAAGGAGTCTCAATAATATTACTTTAATTTGGCGTTGAGGGACAGTTTTTCTGACCAACAATATTTAGCATAGTCAGAACCCATGGCTGCACCATGGGGCTCTTAGAGCTGCAACGCAGCACCAGGGGCTGTTCTACTGCCTAAAGCACAACGCAATCCCCGTGAGATCTCCCAAAAGATAAGTGATTTAAAGGCTGTAAAACTGTGATGGGACAGGGCCGCCAACTTTGCATGGCCGTCGTTAACTGCAAAGTATGCTTGAGAGAGGCCTAATAGTCCCTTCTACTCTTTACACATCTTCCTAAGCGTCCCAATTCCTCACACATATATGCAAACGTCATCTGCACACAAGAGCGCTTCCCCATGAGCGTGAACTGACTGTTTACTTTCAATGCTGTACACCTTCAACGAATGCACCGGCGCATTGCGCTCCCCTGCACTAATAGTCGCTCTAACAGTCACGCACAATGTCGCACACTTTTAGAAGGTAGGGTGAAGCCAAAGAAAAGCGTAGTGGAGGCAATGAACAATGCTCCCACGTGATCCACGAAAGAAAAACTTAAATCCTTCTTGGATTGTGCGATTATTACCCAAAATTTGTTGAGGGTTTCCGTTTTGCTGCAATGGTTAAACCACTCCGTAGGTTGCCAAAGAAGAGCAAGTTACTTACCCCTGTTAACGTTCTTTGATTGGATGTTCCTCCAACGTATTTCTCATCTTTTGACACATGTTGTTCAGATTCAGCTGCTTTGGAATAATTTTTTGGCAGAGGGCGCTGTGTGTCAACTTGATGTCCCTCAAAGGCCTCCATCGAGGATGATGTCATCAAAGGCATATATAGCACGCGCATCGCCTGTTGGCTTCAGTTCTGTTTTTTCGTCTTTAATAGCAGAAATACCCGCAAAACACAGGAGTGACTATACTCCGCCTTGATGGAATGGAAGCTGTAATAGCACAGGAAATTCTACTGAGGGGTAGGAAGGGACGGCAATGAGGAATACGTGGGAGGAACATTCAATCGAAAGAACCAGGGGTAAGTTACCAGGGGTAACTAACTTGTTCTTCAATTGGATTGTGTCCTCCCACATATTCCTCATCTTTTGACACACTCCCGCAGCAGTATTTGATTTGGGGCGGGAGTAGAATTTGATTTCATATATTTTCATGGACCGAGTGCAGGACTGCCTTGCCAAAGGTACCATCCTGACCGAGAGAAGATTCCAGGCAATAATGCTTTGTGAATGTGTGGATGCTAGACCACGTTGCTGCTTCACAAATGCTCTTAATTGGTACCCCCCTTTGCAGGGCTGTAGAGGTAGCCATGCCCCTGGTGAAATGGGCCCTTAAACCTGTTGGAGGTTCTTTTCCTGCCAACCTGTAGCATTCTGAAATGGCCAGAATGATCCATCTGGACAAGGTCTGCTTAGAGACAGCCTGACCCAGCTTAAGATCTATATATCCAATGAACAGTTGGTCATCAATGCATAGTTTTGACATTCTAGATATATAAAAGCTTACCGCTCTACAGGGGTCTAACTTATGTCGTCTTTCCTCCTCCTTGCCAGGATGAGGTGGGGGATAAAAAAAAGATAGAACAATTCTCTGTCCTATATGGAAATCAGAAATTATTTTTGGCAAAAAGGAAGGTTTGACCCTCAGCACAACCCTATCTTTGTGGAAGATAGTAAAGAGTGGCCTGGACGAAAGTGCCTGCAACTCGGGTTGATGTTAGAGCTACCAATAACATGGTTTTAAAGGTTAACAACCTTAAGGGACATGAGTGTAGAGGTTCAAAGGTGCACACATTAGGACTTTTAGAACCAAATTAAGGTCCCAGACTGGAACCTGGAACGGAGATGGAGGGAATAAATTGGTGAGCCCCTTTAGAAATTGTGTCACCAGTGGCATTTTGAAGTAGCAACATTCCTCTGACGGGCGCTTTAAGATGGACATCGCAGCCAAGTGCCTTTAATAGTACCAATCTGGAGCCCCAAATTGGCCAACTATAGTAGAAAGAACAACACATCCAGTGTTTTACACATAAAAGGATCTACATTCTTCTCTCTGCACCAGTTGTAGAATTTATTCCAACGGAAATGGTACAGAGCCTTTGTTGTTGGTCTTCTGGCCGAAAGCAAAACCTCCATTACGTCATCCGGGAGGTCCCAATCAATATATATTAGCCTTTCAGAAACCAAGTGTGAAGGTTGAGTGTTTTGACCTCAATGGATGGAGAACCTGACCCTCCTCTCGTGAGAGAAGGTCCTCTTTTTGTGGAAAACGCATCAGAGGACAGATGGACATGTCCAGAAGGTCCGGGTTTCACATCCTCCAGGCCCAATCCGGGGCAATTCGGATCATGTGTTTGCCTAACTTTCTCAATCTCCTGATCATGTGAGGAATGGCGGGGACTGGAGGAAAAACATACAGGAGTGGAAATTCCCAGTCCACTACGAACACATTTCCTAGAGCTCCTCTTGGGGGAAATTCCCCAGAGCAATACAGCTCGCACGTCCTGTTGGCCCCCGGTCGTGAACAGATCCACTTGAGGATTTCCCCAATGGGTGAATATCTCTTGAAGGACTTTTTGAGCTAGTTCCCACCAGTGGGAGACTGTGCTCTGTCTGCTTAGAGCACCCACTGCCGTGTTCTCCTCTCAGGTAAGGTGAA
This sequence comes from Ambystoma mexicanum, assembly GCF_040938575.1. Taxonomy (NCBI): domain Eukaryota; kingdom Metazoa; phylum Chordata; class Amphibia; order Caudata; family Ambystomatidae; genus Ambystoma; species Ambystoma mexicanum. The sequence goes on from NC_090927.1 coordinate 1,103,864,960, forward strand.
CTGCCGACAGAGCTATTCCTTCTTGTATTGCCCAGTACCAGAGCTGCATTGCCTCTCTGTACAGTGGTAGTCCCCCTATAGCTCCTCCCTTGTTGAGGTCGTACATGGCCACTGTGTTGTCCGTCATTATCAGGACATTCCTTCCCCGTACTGAGGGCAGAAAGGCCTTCAGCACTGGTCTGATTGCCCTCAGCTCCAAAAGATTGATATGCAGTTTGGATTCTGATGGAGACCAACGACCGCTGACTGCCACATTGCTGGTATGGGCTCCCACCCTATGAGTGAGGCATCAGTCACTACTGTTGTCTCCGGCCATGGTTGCCAAAAGGGTTCTCCCTTCAGAATATTGTCCCTGCAGGCCCACCACAGAAGATCCTGTGTGACCCTGGTTGGAACCTGAAGTAGGTCCAACATTTTTCCTGAGAACTGGGACCATTGAGTTCTTAGAGCCCATTGAAGGGATCTCATTCTCAGGCGGGCCTCTGGCACCAGGAAAATGCAGGATGCCATGAGGCTGAGCAACCTCAAAATATCAAAAGCCGGTAGAATGTGGCCATTCTGAAATTTGGTAACCATCAGAAGAATGTCTTGAGCCCTCACCTCGGGTGGCGAGCTCTTTCCCACGGAAGTATCCAGTACAGCTCAGATGAACTGAAGTTTTGGAGATGGTGTCATATGGGACTTCTCGTAATTGAGGGAGTATCCCAGTCTGCGGAGTGCGTGGCAGGTGATATTGAGATGATCCTGGGCTTGTTTGGGAGAACGTGCCCTGATCAGCCAATCACCCAGGTAGGGGTAGACATAAATCCCCCCCCTCTCCCGAGACTCGCTGCCATCACCGCCATCAGTTTGGTGAAAACCCTTGGGCCGAGATTAGCCCGAAGGGCAGATCTTTAAACTGATAATAAGAACCATCAACTCCGACCTCAGGTTTTTCTGTGCTTGAGATGGATTGGCATGTGAGAATAAGTATCCTGAAGGTCCAATGACACCAACCAATCCTGGAGTTGGAAGGCCTGAAGGATCTGAGAAAGTGTGACCATCTTGAACTTGTCCTTCCTGAGGAACTTTTTCCAGTATTTCAAGTCCAAGATGGGTCTCAGTCCTCCATCATTCTTGGGTATTAGGAAATAAAGGGAATACCATCCCTTGTACCTCTCCGCTACAGGCACTGGATCTATAGCGCCTTTCCAGATCTGCTCAGGAAGCAGATCTGCAATCCTGAAAGAGTGGTTCCCCGGTGGAATGTTCCAAGGTCTCCTTATAAATGGAAGGCAGTAACCGTAGGCTATCGTTTCCAGAGCCCAAGCATCTGAAGTAATGTCTCGCCATTCTTCTAGATACCGAGACAGTCTGCCCCCACACTGGTGAACTGTGACTCAAGACCTCAGAGAGGTTTTGAGGCGGCTGTTGCAGCGGCCGATGGTAAGGAAGCTGCTGCTTGAGCTGGCTTTACACCCTTTCCTCATCCACCACGCGGAAATTTTCTTTGGCCCTATTGACTGGCCATTCCTATTGCCCTTCCAACTGAAGAGTAGTAGGGAAAAAATCTACCCCTCTAAGGTTGTCCACTAGGTCAAAAAGGCTGAGGTTGCCTAATAGCTGCGCCTAAAGATTTGGTCGCCGCCTTCGAGGTGTGCAACTTCTCAAGACTCTCGTCAGCCTTTTTGCCAAAAAGGTGAGACCTGACAAAAGGCATGTTGAAGAGTCTGGATTGCACATGCAGTGCAAAACCTGACTTCCGCAACCACGCAAACCTGCGCATAACGGTGCTGATGCCATCAGCAGAATCGAAACCTGACTGAAGAGATTCACACATGGCCTATTTTCCATCTCTAACTATGGCTAAGATGCCGTCTCTTTCGTCCCCTTTGGTAATGTGCTCTGCCGCCATGCAAATGTAATCCCATAGTGTGAACGTGAACTTTGAGAGGGCACAAAAGGAGTTGGCAGATTTTAGTGCCATGCTCCCTGCAGAGAATACCTTTCTTGCCCATCCATCTACGCGTTTTTCATCCCTATCAGGAGGGATGGTAGGGTACGCCGCTTGTTTTGATCTTGCAGTAGCTGCCTGCACCACCAGACTCCCAGAGTGTGGTGTTTTGACAGGTAGTCAGGGTCACTACTGGAATGCCGGTACTTTTGAGTTTTTATTAACTGACGGATTGGTCTCTGGTGTCTCCCAATTTCTGGCGACCATCTTCTGCAAGGCAATGTGGAATAGTAAGATGGGATCTGACTGTGGACCTTTATCTAGAATGTCAGTAAGGTTGTCCTGTTCATATGGTAATGGAGGCCTACTCCAACCCATGCAATCAACCACCTTTGACATGAGCTGCCTGTAGGAAGCATGTGCATGTTCCCCCGCCTCTGGTTTCCCAAACTCTAGTTCAGGTGAGGTATCCAGCCCACTTGCAGTCTGTAAATTATCATAAAGGTGCCTCTTCCTGGACTTACGCAATGAAGCTCTCCGGTACATTAAGCGCACCATATTGTAGGCCAAATGGGGCCTCTTAATTAGACTGTTCCTCTTCATAAATTGAAGAAAGAGACAAAAAAAGTTTTTACTAGGCAGAGGAACATAGGTTGTGTCAGGTGTCATGGGTTTTGACAGAATTTGCTTCAACGCTGTAGTAAACGTCGAGGTTTTATTTTATTTATCAGCACTGTTGCTTTCAGTGGGGCGCTCGGCCTTGATGGCACAGCTGGTAAGGATGGCGCAGCTGGCGTCAAAGTCTTCGGCGCTGATGTCAGGCGTCAAAGGTGTCGCTGGTGTCGAAGGTGTTGATGGCGTCAAAGACCTTGACTTGTGTTTAGGGCTCGAATGATCCTTCGATGACACATCTGATCGAAGTCTCGAAGGCTCACAATGCGGATTGGGTCTTTGTCCCGGGCTCGAGGGTGTGAGTGACTTAGGCTGAGACCTTTCCTTCCCAGCTTCTTCCGAAGGCACGGTAGGAGCATGGCTTTTTGGTTTTCGAAAAAAATATTAGCATTTCCGCTCTGAAGGCCTCCCACTCGTCCGGTGTGGAATTCTTGGTTGTATATGCAACTCTTTCTGGGGAAGCGTCCGAGAACGAAGTTGACCAAGGCGACCTACGGGGCCTTCTCTTCAACTTCTTCAAGGACGAAGAGTGTTGTGAGCCACTCCTCGACCTGGACCGCTTGACCTTCTTTCTCCGAGGAGAGTCGCCTCTCAACTCATCAGTCTAATGTTTCACGGATTCGGTATGGGGATTTTATAGGGACTTTGCCTACCTTCAGTTTCCCCTTCCATTCCCTCAAGGCCTTTCCAGTCATCGACTGCCACTTGGAGCAGTCAGAGGTGTCATGGTCCGCTCCAAGGCACCACAAACAGATTTGGTGCGGCACAGTCAGGGACATTTTCGATTCGCAATCCCGACACTTTTTAAAACGGGACTACAGAGTCGTCGGTGTCAATGATGAAGACATCTTGATGTTGAAGTTTCAACAAAGAAGTCACAAGATGAGAAGAAGCGCACCTTATTTCTTTGAAGTAATCGCTATCGTGGAAAAACGGAACTGAAGCCAACGGGCGCTGCGCATGCTATATATGCCTTGGATGACATCATCCTCGATGGAGGCCTTTGAGGGACATCGAGTCGACGCCATCGAAGCACAGCGCCCTCTGCCGAAAACAGTTTCCAAAGCAGTTGAAACTGGACAACCTGTGTCAAAAGATGAGGAATACGTGGGAGGACACAGTCTATTAGAAAGAGGTGCCATATCAATAGCTTGTCGTAAAGGAATAGGCTCCTAAGTTAGCAAATCAAAAAATACTGCAGGTTCCCACTTTCTCTGACACCTTGAAACCTTTGTTGCTTACAGTATATGCCAGTTCAAAAGGTCTTGGAGTGGTACTGCCGCAAATCTTGGATGAGGTCAGGCTCAAGTTGAAACAGGGTTGGCCGCTACTAGGGAACATTGCATGTGACAATTAGCCATATGCCAGGATGGCGGACGGACTCAGAATAGAAAATGGAATTATATGGAGAGATGAAAGAAGCATGTTGTCGGAAGGAATTAGGGAGCAGATAAAGAGCAATGCACATGGTGGACATCCTGGCATTTCTTGCACGAGGAGCCCAGTAAAGAATGCCTTCTGGTGACCGGGGGTTGATTGTGTTGTGGATCCCTACATTAGGGGGTGTCAATTGTGTCAGCAGAGTGACAAAGTACTCCAGCTGAAAAAACCTCCTTTCAACCCAGTGAACATAACTGAACGTCCCTGAGAAAACCTGGCTTTGGACTTTATTGTTCATTTAACGTACTCCCCATTGAGATGATATGCCATAGTAGTCAGACTACTATTTGCACTGAGCCAAAGTCAGGTTTCATAGAGAAGAAACACGGCAAAGCCTATAGAATTCCTGGATGAATTGTTTTCCAGAAATGGAATTCCTATAAGTCTGTCATGGACAACAGAACACAGTTAGTTTTAGGAGAAATGAATGAATTATTGACACAGTCCAGTATTAAACATCGCACCACCGCACTCGAACGCCCACAAGCCAATGGCCTTGTGGGGAGGTTCAAATGAGTTGTCAAAGAAAGCATACAAATGTTAATGAGATCTAGTTACCTGGTTATGCAAGGCATAAGGGACATGTTATCAGCATATCGAGTTTGGAAGCATGTTACAATGGGGAGTCACCATTCAGACTCATGCAGAGAAGGAATGCAAGGGATATAAGATTCCCAAATCATGGCTGACCAAACCTTATAGCCAATCCTCCCAAAAGGTCATCAGACAATAGAGGGGACCCAAGGGAGAACTAAAAGAACATTAAACAGAAGATATTGCACGAAAGCCCATACATTTAGAGTAGGGTAGAAGATAATGTGCACATGAGACCGCCATACCAAATACTCAAGGCACTCTCCATATTAAGTAATCCTATCGGACTCATCAAAGTAGGGCCTGCGTCGATAGTCACGGAAGACAACTGAGAATAGGAAGGCTGTCGTTAGCCAATCCGGTCCAATAGCACAGCGAGTAGAGTGCTCGCTTTGACATCTACGAGGAGCCTGCTTAACGCAGGTTAGAATCCCGGCAGGGCCAAACTCAGCCTATCATCCTTCTGAGGTCGATAAATGAGCACGACACACCATGGGTAATAAGCAGCGCTCAGATGCCTGAGGGTTCGTAGCGCTATATAAATGCTAAATTATTATTATTATTATTATAAGCGGGATAACATCAAGAGAACCCGGTCCATGTTTCCTTATGGTTCATCTCTTTAAATGCAAAGCTGGCGCAGCACCACCTATTAGACTTGGAAAATGAATGCAGCCATAAATCCAGAGGAGGGAGGGGTGTGTTGTATCCCTGACGCATGCTACATGCATTACCACACTTCACATCCCAACCATCAATGTCCATTCACTCTTACAACACAGGTAGAATGTGCATTTGCCACAAGTATTGAGGATCTGGAATACTGCCAGCCTGAGGGAAAGTTAGAGACAGTTGCAGAAGGTGGCAGTGTCAAGAAACCACTGCTATCCAAGTAATCACCGTTATCCATATTTAAAGCACATCACAGTCATGGTCCTGTTTCCACCCCATTCCTCTCGCGTTTCTCGTGTATTACTGTACAAAAGAGATAATGGTATGCTAAAATGAGACACAGCAAAACCCCAACGAGCAATATGTCTTTTCGTGCGTGTTGGGGGTTGCCGTGGAGACGATGGTGCCCTGCCCACTGGTCTTTACGTGTGCGGTCACGTCAGAGCTGCGTCCAACGTATCAGGGGATTCCTTCCCATTTTAAGTCTCGCCCAGTCAAGGAAGCTCTGCTTCTGAATTTTGTTCACCATCAGCCTTCTTGCTCTACATTACGTTGTGGATTACATGGTTTTTTTAACTCTGTTTTGCTTTCAGGATTTGCTAGGTGTCTTGTCCCCTGTCCAGTCTAGAATTCTTGGTACCCGACCCTCGGAACGTCCCTCGACTTCTCTCTGCCTCACGTTATTGTCCACATTCAAGCCAGTGAATTTACAATCCTGCATTCTCTTCGGACTGCGTTTGTTTTCGGTTTGTTTGGATTACCGCCAGGAACATAACGACCAGGAAACGTTTTGGATTGCACAGTAACTTTGTTCATGGTGTTCTAAGGAATGAACTTTGTCCACGCTACTCTACGGAACAAACTTTGTTCTTGCTGTTATAAGGAACTTGGTAAGGCTTGTGCTCGGACTAGAGACTTCCTGATTGAGCACTATTAGGCGTCGTCGTGCCGTCAGTTTTCAGGGGGATTTCAAGCATCAGCCAGCCTTCAATTTCGAAGAACTCTGCCACCCTTCAGACTTTTACTCTTTTGATAAGACATTTTGATTAGTTATGTATTCATGTTTGGTGCTTTAGTTAGAACAATCTAGGGGTGTCTATAGTTATATCTGCTACACTGCTTAACCTCTGTTTACAGGATTACGCCACATCTTGATTCAGGAACAGGAATTCCATTCCACTTTTGTTATCAGAGGAACTCCTGTTGACACGCAAGTTAGCACTGACAATTCTTTACCTGCAGTACTGTTTGTTATTGCTTATAGTGGTGCTGATTGTGTGTTTTCTTTTGCAGCCAGCTGTGTCCTGTGGCGTCCATCCCTCTTTTGGTCAATAGACCTCTCAGTCTGTCCTTTAGTACTCCTGAGAGTTATATTGGCAGAAATAATTAATCGGCTATACGACGGGTTCAACTGCCAGTAGGTGCAAACCCTTTGGTTCATACAGGGTGTATCTGACAGGCAGCTTGGATGAAACTGTGTCGTATGAAACAAAAAAGGCCTTCAACACATATTAAAGTCTCAGTGATATTGCTTCATTATTTTTTTTAAAAGTACAATTGGAGTGCTAAATGGCGATTCTAGGTTTAAATAATGTGCTTTGCTCAGTAAGACAAGTGTAACATTACTTGTATGACTACATTATACACTGCAAAAGAATTTATTTAAAGTGCCAATTTACAATGTTTTTTTGTAAACATTTTATTAGTTTAATAACAAACAAACAGTGTACCTTAATATGGTGCATACACTACTCGAACCCCAACACCCTTCTTTTTCTTCCCCTCCCCCTCTTTAAAGTCACTATAAAAAGGCCAACACGGTCCACTAGTTCACAACTGTCTCTTCTTCTCCATAATCCAGGGAGCTATCCGTGTCCAATTCTTCGGGTCCCAGACCCGTCAGAGATGCAATCAGATGCTGCCATGCCATCAACGATTCTGTTTCCTCTTCACCCGCTCTACATGCTGCCTCCCTCCAGACCACTGTTTCAGCCTCGGCCCACTGCAGAAGGTCCCTCCACCAGGTATCTATCTACATTGGGTCTTGCCTGAGCTTTCCATGGCATCCTTCTTTTTGCTAAAATATAGGCCAGGTATTTGAGTTTGCACACATGCTTGAGTTTGTGCGATCTAGGGAAGCCCCCCATCCTGCATGCCCACAAGGAGTCTACCATTAGTTCAATACCTTTGGAAGCCAGTCGATCCGCTATTTCCCTCCAATATCTCGCAATTTCGGGGCAAGCCCAGAACATGTGTACCATCCCGGCATTTTCTACCCCACATTTTGGGCATCACTGTGTAGCCGCATTTGTGAATTTAGCAATTCTCTTGGGGGTCATATATGCTCTATGAGTAATATATAATTGAATCCGTTGTAATCGGGCGTTCCTCAACACTTTTTGTGGTACCCTTGCGCCTTTTCCCATAGCCCATCGCTTATTGTTTCCCCACTTTCCTCTTCCCAGTCCTGCCTCATCTGAACCACCTCCTTTCCCACTTTAGACATCAGTATTTCGTAAATTCTGGAGACCTCATGACCCCCGTCTGACACCGTTTGGAACATTTCTATAGCCTCGTCTGGCTGCTGGGTCAGTTCTACTTCTGACCACATCTTTTTTAGCATTGCCATCAACCTCACATACGTGATATAATGCCCGCTATGTAGGTTCCCAGTGTACCCTTATGGCGCGTCTCAATTGATCATCTATCCCCTTTAATGTCACCAGAGGGACCTACAGGGAGAACAGTGTCCGGCTTCCCAGCATTACACAGGTCCTAGGCCAGATCTTCCTTCCCAGGGTCAGTAGTGCCGCTCTCCTACTTTTCGGGGACTCTGTTACCCACATCCATTCATTTAAGAAATATGGTGTGCATTCCGCCCTCAAAAGTCTGGACTCCGAAGTGGTGTCTTCGGAGAGCCATCTAGCTACATATTGTAATTGGCCCGATAGGTAATACACCTCAAAATTGGGTAGTTTAGTACCTGCCCGATCATGTGGATTTTGTAATTTCCATAGGGCTACCCGATTCCTAGTATTATGCCAGATGAACCCTCTAAACATGTTGTGGAGTTTATTAAAAAAGCGTTTAGGTATCAGGTACGGGACATTTGCAAAGTTGTGTAGCAGCCTGGGCAATACTATCATTTTAAGCAATGCCTTTCTCCCCACCATGGTTAGGGGCAACCTTGTCCAGAATGTCATACTGTGTTGACTCCCTTCTACTGCTTAATCTGTATTATTCCTATGTTCATATTCAACCTTGTGATATACATTTATCCCCAGGTATCTGAAGTTGTGTCTACCGCCTATTCAATATGTAACACTGGTAACCTATCTTGAGGCGTTCCTATGTATCTCCCTAGTGGGAATATCATGGATTTCCGTGGGTTTACCGTTATACCCGATATTAGTGCATATCAATCTAGTACCTCTAGTATATATTGTACATTTTCTTCAGGGTAGCTTAGATACAGCAGCATGTCATCCGCATACAGTGATATCAAGTGCTGTCCACCTTTCGTTGTGATGCCCACCTCCCCATATTGATATCTGAGGTATGCCGCCAGAAGCTCCAGCGCTAGTATAAACAGCATCAGGGACAAAGGGCAGCCCCGTCTAGTTCCCCTGCCTAGCGTCCACCTTTCCGATATCACCGGCCCTGTACGGACTCTGGCAATCGGCGCACTATATAATATTTTCACGCATTGCAGATACACTGGTCCTATCCCAAACTTCTTTAGGACCGCTACTAGCCAGGACCATTTAACAGAGTCAAAAGCCTTGACTGTGTCTAATGAGACTATTGCCAATTCTTGGGAGCTTCCAGCGGTCTGGTCTATAACATGGTGCAATCTCCTAAGATTATCAGAAATGTTCCACTGAGGGACATATCCTGTCTGGTCATGATGTATCAGGGCACTTATCAGTGTTTTCAATCTGTTTGCCATCACCGTGGTGAGGATTTTACTGTCCTGATTTAACATTGACAACGGTCTGTAGGATCCGCAGTCAGTGTCTATTTTGCCCGGCTTGAGGAGCGGAATAATGACCGCTTCCCTCAGCATCTCCGGCAGCCTACCCCGTTCAAACGCCTCATTTAGCATGGCCAAAAGTGGTGGAAGCAGGTCTGCCATATATGTCTTATAAAATTTACTTGGGAAGCCATCAGCCCCCAGCGCCTTATTGGTGGGTAGGTTATGGATTACATATTCCAGTTCCTCCAATTCCAGTGGTGCCTCAAGCCGTTCTCTATCAGCTACCTCTAGCCTGGGCAGGATGATGTCCTCCAGCACTTTGTTTATTTCAATGTCTTCTACTGCTGTTTTATCAGTGTACAGTTTATGATAGTATCTTTGAAAGCACTCATTTACTCCTTGTGTGTCCTCGTGTGCGCCATCTTTGCTGCGCATCTCCCGGATTACCTGTCTCGGGGTCTCACTTTTACACAACCAGGCTAATAATCTGCCTGGTTTATCTCCTTCCGCATGCTGTTTCTCTATATATTTCCTATAGTTGAGGTTACATAATCTCTCCCAATGGGATTTACATTTTTCGGTTAGGTGTCTTATCGCCTCAGCTTTTTCTGGGGAGTCTGAACCCTCTTGCATTTTAGCCTCAATCTCCCTTTCTGTGGATTGCAGATCTGCCGTTTTGCCCCACAGCAGCCCAGTCGTCTTTGATATCGCTGCCTCCCTTATTACTACCTTGAATGCTTCCCAGAGCGTGTCAGCTGATGCGACACTTCCAGCATTTAGTTCAAAGTATTCCTGTATTGCTTTTCTTAGGTCTTCCCTGAACATGGTATCCTTCAGTGCTTCTGCATGAAGTTTCCATGTCGGAATCCTAGGCCTGGTGTAACGCTCACCTGGTATCCACGGGGACGTCACTCAGCCTGTTCTGACCTCTTACGACCTCGAACCCTTCCCTAGAGTCTACTCGACTGGAGACTGGGCCTTGTTTTCTTGGAAAGTTTGCTCTCCGTCCTGCTTTCAGCGCAGGGGCGCGTTGATTGATGCAGGCGCGTTGTTGCCTAGTTACTTCACTGGCAAGAGTCCGACAGGTAAGTATAATGAGTCTTTTGAACAGTTCTCTAACTTAGTTCCATTCCTTCCTTAGATGATGGCCGGCGTCCGGGGATGGCGACGTGCTGCTGAGATGAGTAGCGCTGACGGTGAGTGAGAGCGCGGTGCGTGATACGACCCTTTCGTATTTGTATTGAACTGAGTTCTTTTTCTGTGTCTTTTAGGTGCCGCGACGTTTTCAGCATGGATGCCGGTTATGAAGAAGAAATGTGGTGAGTAAGTGCGGTATGCGCGCCTCTAGATGTTTCCACGCTAACCTGGAGTGTCTTTTCCCTCTTGCAGATGGATGAGAAGTTCCGGAGACAGAGTTCCCCCAGAGCGGCTGGGATTCAGGTAAGCGTTTGAAGCTCGTACAGTCTTCAAAAATAAGCGAAGATTTGCTGAATGTTTACTAATGCCTTTTTTCTGTTCTTTTCCCTTTTCCTTAGGAAGCGGCATGCCGGGATGGGAATGACACCGCCGAAGATGCCCGCAGAACAGAAGAAGCGATGAATGATGGGCAGAAGCGCCGCAAGGTAAGGCTGTTCCTAACAGTGTTCTTGTTCTTGCTGGAGCTGAGCGCAGAAGAAAGATGCAGGCCTATTGGAGACCAATCCGAACATGGTGAGTGTCACGCTGCAGGTGCAGAAAACCCAAAGCATGTTTCTCAGCCTGGGCGTGGCTTAAATAGTCTCTGGGTATCCCAGGTGTCTCTGGGCTGAACCACATCCAAAAGACTAGACTGCACATGCAGTTCTGGGAACCGAAATATGTGGGGCATCCTTCTTGTCCCCATCAATGCACTACAGGTCCAATGCCCAATGTTATCCTATGGGAGTGAGTGAGTCTCGTGCCACAAGCGCCAAGTCTGACTCGAAGTGGATCTTTGGAGGGATGGAAAGGCCCTTGAGGGCCATGTAGGTGATCGTGGCCTGTCTCCAGCCTGACATCTTGGAGGGCTGGGGACATGAGGTGCAGGAATCATGACACCTGGGCGGCGAGATCTGCCATGTCACCAACAGTGGCATGTGGTCTTATAGTACTGCTGCTTTGTACTCTGCCTCCTTAATCTCTTCCACCATGGAACTAGACAGTAGTATGTAGTCTAACCTGGTGTATAAATCATGTGGAGCTGCATAATGTGAATACCCCCTACATTTGGGTTGAAGCTTCCTCCATATTTTAGTGAGCTGGAATTCTCGTATGGTTGTTGCTCAGGGCCTTTGCAGCCGGGTTAGGCTTGGTTATTTTGTCGTCTGACCTATCCATCTTGGGGTCTAGTGTACAGTTAAGGTCCCCTCCTATTATGACCGCTCGTTCCATGTATGGGCTAACAGTGGCATACAGATTTCTAAAGTAAGGTGCAGTATCATTGTTCGGGGCATAGATATTAATCAAGTTGACCACTTTATTGCCCACTATCCCCTTTACGAACACCATTTTCCCATCTTCTCTTACCTCCTGTTGCAACAGTTTGAACGAGACGTGGGGGGCAACCCATATAAGGACCCCCCTAGCGTATACCGAGTATGTGGCCCCCATTATGGTCCCTTTCCACTTCATCTTCATCAACTCTAGTTTCTCTTTGGTTAAGTGGGTTTCCTGTAGCATTGCTATATCTATCTTTTGCAGACGTAAATACATCATAACTTTGTTGCGCTTAATATAGGTGTTTAACCCGCGTACATTCCAGGTCACAATCCTAAGTCCCCCATTTCAGCTATATCCTACTCCGCCCACCCTCCTTCCCCACCTTTTCCAATACAGATTTAGTTGCGTTTGTGGACCTTCCGTGTTGAGCTCCTCTGTCCTCTTAAATGATCGCCCCTCCGCTTAACAATTAACATTGCAACTCCCCCAACTCCCTGCCCACCCCCACCCTTCCTGTCCCCAACTGCCCCAACTCCCCAACCAGTTGCCCAGCTCCATCCCTGGATCTTAGGCTACCCAGCATCTAGTCCCTTTCTACGGCATAGCCGATACTCAGAACCCAGCAGGGGGATACTATACTACTAATAACCTAACTAATCTACCTACTGGGGTTAAAGGTGCGTCTCCTCCGTTCCTGCATTTAAGCTACAGTATGTGATACATTCCCATATGTAAGCACTGCATAACTTCCACAACGCCTGCCAACTAATGTCCATGTATATTCTAAATCAGGGGTTCGGAGATGATGCTTAGTTATCGTCTAGTCACAAGGTCAATATATGTACCGTACTTATCTTCATGGGACCGTATGTCCGCTCATCTGGCCCTGTGAAGGTGCCGATTCACTTCTCCATCTCCCGCTCCGCCTGGTCTCCTGACTCTGTCGGGCAGTACCTTGCGTCCAGCCATGCCGTCACACCCTCAGGTGAGTAAAAAAAAAGGGCTTTGTTTTTATGGAGCACGTTCATCTTCGCCGGATACAGCAGCATGTATCTGTAGCCCGCCTCTCGCAGCCTCCTTTTGACCTCCAGATCCAATTTACAATGTTGGTGCAATTAAATGACGTAATTTCTTAAAATATCGTCATTTGCAAAAAAAGAAGTGCCTAAAACTCAGACACGAACAACCCGTAAAGATATCTGCATTTTTTTTCCCCACAGATGTGCTGCTGTCAGCAACGTCTCGTGTGGCTCTTGCCAAACGCTTGCATGACCTACTGACATTGGCCTACATAGAAAGAGACAGACTGATTTATAAAAGTGTTTTAAAATGGTGCAATCCTATTTAAATACGCTTTGTAAATCAGGCCCAGAGTGAGACATTTAGAGAGCGCAAAAGACAGAGACTGGGCTACATGGGTCTTTGATACAGTTCGTAGTTTCATATTATAGGAGTTTATAACAGCAGAATTCAACAGTCACTTTCTTGAGATTGCAGGTTTCACACATTTTTTATTACAATGGTATTTGCATGTTCACGCGCTTCCATTGGATTCATAGTGGGGGTGATTTCTGGATGATGCTGCTACCAGTATGCTTACTTCAATGGCTGAGAATTTGGAGGAGGCAGGCAACACACAAAAGGTTAGAAAATACTGGGTTAACAACACTACAGAAGTTGAAATGATTTCCGATCACTTACAGTAACTGGGTGGTCGGGGATCCCCCAAATTTCTGTTCCACAATAAGTGAAACATGTTGCATTGTCAAGCACATCGCGGCAGCAACATTATTTAAAACTTGATGGGATTTAACAAAAATCATGTGTTGGCTGTTTTGCGGTCCAGCAAGAAACCAGAACCACAAAAAATTGCATGAATGAAAGTAGCGAATTTGTTAAAGCAATTGTGCTAGCAACATCTTTAACAATTGTTTAAAATTCTTTTTTTATTTATGCGTTTGCCTAATTCAAGCCTTTTGCATTGCATACCATTAAAAGCAATACAATCAGTCCACATTATTCATAAAACATACTTACAAACATTCAATCTAATCATCCTTTTAAAGCAAAATTTAAACAAGTAATTCATTCTGAGAAGTCCAACCTTCATAGGCTTTGATAAACTGCCAACATTCCGGGTCTTTCCCCTTCTACAGTCAGTCTAATTTGAACCATAGTCCATACATGAAAGACTGCAGCCACCACCTTCAGCAATTCTTCAGAATAGAGCATGGACCAACATTGATCAGATTTATGGCCCCCAGAGTTTGCTGTGAAAGACTCATAGCCCCTTCATACAGATTTCCCAATCCGGCACAGACCGTCATAAGGTGCCTGATAGTTTCTAGCTGTACCCCACAAAAGCGGCATAATCTCAGCTCTCTGGGTTCCTTGATCCAAGCCCCTGTTACCTCCGATACTGGCAGTAGTAAATTCAACCTTAGATGGAGGACAAATCGTTGAAGGGATGGTCAAGTAGCTGCAGGTCTTGTGCCATAAGAAACTCTGCTTGGTGAACTCTATATAGCGTTTGTGATGCGTCTATCCGTCAATGGTCGCAACCTGATCGCACAACGTGGGCTTCGTTAGTTCATATAGGAAGACCCCAGTCTCCGACATGTCCTCCACTTGGAGACCTATGTCTCTTAAGTGACTGTGCTTGTTCAGGCTGAGATACGCTAAGTCACACCGCCTAAGATTAGCATGCACCCCCAATAGCTGTAAGAAGCGGTTCGGGCTAATACCAGACTCGCCTTCCAGGATCTTCATGTACAGCCGAGTACACCTCATCTTCCAGCGAGTATCAATCAAGATCCACCCCAGCTCCATTCTCAGAGCTTCAGCCAACACCGACTGTGGGATACCTGCAATTGAGCTCAAGAGCTTACACTCTATGGTGTTCAACCATTTAGTGTTGACACCCAGCATAGTTTCAGCATCATAAAACAAAGTGGCATTGGCAGATGTGTTACATACTTCAATGAGGCCCTCAACAGACTCACCCCCCTTAAATCTAACAAAGTTCCTCAGTACCTGCCGTTTACGCATCAGCTTGATGGCTACTGGGCCCCGAACCATGGTCTGGAAGGGGATACCGGGAAATGGGCAGCCCAGGTAGATATAATTTTTAACTTGCTGGAGCTTGATGCCCTCCAACCACTAGCTGTTACTCACCCCCTTTTTCCCTGTTATGCTGTACTTGTAAGATCTTAGTCTTTTGAAAATTAATCTTCATACTATTTTCCTTTGAATATTGTGCCAGTGCGTTTAGGGAGTTTTGCAGGCCCAGAGGAGTGCAGTCGGGTAAGACTATGTCATCTGCATAACCCATCCATGAGATGGGCTGCTACCCAGACTCGACAGGTAATTACCCCATTGGGCCAACGTTCCCCATATATGCCATATAGGGATTGAACAGCGGGGGTGCTAAAACACACCCCTGCTTCACTCCCCTATTAGTGGCCACCGGTGCAGTAGTCACCCCCTTCTGGGAGGTTCTGACTATTACATATGTATTGGTATACAAAAGACGTATCAAGTACAGCAATTGCGGGGTAATTTGCCACAAAACTAATTTCTTCCACAATCGGTCTGGGTCCAGAGAATCAAATGCTGCTGTGTAGTGAACAAAACACAGAGGGACACCACCGTGCCATAATGGGCCTCGGCGAAACCCTACAGCAAATGCCCACAGAGCTAGCACCGTGGAGCACCCTCTCCTAAATGCAGCAGTTTTAACAACACAGTGGCAAATACTTTGCTGCTGGGGTCTAGCATTGCTAGTAATCGATAATTCTGTGGATCATTATACAAGCCTTTTTTTGGCACAGGGATTAAGATTGACAGATGCCAACCTTTGGGGATTGTACCAATTTCCAGTATGTCCATAAACATTACATGTAAAACCTCTGCTTAAAACTGAGGGTTCACCTTTAATAAAACATTTGGCAAACCATCAGGGTCCAGGGGCCCAGAACGATTTTAGTCCTCTGATGGTGTCAACGATGTTAGTGCTGCTCATGCTATCCCCAATATTCCCCTCAATATTGCTATATCTACTGGCCGTTTGATTCAAGGTCCCCTCCCCCATATGTTTCAGCTAGAAATTGCACCCATGAGTGTTCGCTGACACCACACAATGCTTTCAGGATTTTACTACCCATATAGATGCGATAGAGGGAGCAGAATTTCCTAGACTTTTTAGTTTTAATAATTTTAAAAACTATATTCCAATTAGCGGTGTAGACACCACTTTTATATTCAAAGGCGTGGGTTTGATCTGGCTCGTGTGCGCTGTTGACCACTCTCACATTAGTGTGTATCAAATAACTCATAGAAATTGGTGGCAGCGGGCACACTATTCCCTAAAACCTCCCACAAGGTTTGCAAAATATAAACAATGAATTATGGATTGGGAAAGGTGACTCGCACTCAAACACCAACGCTTGTGAACTTGAACACTGCTAACAGAGTATATCACTGTAACAAATCAGATGGTATAGAGTTCAAAATGTAATTTTCAAGAATGAACAGCCAACACGTGTTTCGACCACCTAGTCGTTTTCAAGGCTGTTGGGTTGTCAACAAACATAAAACATAACATATCAGATCAAAATTAATGGTACAGGTAATGTTCAATGGGTTTAGCATGAAAGCAAATCATAAACCATTTGAATCAGCATTATGTTACAAAATTAAAGTTGAAAAAAAGACCAAAAACGTGTCACATATGTCAAAGAAGGAGGGTTGAAGTCAAATGGAAACAAATGCAAATAGAAACCATAAATCAGAATGCTTGACCACACAGGTCAATAAAAGTAAAAACAAAGCCTCACATCTGATTGTTTTTACTTTTATTCATGAATGCGTGGCACAATGCGGTTTATCACATGGAATAATTATAACACCGATTTTGAGTGTCACCAATCTCTAATCCATCCACTACCTATGTGGTCAAGCATTCTAATTTATGGTTTCTATTTGAATTTGTTTCCATTTGTGATATACAGTGATATACTCTTATAGCAGTTTACAAGCGTTGGTGTTTGAGCGCGAGTCACCTTTCCCAATGCATAATTCATCAACTAATTTTATATTGTTTCAGCTAGTTCTTCTACCTGGTGTTTTGCTGGGATTGGAACCCTACAGTACGTTAGGTTCTTCTTCAATAATATTGTACACCTTTTAGGTTTTGTGAAAATATTGAATTTTATTGTGTCAGTTGTTTAAACACGTTCGTTGGTTGACATTGGTTGTCACTATTGTGACATACATTTTAGTGCGTACGTTGTTCTCAAAGCAAATCATGAAGCTACATGCTTAGGATTCTTAAGTGGCGACATGTGTTTCAACCAATGGTTTTTCTCAAGGCAATTTAGCTAAATTCTGCGTCCCGTGCGGGTGTTGCTTGTCAAAGTTATTTCAGAGTGGTCTGCTGATTAGCATCTGTGCCCGGTTGGGTCCGGCGGTCTCGCAGCGGGTTATACTTTCCCCAATTCTTTCAGTCGACCTTGGAAGAATATGTGCAGCTGAACTTGTGGCATGCACGTTATGCACATTTCCTTGCAGTGGGTGCATACGTCCACAGAGGTGTTTTAATAAATATCAGTTAAAATAGGGGGCTTTGATGGTTCATAGGTGCTGTGCATCCCAAAGGCCTATGCACTGCATGGAGCTGCTCCGGAGCATGTGGTTTGAGATGGAAAGAACGGCTCAGCCGTCCCAGAAATTACAGCTGCATCGCACGCTGGCTGAACCGCAGCCAGGACCTCGCCAGATTCCGACTTTCTGGCATTCTCCTAAGTGCTGGACTATTACAGCTTCGAAAGGAGCGGGGCACCGGGAGGAAGGGTTAGTTGGTTCGCTGACACTCCGACCCACGCACTTTCCCCGGCAGATCAATGTGAACCCGACTCACTTTTATAGGCATGCTTATACTTTCCATTTTTGTAAAAACTCCAAAGTGGGAATTAGTGACTGGCTCCTGGGGTACAAATGTGAGGGTTCGCGAATAACCAGACCATGTTTAGGGCTGGCTTGTATGTTGTATAGGGAAGTCTTTGTAATACTGATACAAATGAAATGTTCTGTGGATACCTCTTTCAATCCTTGATGTGCTGGAATGTAGCTGCACATCACGAGAAGTGCTAGTACAGATGGTAACATGTTTTACATAACATGTGCATACATGCTACCAGTGTAGCTCTGTGAGTGTATTGCTTGCCTCTGTGTAAACAATAAAAAGCAATTAAAAAACAACAACATTTAACATGGCCCATTCCTGGCGGGCAGAGCTTAGTCTTTCATCCTTCCAATATCAATTAGCTGAATACTAATATATCGGATAATACATTCTTAAAAGGAGGGCAGACGGATTCCGACATAAAAATCAGGGTAATAAGTCAACACTAATAATTTATAATTGTTCATTTATAACACGCTTAATACCAGGGGTGGTTTCTAAACGTGGGAGGATTCAACCCTGTGTGTTGTCTTGCTTCCAAGACAAACACGTTGCCCCTGAGCTATCCTTTCTCATACAACTGCTCTTGTTGTGAATTTGCAATGTGTGCTCCCAAAAACAGTGTTTGACTTAATGTATATTCTTTTGTATAGCGAGGAATTGTGTAATTAAAGGGGAAGTTCGCTCAGAAATGTTATCGTCCCATTCGATCAGCCATGTGTTTTATATCGATCCATCTTAAAAAAAAGTCCTATGCAATACACCTTAGTTTTCCTCAGTTTTATACCGGCAAAAACGACCTGCATGGGTACTGCCATCTTGTGGAAATCTTATCCATTGATCTTTCGCCCTAGGTTCAAGTGCCCTCGCGGCACTAAATCATATCACCCGCCACTCAAGCTGACATCACTATACACTTACGCCCCTGTTCACAACGCCAATGCACGTCTTACGTGAATGTCCTTTGTGCGCCATCTATTGACGTGTCTCCATGGAAATGCCAAGACGCTGCTTTCCTCACAAATGTAAACAAAGCCTTTCTGATCACAGTGTTGGAGTTTCTGCATTTCTTTGAGCTCTGTTCAGTAAACTGCCAAGTACTCCACACATTTACAGCAGGTACTTCGGCTGCCATGAAATAATTAACTCATTAGTTGCTTTTCATTTAGTCACCTCATATTATGTACAAATGTCTTTATCAAACCATATTTTAATAATAATTTAACATGGCATTTTCTTTACATGTGTCCTTGCACATTTTTTAATATTTTCCCGATTAATCTTGTCTTTGCACAATTGGTTTTTCTAACATGGCTGTTTTTTTCACTTTTTTTGTTAACATTGAATTTTCATGTGAAACTTCCGTACGTTAATGTATACAAACCAAAACATTTCTATTTATCTCACTGTTGATTCTGTACTTTTTCACTATTCAGGAACAATGGCCAATATTCAGCCCTACATGTACTAGCCTGACTATTCAGAAGAGGAAATCCGTGAAAGAAAAAAAAGTCGAGACCAGGAGGAATCAGATGCCAGTTGTGACGATGAATCACTGGAGCCTTAACCCAGTCACATGGAGGACGTTTCCACATGGTGTACCTGCTACCGTTGTGAGATTATGCCAAGTGTGTTGGAGAACTGCTGTTGCCGAAAAAACTCTGGCTGCTTGGCATACATTGCCGAAGAAGACACACCGCCAGTATGTGTTACCGAGCTGCATGATTTCAGGGCAGCCTGCCTTACAGGATCCGTTTTGCAAATGCTGATGGTACTTATGCACAAACTTCGATCTGCAATTTGCCCGCGTAATCCAAGTAACAAGTAAGTTAACTCAATATATGGTGTATGTTTGATAACCGAGACGGCTAACATTTCATGTTTTTCCCCTATATCACTGTAACTTCTATGAGTCAGTAACAAAAGCATTTTAGTTTACATTGAACACATTTTATTTCTAATCTCAAACCCTAATATTCAGCTTTAGCATCAATGTCCAAACAATTATCTTTCTTTAACTTGGAAGTAAAAAATAAAAATGTGTCACCATCTCCCCAACTGTTTATCGAATGGGTGTTCAAAATTTCAATTGACCCCCACTTGATATCCCAAGTGCTGTTAGTGCTTTTAACAAAAATTAACTTTTTAATGGCTCACAATGCCTTACATTAAAAAAGGTATTTACAGCATAATACATGCACTTATTGTGTTTATTCAAGTAAACTTTTTCTGTATCTCTTTCACAGGTGGTACAGGCTTGTGGCCTACTGTGCATTTATATGGTGGATTCATAGACGACTGGGATTTCCGTGTTCGCTGAGTGATAACGGCCTGCGTGGTTCGCGCCATTCGTGAAAAACTCCCAAGTGACTCGGGACAATAACACAGATATATGCATACAGTACCTAGACCACAGCAGTACAATTTGTAGTTTGTCATTGAAACCTTTAAACAAAACATATAAAAACATTTTTAAAAAACGAGTCGATATGAAAAGAGGGTGGAAATTATTTGTAAGTACACAACACGTACAAACATATAAGAGGATTGTGAATGATTGTTCTTCAACCGGTTTACTGGCCTATTGCGGTCCCATCATCCACATCCATCCCCCCACTGTTATCAACAACAATGTGCACCTTTGGACGTGCGCTCAGAAGGGGGCTGGCTGGGTGATAAGGCTAAAGGTGCCGAATACCATGTACACCTCAAATGGCACTTTGGAACGGGGACCATTGACCACATGCCCTCCTCCAGACACCCCATTGAAGACCCCGTCCCTGCAATCAACATATCTCAATGTCCTTTCAATGTGTTCTGGCCCAATTGCGCTCTCCTCATCCACATCCATCCACCCCCACCCCCGGTATCAATGGCAGTTCGCGCCTTTGGCCGTGCGCTCACAGGGGGGCTTCACTGGCAGGATTTGGGGGGTCCAAATTTGTCATAGTTGCCTTGTGGGTGTGAACAAAAACGTCACACATTCACATACATACCCACCTCTGGAAGCCTTTATTAAAACTGTGGAAGTTACCAAGAAAACATCTCTGAAAATCGACAAGGGATATCGCCATATATCCACTTTTTTCATTGCTTGCCGAATCAGCTCATCTGCTCTTCCAATTTACGGTTAGTCAACTTTTACTTAGTGTCAAATGTTATCTTCTGTGCCACTTTCTATTGCTTTATACTCAATGTACACCATATTCCCAATTTAATATACTTTTTTCTCTGCAACTAGGACATGGGCCGCTTCATCTATACCTGCACTTCTAACTAAGTGTTATGCGGATGACACTCAGCTCTCTTTCAGGCTATCCCCTCAGCCTCCTCTCCTCCTTCTCTCACTCTTGAGTGTTTATCCGCCATTCAGGATTGTTGGGCCTCAAACAATGTCTTCCTTATTGCCAGTAAGTCTGAGATCCTTTTCATTGGTACCCCAGCTCTCGATTTCCATCTCTCCTTATGCCCGCCCTCCTTGGGCCCTCATCCTTCGCCTTCCTGTGAGGCAAAAAACCTAGGTGTCTTCTTCGACTCCACTTCTCCTTCTATCCACACATGATGTATCGTGTCAAGAAGGACCACTTTCAACTGCACCTCCGCAGAGGTATTCTACCTTTTCTCACTTTACCACAGAAGCTCACTGTCTGGAGAGCCCTGGTTCTCTCCTGGCTGGACTACTGAGCCAGCCTCTTTCTCAATCTGCCTACCTCTACTCTTTGCCCTCTGCAACTAATCCAGAGCAGGACTGCAAGATTTATCCATTGCCTCAAGCCCAGGCACAGTATCTCTCCAGCCCTAAATTTCTCCACTGCCCCCTGTGACTGCAAGAATCAAGTTTAGGACCCTCTGCATCATCCACAAGCATCCCTGGGGCCGGGGCCCGCACTACAGCCAACTCTCTTACGAAATACCTTCCTTCCAGAGCCCCTCGCTCTGCTACCTCCAACTCTATGAGGGTCAGAGGCTTCTCTAGACAGAACGGGTGTTAGATCTCTCTCCTGCCTGGAATGGCCTCCTTGCACTGATCCTGTGCAGCCTTGCCCTAGCTGCACTTACTCTATGCCATGCTGCCTGATCCCACTTCCCCGTACCCTCTCCCTCACACTTCCCCCTCTCCCTTCACCAAACACTTCACATTGTCACACTTACACAATCCGAATGACACAAGCCCTTGTAGGATTGTTTGTCTCGTCTTCCCTCTATCTTCCCTCCCTTGTCTTGTAGCTCCTACAAACACTTGTGTACATGCGCGTTATAACTGACACATGTTATCCTCATATCATAGAACATTACTCAGTATTGCTTCTAAATCTAATATTTTGTGGGGCATGTTCTCAGTTTATGTTTGCCATAGTACTCAGCGTCACATTCATTGACATTGCATTTTTTTGGTTTTTATTAACAGATCATAGGGACAATCCAAAAATGCCTTCATGTATCATGTTTGGTTGCCCCAATGTTAGCCATGTCAAAAGTGAAATTACAGTCCTGCATGTCTTTCCGAGGGATATCAATTTAGTAAAAATATGGTTGTCAAACTGCAGCTTTCCAATTTCCGAGATTGACGCAGAGCCAACGATGTCAGAAATGTTCAAAGAGTCCAAGTTCACTAAAAAGGGTCGCCTCAGACCACTGCAAATTAAAACACAATGCTGTTCCTACTGAATTTGAGCACACGCTGAACCTGGTGAGTAGTTTTTGGGGCCTGATTATTCTAATATATTGCACTATTTATATTGCACTATTTTGTACCACCTACACCTAACCTCATGACTTTACCTTGACAGTTTTTATCTTCCAGTCCAGCCCAAAATCTATCCCATACTCTATGATTTTGCTACTATTTGTCCTTCGGTTCAGGAAGCCGGACCCTCTGTCCTGTAGGGATGAAGGCCTGCCCCATACCCAGAATATTCAGATTGTAAATGATATAAAAGTGATAACATGCTGGAATTAGTTTCCTTTAAAAAGGATTATTTTTCTATTTGCTAGCCGTTATGACCAGCATGCAGGGTGTGGTGGGACTTCTTGCCCAGCCCCCATTGATCACCCTTTAAATCCCCTCTGCCATGAAACCAGGCAGGGTCCATGTGTGGCAGATACAGACATTGGGCCTCATTACACGGAAGGCGGTAAGGGTTAACGGTCACTGGTAATGGTACCGGTGACCGTTAACCCTTACCGCCTTACTACGAGGTCCCTTTGCGGGTTGGTACTTTAATGCCTGCTTTTTAACAGGCGTTAAAAACCAACCCGCAAAGGGACCAGGGTGCTAATTACGGTACCGCAATTTGCGGTACCGTAATTAGCACCTTCCCCATTCCCATAATGCCCTATGGGGCAAAAATGGGAATCGGGAAGGGCAATGGGGGGAGGGGGAATTACCGCCCCGCCAACCTTGGAATAGGGCGGTAATTCCCCTTTCCTCCAAGGCGGTGCCAGTATTTTACCGGCATGGACCAAGGTGCTAATAGCACCTTGGTCCACCGCCTACCGTGTAATGAGGTCCATTGAGTTTTAAAGATACTAATTTATTGAGTTTTCCTCCCCCAGTGTGTAAAACTATAACATTATAGGTCAATAGCAGGATGCTTTCACCAAGACAAAACTCAAATAGCAAAATGTCTTTGGGTTTCACTGACCTCATTCTGAAGGTCCCTCTCTGATGTGTGTTTATTTTCCAGCCACTCACAATCTTTCACTTCTGGGAGACCCCATCATCTAGATCTCAATACGGGTGCCTGACCACTAGACCTTGGCAGTAGCACAAGGTAGAGCTGTGTAACGCCAAGTTAAGCTACAGAGCTTCCTTCAGCAGGCTAGCCATCTGTGCTGAACTACAGGCTGAGCTGGCTTTAGCACTCTTCCTTTCTGCTGTCAGGTCGTGGCACTCCGTCCTTCTCGTCTTTTTTGGATGTCTTGTTTCTAAAGGAACCTATTCTACCATCCTCTTCTCTGGGCTTCTTGTAGCTTCTCTTTAACCTCTTCTATGCTCTGCCACATGCCCATAGCTCCCACCCTCCACAACTCCCTCTTGTCAGGCTTGGAGAGTGCCTTCGTCTTACCTCCTTCAGCCTCTACTTGCCTGGCTCACCTCTTTTTGCTTCTCTCCATCTTCAATGTGTTTCTTATGTCTCTCAACCTCTCCAGAGGTCTGTCCCAGTATCTGCCCCCAGTTTATACTCTCGTCCTCCTGCTGCCAGGTTCCATCCTGCTCTAAGCTACTTCCTACCCCCTCTCCTCTCATCAACCCACATCATTCTTCATCACCTCTTTATTCGCTACATCCTCCTCCTTTCCATGGCCTGTCCCCATTGTAATGACGGTCTGCGGTATGAGATTATTGATTCGTTGGTTGAGGTTGGCCAGGCACATGGACCTGTTACCTTCAATTGGTCACCCCATTGTGCGGCGTGATGAGCCAAGCCTATATTTGGCTTGACCACCATCTTGGATGATGAACTGCAGACTACTCAGCTTAAAGCAGACTGCTCACAATTCCGCTCTTGTGTCTCTAAAGATAATGTTCACTTTCCCTCAGCCGCAGTTACTGTGGTGTGCGCTTGACTCACAGGGACAGTCATTTCAATTATTCTGACTAGTGGGCTCCTGATCTTGCCCTCTCTGTGAGGGTACTTGCACATTCAAACACAACATTGTCCAAGAATTAGCTCTGCATCATGACGGTGTCTGAGGTTTAGTGTTTGTGTATATTCTTTGAAGGGCATGCTATTGTGAGGGCACTTGAGTGTTGGCTATGTGATACATGATGTTAGAGCACCTTAAATGGGTAGTGGCAGCTTCTTGGTTAATTTGACAAGCCATTGAGAACTGCCCTGGCCATGGTGGGGTAAGCCATGTGATCCTTCGAGTACAGACTCTGGTCTCGCATAGCTTAGTGGGTGGTAGCAGCCAGCCCCCATGGCTACATCGCTCCTTACCCGAGGGCTCATGCAGGGAAATTCATCAGCGTGCATTGTCATAGTGTAATGCCTAAACTGAATCACAGTGCAATATGCGATTTCAGAATCCAAGTTTGCTTCACTCCCTGCTTGTTATTAACTAACCATAAAAGAGCAGAGCATAACAATGTTTGTCCTGGAGCTACTCTGCCACGATGATGATTATGAGCAAAGAAACCAAACTCATATTTTGTTTTGTAGTTCTGAATGATAAATTAGCAGTTCTGATTTGCTTTCAACATTAGGAAAGAGTTACAAAGATGACAGAGTGGAATAATGCTTATCATTTTGTAGATCACAATTTTTGTTTCAAAAGCATTTTCGCATTGCCCTTTGATACTATCAACCATGGCCTACTGCTGAAGGGCCTGGAGAGCATTCTGGGGCACCATTTGCCTGGTTTATGTCTTTTCTTTCTAAGGGTACGCAAACAGTGTTATTTCCTTTTCAATCCTCCCCAACTTCTGTGACCTGTGGTGTCCCCTAGGGGTCCTCCCTGTCCCTGTTGCTTTTTAATTTATATATACGTCCATTGGCAGCCTTAAAACAGGATCACAAGGTAAGGTTCTATACCTAATCCAATGATAAACAGCTACTCATTAGGCTTGATTCTCCAGAAAGTGATCTCCTGTCTCGATTGAGGAATTTCCTTACAGCAGTGGGGGACTGGATGGCCAAGAAGTGGTTGAAGTGGAACAGTGCAAAGACCGAGATTATGGCAACAGGTGCCGCTGAATCGCAGACACCCTGGTCCACTGACTTTTGGCCAGACTCTGTTGGTCCATGTCCGGCCCCTGTCAATTCCGTCAAAAGTCTTGGTGTTAAAGTTCAGACCTCAGGCTCCTGGGATCTGCAGATTGCATCAGTATGCAACTCAGGGTTCATAAAGCTTAACATTTTAAGGAAGCCGTTGCCATTTTTTACCCTATGAGTCTCGAGCAAAGGTGGTTGCAGGTTCAGTTCTTGGGTCTATTGATTACTGCAATGGAGTCTATCTTGGCCAGCCAGATTTCTTGGTTCAAAGACTGCAGCTCCTTCAGAATTCTGCAGCCCGGCTGGCTCTTGGAGCTAGTTGATTGTCCCATCCCCAAGATTTTCATCGATTGCATTGGCTTTCTGTGTGTAGTCGCATCGAGTTTAAGACTCTCTGCATTTCTTATCAGTCCTTCTATCAGTTCGGCGTTGAGTATCTGCAGACGAAACTCATTCCTTACACTCCCTCAAGGTGGCCATGTTCGGCATCTCAGAAACGTCTGATGGTCCCTCGCTTCCAACGAGCATGGACCGGTAGTAGTGCTTTTTCCACCCTTGCACCTGGTTTGTGGAACTCACAACCAAATCATTTGCGAAGCATTAATAATCATTTAGCATTTCGGAAAGCTTTCAAGACATATCTTTTTTAGCTTCTGGCCATTCTCTGTAGATCGACGGAGTGCACTCTCCCACAGGCTGTTTCTTAGCACCAACATGCCTTCTGGCCATAGTACCACGCTTTATAAATACTATTACATTACATTACATCTATCCTGTCACAATGAATTTGGGTTAATGCCAGGCGAATGATAATGTGCAATTTCAATTTACCCCACAGTTAATTCTGAACAAGAACGACGCATCATTTTGATTTAAAGCTAGGACAAATAAACACAACGCAATTGGAGGAACACCTGTTTATTTGCCGAGCAGAATCCAAATGCGAGCTTGATATATGGGTCGAAAGAACCAGCCTACTTGCCAGGATCAGGGACATCCAATTGCATTTAAGTTTTCTCCACATAATCTCCTGCCCACGCACCCTCACGCTCCAACCCCACCCTCACCCTCTGAGAATCCCAAAATTCCAATTTTAATGCATCCTAAACCCAGGCAACAGCTTAAAAAACGTGGCGGAAGATGCAGCAAAGCAGGTGCGATCAAATGGGCCGATACGGACTTGCCAACCTTATACCCAAAGTTTTTTTCTAGTAAAACCCATGTTAATATTGATCCCTTTTCAGCATCAAATACTGTTACATATTTCCTGTCACACTCCTCGATCATTACTCGTAAACAAATTCATGTTCAGCATAGTGGACATGAGCCATATTTTTGGGATAGAGCTACTCTGCCAGCTTCCCTACCCATTTCCACAAAGCTGCATGAAAATAATCCTTCCCCCTACCTTTACTGCCTGGTTTTACTATTGGATTATTTGATGATGGGTTGCCAGATGTGTCATATTTGACCAATTCATCCCATGAAGTTGTAGCATCAGATGTAAAGGTTAACCCCATCTCTCCTAGTCTACTCATCCCATAGTGGGGTTTTTGTCATGATGCCTACCCAAGGGCATCAGGACCAAGCCCATCAGCTCCGGGAGCAGACATCCAGACACTTATTAAAACCCCAACAGCCCTGGCTGGGGGCTGTTTGGGTTCAGTCCTGGCGCCCTAGGTGCCAGGCTCATCATAGGAATCAGAGCTGGCGCCTTAAGCGCCAGGCTCATAGACTTTACTTACCTGATGCACACCATGCTGCAAGTGAGTCCAAGCCAACGTGAGGCCTGGATGGGACTATTTTATTACAGGGACTATTTCTTACTCGGGCGTGGTTCTGGGGAACTTCTTACCTGGAACTACTTTGGAGGCTATTCAAACCATGCCCGAACAGCAGCACACGCTTCGCGTTATTCTGCATCCAGCAGCGTAACGCTCACCGTGTCTGCAGCCAGAATCCAGTCTTCTGCCTCACCCGCCTCGAATCTGGAGCTCCTAAAAATAAGAGGAAAGAAAAGGACAAGGTTAGAAAACGAACTATTTTCAAATTCCTCACCTGAATCCGTGTCCCTCTCGCCTCCGGACCTGGAAAGAACATCATTTCAGTACGTGTCGCATCTCCAGCTGCAGCGCCGCGCCATACTCACCAGTCCTCGCAGCATCTTCCGATTCGGCGCTGCCTCCATCATTTCTTTGCCGAACTCTGGCACCTGGGGTAAAAAAGTAAACAACAAGGTGAGTCGAGAAAACCAACAAATATAACTCTTATCACCATAGACTTACCTGATTTACCACCGGAGGCATGATTCTATAACTCTTCACATCTTCATGTGCCGCACCTGCAAAGAAAGAGAAAACAACACGTTAAAAACGTGCAACATTTACCGGACAGCGTCGGGTAATACAGACTCTTACCTGAGCGCCACCAGCTACCACGAGAGCATCTTCTCACAAACTCAGCTGCAAGACAAGGAAGGAAGGGGGGAAACAAGAGTGAACATCGGACATATTGAACTCTATGAACTTGATACTTACTGGTCCTAGCCAGGAACCTCAGAGTCAATACTCTCCGGAACTCTCCCACGCCTTCAAACCAGTGAAGTAACTGGCATCAACGCGCCCCTGCAATTCATGCAGGATGGAGAGCTCATCTTGCAAGAATATAAGGTGAGATTGCTGAAATGGCACTTCGGAGTGATAAGTGGGGAGGATTGTGGGGGTGCCATCACTTGAATCCACTGGTGGCTAAATCCATCCCTCCACTTGCAGGAGAATACTTCTACGGGTCAAGCAGACAAGATTCGGAGGGCCAGTCCAGTCAGTCATCCCTGCACTAGGCATCACATTGGTGGAGACCGCAGCCGTCCGGGTCCGACCGACGCCCCTGTGGGAGCCAGGTGAGCGTAACAGAACGCGAAGCCTCTCTATAAATCCCCACCCGGGCGTTATGGAAACCTCGGAAACCGACCAACTGGCCCAATTACTGGGGGAATTTAGGGCGGAAGTGCACTCCACTCGTCAAGAGACTAATGCCCGCAGGAGAGAACCGATTGTTTCAAAGGAGCGCACTGACGATCTGGCTAGGCAGCTGCTGCAAACCCAAGCGGGGCAAACACCTTTACCAGGACTCGGGGGGAATCCAACTCCTGTTTCATCGAGCAAGCCGGTGCAAGTGGTTTTACCAGGGGCTATTCCTTTAGCTCCACCTGAACGCTTTGCTGGGGACCCAAAAAGGTTTGCAGTGTTTATGAACCAATGTCGCTTGCACTTTCTATGCAGACCTAGAGCTTTTCCGAATGACCAAGCCAAAGTAGCTTTTGTATTATCATACTTGAGTGGCAGTGCAGCTGATTGGTCGATTCCATTAGTCCATCAGGATGACCCTCTTCTTCGGGGCTGTCAGGGTTTTCAAATGAGCATGGAAAGCCTATTTGCTAGACATTCCCAGGGACAGGCCCTGGATAACGAACTTTTATCCCTATGACAAGGTAACCAGGATCTGTTAACCTATATCGCAACCTTTAATAGGCTGGTGGTAGAAACCGGATGGCAAGAGGTAAAACGAATTACACTATTTCATCATGGACTTCGGGGAGAACTTAAAGATGTTTTGGCCCAAGTTGTGAACCCACCTCAGGATTGCGCAGAATATATAGACTTAGTGGTCCAGTTAGACCATCGGCTTCAGAATAGAAAGGCTGACCGAGCTAAGTTCGACAATCGGGTATTGGTTAAACCCAACGTCACCCCCAAAGGAACAGATGAAGCAGAACCTATGCAGATAGGGGGGGTTAAGGGACCCTTAACTCAAAAGGAAAGAGAAAGGAGATGGCAGATGCAATTGTGTCTATACTGTGGGGCCTCATGACATTTTCTACGGGATTGCCCTATAAAACCATCCAAGAAAATAGTCGGAGTCGCTGATAGAAATCAAACAGAACCTGATTCGGAAAACGACCACGCCCGACAAGCGTAGAGGTCCGCTTGCCGAGCTTGAAGAAGGACACTCAGACCTCGCACCTAATCATACCAATGGTCCTTATTGATCCAAGGCAGCCATCACGTATGCACACAGTAAGGGCTTACATTGACAGCGGGGCCGTAGGGAACTATATGGACCACAAATTGGCTTCTAGGATGAATCTACCTTTCTGCAAAAAAACCTCTTCGGATGTCATCACCACAGTTGATGGAACTGAAATCGCCTCTGGGCCTGTAACTCATTCCACCACAGAGATGACACTGTTGGGCCAAGATGGGCATCGAGGGACTATTGTGTTTGATTTAACCAAAGCCCCGCAGTTCCAAATAATACTGGGGATACCTTGGTTGGAAACACATAATCCTAGTATTGATTGGCGAGAGAAGAGAATAACCTTCCCGGATTGTGCACAGACCTGTTACCCAGAAAAAACCTTGAACAAAGGCCTGGCCACAGTTGCTAACCCAGTCGCGCAGTTACCTCAGGAATATCAAGAATTCCAAGATGTTTTTCAAAAAGAACAGGCAAACACCTTACCACCTCACAGATCATACGATTGTCAAATCGACCTCATACCCGGTGCACAACCCCCATGCAGTAGGATCTACGCCCTTACGGAACCCGAAAAACTTCACCTACGACAATACTTGGACCAATACCTTGCTAATGGCTTTATTCGTCCATCCAAGTCCCCTGCATCCTCAGCTTTGTTCTTCGTGCCTAAAAAGGAAGGTGACCTCAGAACATGCATAGACTACCGTGCATTAAATCAGATTACGGTGAAGAACCGATACCCATTGCCTCTGATCCCCGAATTACTAGACCAAGTAAAGGATGCTTGCATCTACACTAAATTGGATCTCCGAGGGGCATATCATCTGGTACGTGTAAAGAAAGGCGACAAATGGAAGACTGCCTTTCGCACCAAGTACGGATTATTCGAATATCAGGTGATGCCCTTCGGGTTGTGCAATGCACCAGCAGTCTTCCAGTATTTTATGAACGATGTCCTTCATGAACTCATTGACGTCTGTGTTGTCGTATACATAGACGATATTCTAGTGTACTCCTCCTCAGAATCAGACCATGTTAAGCATGTGCGTGCAGTCCTTGAGAAACTACGCCAGCACATGTTATGTGCAAAATGGGAAAAATGTGTTTTTCATACTACGGAAGTTGAATTCCTTGGATTTCTCCTGACTCCAAAAGGAGTCCGAATGGACTCTCGAAAGGTGGACGCAATTCTCAAGTGGCCATCACCCAGTTCAGTTAAAGGGGTACAAAGCATGCTCAGATTTGCTAATTTCTACCGCAGATTCATTACGGATTTCTCACATGTTGTACACCCCATCACAGCACTTTTGCGAAAAATCAAACGCTTCTTGTGGAGCGAAGAGGCTGAAAAGACCTTCCTAGAGCTGAAAGCAAATTTCACGTCTGCACCTGTCTTAAAGCATCCCCGCCCTGAACTTCCATACATAGTTGAAACTGATGCATCCAGTTTAGCCATGGGAGCTGTCCTGTCCCAGAAGGATCCCGCAACCGGTCAACTTCACCCAGTTGCATTTTGGTCCAGAAAGTTCTTGGCACCCGAGTTAAACTATGCGGTTACCGATAAAGAGTTATTAGCCATCAAATCCGCCTTCAAGGCTTGACGCCATTATCTTCTCGGTGCCAGGCATACCATCACTGTAATCACCGATCACCGGAACTTGCAGTATTTAAAAACAGCCAAAGCCCAATCATCGCGCCAACTTCGATGGGCATTGTTCTTTGCCGAGTTCGATTTCGTGATCACTTATCGACCAGGCTGTAAAAAAAGCAAGGCAGATGCCTTATCCCGAATAGGGATGGGAGAAGCATATGCGAACCCGGAACCTGTCCCTATAATTTCAGAACAAAGAATTCTTGGCATAACTACTCTACAGACACTAGAGGATATTCATGTAAAAATCCAACAACTCTTCGATCCAACAGCCCTGCAGG